>NC_089490.1:121780859-122090499 GCF_036850765.1 Saccopteryx bilineata
TGTCATATAATTATCTCTTTGATTTTTATGGCTCCTTTACTGAATTCCCTTAGAAAAAGCTAATGTCCTTTACCTTTGCATTCTCTAAGCCTAATACTCTACTGATACAGTGTAGGCGTTCATTGTGGACTGAAGATGAATAAAGAAATGAATGAATTTCTAGGCATAGTTGTAACTTTTCCACCAAATGCATTTAACTCATTCCAAAATATGTTACAGAAAAAAAACAAACACAAAACTATTTTTTTCTGGAATGCTAAGATAATGTAAGGGACACTTTTGTGTGCCTTTGTATTTGTCAAGTGACATTTTCTTTTAATGGTTTTTATGCAAACTATTTCCCTTAAACCAGAAAATGGGCAATTAGAAACTGAATAGCATTCTGAAATACAAATCTCTCATTAGCTGCTAGCTCATTTTCTTATAAACAGAATATGGTAATTTCTGACAAACATTCAAAAATTATAGAATCATTTTTCATCTCCGGCACCATTTAAAAAAATCTCATTTTTTTTCCAGGTCAAAAAAAATTGTGCTTGTTTTTTTTTTTCTGATTATAGGTGTTCTTTATGGTTTCTTGCTTTTGCAATTCTCACAGTCGCAATTAGGTTTATTTTCCTAAATTTCAATATGAAGTTAAAGCTATATTAAACTTTAAAGACATATATCATGTTAATTAATTTTGAGACATAAAATTAGGTGAGGTACATTCTAATCTTTGAATTTCATGCTCACTTCCACTGTTTCCAGGACATATTACTAGAAAGATGCAGAGAACATTCTGACTTTCTGAATTTCACTTTTTAGGTTAAAATAGATATGGCAATGTTGACACAAAGAATAATTTTGTATTTTGAAAACTAGATTCTGCCATATAGTATCTTTCAAAATTTTCTAATCTAGATAGATGATGGTTTCAAAATGTGGCTTTTAAATATAGAGAAGGTGCTTTAGAAGACTGCATTTATAGCCTCTTTCACAGGCAAACTGCAACCTTCATTCAGCAAGTTAGTTCATCTCTTTATGCCTCAATTTTCTCATCTGAAAGAAAATGGAGCACCTACTTATAAAGTCAGTGTGAAGACTAGATGAGTTCATATGTATGATGCACTTAGAATAGTGCCTGGCACATAAACTAAATTTTTGAATTTCATCTAAAATTTCACCATCATCATCATCACCATCATCACCATTCCTCTCCTCTCTGAAATAACAAGTGATGAAAAAACAATTCTTAAAGAACTTTAGAGAAATAAACATCTCCAAGAATGTGATTTATAAATGAACAAAAATAAGAAAAATTACTTCCTAGGCAGGATACAGTAGGCATGTGTTTATACAGTCACTACTGGAATACTGAGGTGAGTGTAACTGTTATGTTCATCTTTCTTATTTTGTCGAAAAAAATTTAAATGTGACCGATATTCTAAACTGTCAGTAAGCACTTAGAAATGACAAGAAAAGAATAAGTGTAGGGGTCAGTAAAAATGATCAATTTCATAGAGTTTGTCAGAGATATCTCTAGAGCAGAAAGAGAATATTGAGGAATCTTTTTTCTTCCCTGGCTGGATAGCTTGGTTGGTTAGACTAGAGCATCATTCCGATACATAAAGGTTGCCAGTTTGATCCCCTGTCAGGGCACATATAGGAACAGATTGATGCTTCTGTCTGTCTCTCTTTTTTTCCTTCCTCTTTCTCTAAAATCAATAAATAAGATTTTTAAAAATGTCCTTTAAAAAAAGAATCTTTTTTCTATAATAAAGAAAGCTAAATATAAGCAAAGTTTTATAAAATAAGATTATTCCAAAATATTATAAATTAAATCATCTATTTTATGAAAAATTTATGCCCTCCATAATGTAATTTTTTTTTACAGAGATGGAGAGAGAGTCAGAGAGAGGAATAGATAGGGACAGACAGACAGGAACGGAAAGAGATGAGAAGCATCAATCATCAGTTTTTCGTTGTGGCACGTTAGTTGTTCATTGATTGCTTTCTCATATGTGCCTTGACTGTGGGGCTACAGCAGACTGAGTAACCCCTTGCTCGAGCCAGTGACCTTGGATCCAAGCTGATGAGCCTTGCTCACACCAGATGATCCCGTGTTCAAGCTGGCAACCTCAGGGTCTTGAACCTGGGTCCTCCACATCCCAGTCCGACACTCTATCCACTGCACCACTGCCTGGTCAAGCCATGATGTAATTTAAAACAATTAATAAAACTATTTGCCTGAACACTTTTAAAATACTGTACATTTATTCTAGGCATCATATTTATTTAATTACCTATCCCATTACTCAATTATAATTTAATTTAAAATTGCTGGTAAAATTGTTATAAATTCAAATCACACAATATTTTAAATTTATTATATTTCTAGAGTTAGAGTCTCTATTTCTTTGATTATTTCTCAACTGGTAAGTTAGAAAGTAACTTGAAGTTCTCTCATAAATTTTTAAAACTCAATTCAAACTGAAAACCTAGGAAGGGTGAAAATGCAAAGATCCTTCTGCCCTTGGTAGCTGGGAAATGAGAAGGGAGACCAGCTGCATATAAGAGCCAGGACAAAGCTGAATGGGAGGACACTTAACATCATTGTGCAGCTCACTGACTAAATCTAAGAAACAAAGGAGGATTTAACATTCTACCCATGCTGCCTTTCACTGGGCAGCTTGGCAGGTTGAATGCTGGTTATTGCAAGCAAAAGGATATGCACGGGGTCTTCATGTTATGTCACACTTCTGTTTCTACGACAGTGACATAACCCAAATTTTGGTGTAAGTTGAAAAACACCCTACCTTAAGTCACTTACCTATCCTAACACATTTGTAAAATCATAATATAGAATATAAAAACACAACGAAGCCACAGAAGGAAAAGGACATAAATATATACTGTACTGTAAATGGTACTGTGTATTTTTCTGCCACACACAAACTATTTGGCCCACGTAGTCTGTAAGTACGATGCTAATGTGTCTCACTTTTTAAAAGTTTTTATGGAAGTGAGCATCATAAACTCAAAATGTTGTATGTCCAGACTGTTGTAACCCAAGGACCCCCTGTAATTAACTTGGGGAGACATTTTGATGAGGATTTAAAAAAATCAGCAACTAATCACTTACAAATCCCCAAAGCCATCAGAGTGTGTATTTGATACTCGTGAGAAAGCAGATGGAAATTTCTCACTAGTATGCGCCATGCATACTTTACAAAAGCTACTTCTGCAGGCTGCTACAAGACATATCAGGTGTCCATGACCTATCTGCAAAGAAACCCATTGTATTTTGGTGTGATGCAGAGAAATCATTATCTCAAAAACAGAATCAACTACTAGAGTTGATTTTACAGAACCACTAATCCATTTTGGGTATGAACATTTGAGTATCACATTAATTGGCAAATGTGCTATGCTTCTGAAGATCAAGACAGAACACTGATTTGTACATAAGCACAACGAAGTACCATATTTTCCCATGTATAAGACGCACCTAATTTGAGGTCCTGAAATTTGAAAAAAAAAAGTGTATTACGTAAAGTCATTGAACTCAAGTTTTATTCATCATAAAATTCATACAACTCCTAATCACTGTCAAAACTCCCATCCATTAGCTTGTCCTCATCTGTGTCTGATGACAAATAACTATCTTTAATAATTAGTACAAAAACAAGCATGAAAAAGCGGGAAATGCAAGTAAAAAATCTACAACCGCTGTACAAAATGCACCCAGTTTTTAGACCCCAAATATTTTGAAAAAATGTGCATCTTATACATAGGGGAATATGGAAGTTCTAAAATTGTGATTGTAAGGTCTGCATGAGAATTAAGCTCTACAAAGTGATTCCTGAAAACCTTGAACTTACAATTAACTAACATCAAAAGCATATGCTCAAGAACAGCAGATTGACTCCAAGGTCTGGTTTATAACTGACATGGTAGGACATGTATTATTCAAATACCACAATGAGGGGATTGGATAGATTTACTTTTAAATAACACTGAATTATATTTTCCTCCTTACAAAATCAAAAATTGTACTTGTATAATTGTAGAGAACTTAGGAAATAAAGACAAGCACAAAGACATAAGTTTGGCATATAATCAATGTTCACTAAATATATGAACATGAGAAAGAGAGAGAAGGAAAAATAAAACAACAATCACCCGAATCCACTCTTCAAAGCTGACCTCTATTAACATACTGATCTCTATCTTTCACACACACACACACACACAAACACACACACCCCTAGTAGAAGGATTGAAATGTACACACAACTCACATGAAAAAGAAGTCTAGCATCATTTTCTCCTTAGAGTTGCCTTCATCTTATTCTGGTGCTCTCATTCTTACTAATAGCAGGAAAAGCCCTAAATTTATCAGTTAAAAGTAATTGAATGTCTTTGAAGTGAAACAGGTCTTTGGGGTAAGCAGTACATCTAATTAAAATGAAAAACTAGGCCCTGGCCGGTTGGCTCAGTGGTAGAGCGTCGGCCTGGCGTGCGGGGGACCCGGGTTTGATTCCCGGCCAGGGCACATAGGAGAAGCGCCCATTTGCTTCTCCACCCCCCTCCTTCTTCTCTGTCTCTCTCTTCCCCTCCCACAGCCAAGGCTCCATTGGAGCAAAGATGGCCTGGGCGCTGGGGATGGCTCCTTGGCCTCTGCCCCAGGCACTAGAGTGGCTCTGGTTGTGGCAGAGCGACGCCCCGGAGGGGCAGAGCATCGCCCCCTGGTGGGCAGAGCATCGCCCCTGGTGGGTGTGCCGGGTGGATCCCGGTCGGGCGCATGCGGGAGTCTGTCTGACTGTCTCTCCCCGTTTCCAGCTTCAGAAAAATACAAAAAAAATAATAAATTAATTAAAAAATAATAAAATAAAATGAAAAACTACTTCATAGTTTCAGAGTTGGTTTTCCCTTCTCAGGAGATCTCTCTTCCTAACTTGCCTTCCAGCTCCTCCTAGAGTTGGTAGATCCTTAGGTTGTCTTTAATGTACTGCAGTCGATCTCTTGTCTTGTCCTTGGTGTCTATGAAGTGTGGCTGGTAACACTGGATTTTTTGGTCACCAAGTTGGCCACCACTACTGAAGTCAGTGGCCCCCTCTCTTGTCCCAGGAATTCATAGCTGCCTTTTCCCAACCTAGGCTTCTTCCTCTCCATTGGTACTTTTAGTGCTTTTGTATCTTCTGATTGGGAGTGTGGAAATGTCATGACTCCCAAAATATCATATGCAGGCTGTCACATACTGAAGACACCAGCTCAAGCCTGCTCCTGGGCACTCCCTTCAGCCATTTTTAATTTAACTCCCAGAAACAAGGTGGATTCCACCAAAGCTGCACATCTTCTTGGAGATGCATATGGTCCTTTCAGACAAACACCCTGCTCATCACACTATGGCTACCCTAACTCTCCAGTTTATACCATCACCTGGAAAAAATAAGAGGAAGAGTGAGGTCAAATGGAGAAGGAAGAAAAAGAGACAGAGAGCACGAAAATAAAAAACAAAGGGATAAAAGGAAGAGAATGCGAGTAAAAATGCCAAACAAAATACCAAATGGAAAGACAAAATTGGACAATCAGAGGCTTGTGTGATTCAGAGTCTAAAATACAAAGAGAGAAAAGAAACAAAAATTACTTCCTTTCCCATCACTGACTCATTATTTTCTGTCACACTGAACAAAGATGGAGGGAAACAGCGAGGTAAAAAAAGTAACAAAGGAGATGAGGTGTGTCTCACGTGCCCTCTTCAACTTCAAGGACTAATTATACACTCATTTCACTTCGTCTCCAATTCTTTCCAAACATGAACTGCAAAAAGCCCCTAGCAAACCAATTCTGTCACTAGGTAAAAACAGAGCCTAAGAGTTAATTATATTATAGTTGTTGAAAACAGCATCTATTTTCATTTCATGTTGTGATTCAAGTGTTAGTAGATTACATCAGCTTTTCCCTACTTACACCTATATTAGATGCAGGAAAATAGCAATTTCTTCCATTTCTGTGTTCCATCACCCTCCGCCTAGGCTAAAAAGCATCTTGAGTAACAAATTTTATGTGTTATATACCCAGCAGTCATTCTCCTCTCTCTAAAATATGGTTGATACCACCCTTCTTTACTCACCAGTCAAAAATGGAGCCTGACCAGGTGGTGGCGCAGTGGATAGAGCATCGGACTGGGATGCGGAAGGACCCAGGTTCGAGACCCCGAGGTCATCAGCTTAAGCGCGGGCTCATCTGGTTTGAGCAAGGCTCACCAGCTTGAGCCCAAGGTCGCTGGCTCGAGCAAGGGGTTACTCAGTCTGCTGAAGGCCCGCGGTCAAGGCACATATGAGAAAGCCATCAATGAACAACTAAGATGTCATAAAGCACAACAACAAAAAAAACTAATGATTGATGCTTCTCATCTCTCTATTCCTGTCTGTCTGTCCCTATCTGTCCTTCTCTCTGACTCAATCTCTGTGTCTCTGTAAAAAAAACCAAACAAACAAACAAAAATGGAAAAGAAAGTATGTAAAAAAAAAACAGGACAGCGCTTATACTGGAACCTTCTTAATAGCATGGCCTATAATCACCCAATGTTATGGTAAGAGACGGACTATATTAAAGGATGAAGTAAGGAAAAATTTTAGTTTATCTGTTATGAGTTAATTTTCTTTTCACATGTTACTCTACACCTTTTAGCATCACCTTGTAAGGGTTTCTTTTAAGGGGGTGGGCAGTTAGGTGATCCCCCAAAACCTCTGGGGAAAGGCGTGTGCTATGTCATATGTTACATTGGAAAGCATGGCCCAGACAGAGGTTTAGAAATAAAAGCTGTCTCACAAGGAAGAATCACAGGAAAAAAATCTTTTGCTCTACACTTAAGGTAGTCTTATTCCCAGAACTGATTTAAATTAGAAAATTGCCAATTTTCCAAAAAGAAAAGCTCTACTGTCTCAGCAAAAAGAAAGAAAAGACACTGAAGAATGTATGACTTATGTCATGGTTGATACACTATAAAAATTATCCAAACTACTAATAGAATTTTAATTAAAAGCAGCATTCTATCAGAAAGAAAAGTATATACTATCATGGCTGGTTAACTAGGAAAGGACCATAGGCATGCTGCATTTCTGGGTTTCATTTTTCTTTACAAGCCACTATTTTACCCATTGATTTATAATTATGATTGATAAATAAAATTAGTTTCTTTAGATATAAATAAGAGTCTACATAGTTGTGATGGTAAACTATGTGTCAACTTGACTAAGTCACAGGGTGCACAGGTATTTGGTTAAATATTATCTCTGGCTGTGTCTGTGAGGTTGTTTCTAGATGAGATTAGCATCCGTGTCAGTGGTAAAATTTACGGTCCTCCTACTGTGGGTGGGTATTGTTCAACCTTTTGAAGGGCTGAGTAGAACAAACATTAGAGAAAGACAGAATTCACTTCCTCTACCTGACTACTTGAGCTAGAATATCAGTCTTCTGCTTTTGTACTAGAATTTACACTATCGGTTCTTAGGCCTTCGGATCTGGACTAGAACTTACACCATTGGTTTTCTTGGTTCTCAGTCCTTTCAGCTCAGACTGGAACTACACCACCAGCTTTCGTGGGTCTCCCCCTTGCGGACAGTAGATAGTAGGACTTCCTATCCTCCATAATTGCATAAGTGAATTCCTTATAGTAAGTACATCAATCTTTCTGTGTCTGTCTCTATTTACTTAAGTATCTCCTATTGGTTCTGTTTCGCTGGAGAATCCTAACTAATATACAAGTCATATACTTTAACACAATTGTTATATATGTATATTTATATATATTTATATTTACATATATTTATATTTATATATTTACATATATTTACTTCTATATTGCTTGAGACAAACACATACACAATGTGTATCTAAATGGCTAAACTGTGGTACCTACACACTATTACCTCAGCATTCACAAACCAGGGCTGCTGGGGAAAAGCCAAGTTTAGAGGAACATGAACAAGGCTCTTTTAGATTTCTTTAAACCCTGAAATAACAAAACAAATAGCAATGGATACTTATTTCCTGTTCATGTCACTAATTCCTGCATTTATTTATCAAACAAGTGTTTGCTTGTTTTCATGGGAAATAAGGATTCTACAATTAATTTATGATCATTGTGGAAGGATAAAAGGTATACATATGAGAAAGAAAATCTCCTATAGTTTCATCCAAGTATTTAATGCATTGGCATATTTCTTTCCATTCACTGTCCCCTAATCATTTTTTTACATAGTTGAGATCATGCATTATATATGCTTATATTTCATATTTCTTAAATAAATATTAAATCAAAAGTATTTCCAAAGTCATTTAAAGCCCTTCAACGCATTACCTATATTTTGGATGTTTAGGGGTGTTAAATACGTGGATGGACTCACATAATGTTCATTCCAACCTCCTTCCGTGACTTCCTCTACTCAGAAGTAGGAGAGCTAACAAGTGCACTCCCTAAACTTCTTCACAGCTCGGGTTCTAGTCGTGAGGTAGGTTTCAGCTGGTGAGATGTGTACCCTTCTGTCTTAAAGTCTGAACTGGGTTAAATGGAGTGAGATAGGGGGCCTGGGTTCAAAGTCAGATTCTGACTGAAGTAGTAGTATGCACAAGGAGCTAGTGGCTGAAGCTGCAGCCTCCCAGGGTAGCAGGTGGCTGCCTGGCCTGCACTGGAGGCTGCAGCAGGTTCTGCAATGGGGCTTATGGAGTTGTTCTCCATTCCCTCAATGATTCATCACCCTCCCACCCACTCGAAAACCCATGTAAATAAATCCCTTTAGCTTAAGTTAACTAGAATGGGTTACATTCTCTGCAATAAATCCTCAACAATAAAGTGTTTCAGATTGTTCAAGAAAATACTACTTTTTAATTTGCTTTCTAATTCTTTATGCTTTATCCATTCCAAGATTATTACTTTATGATTGAGCTTTAGAAGTGTTATTACTAATTCAAAAGTTAGAGATATTTTTAAGCTTCTTGATACATGTCAATTCTTTTGCTTTCCTAGAAGAAAGGTGGTACTAATTAATTGTCCCATTATTCTCCCAAGACAATATTCACCATCATTATATTCTCTTTATTTTTGTTACTTCAATAGCTAAACATGGCTAGCTGCTGTTTTAATGTTCATGTATTTAATTATTAATATGGTTGAACACTTACGAAGTTCATGAGACATCTGTATTTATTCCTTCACAACCTTTTCACCTCTGTATCCAATTTTTCCTGTGACTGAAATATTTTTCATATCTACTTATAGATATATACTACCTTTGTATATGAAAAAGCTTTCCCTTTTTGTTTATAGCTGATATTATTTTTCCAAGTTATGTTGAATTTTTAAATTTGTTATATTTTTGACAAGAACGAATTTAAAATGTATTTAAAGTGAAATGTGTATATCACCTGCCATGAATTCTTCCAGCAGAAAGTATTTCATCCTTAGAACAAATAACAATTCATATTGATATTCTTTTTGTGTTGCTTTTGACATTTTTGGTGTTAATCCTTATACTGTTCTGAATTGTGTCCCCTCCAAATTCACATATACCCAGAAATTCAAAATGTGACCTTATTAGGAAATAGGGTCCTTGTGATGTAAACAATTAAAACTAGGTCATAGGAACCTGACCAGGTGGTGGTGCAGTGAATAGAGCATCAGACTAGGATACAGAGAACCCATGTTCAAAACCCCAAGGTCACTGGCTTGAGTGCGGGCTCACCAGTTTGAGCGTGGGATCATAGACATGACCCCATGGTCACTGGCTTGAGCCCAAAGGTCACTGGCTTGAAGAGCACAGTTGCTGGCTTGAGCCCAAGGTCTCTGGCTTGGGCAAGGGGTCACTTGCTCTGTCACAGCCCTCCAGTCAAGGTACATAAGATAAAGCAATCAATGAACAACTAAGAGGCTGCAAAGAACTGATGCTCCCCATCTCTCTCCCTTCCTGTCTGCCCCCATCTGTCCCTCTGTCTGTTCCTCTGTCTCTATCTTTCTCTTTCTCTCTCTCTAACACACACACACACACACACACACACACACACACACACACACACACACAGAATTCTGCTCTTCAAAACTCTGTATGTACTGTGACATTTCTCCTGAAATTTAATGATAGGAAGAAATCTGAAACCTCTTTGATTCTTCCTCCTTTAAAAAGTAAATGATGTTTTTCTAACTGGATGCTTGTAAAATTTTTCTCTTTATCCTTGAAATGTAAAAACGTTGTCAGAATATGTTTAATATGGGTCTTTTTCCATTGATTTAATCCAAACTGTGATAAGACCTTTTAATCTGTGAACTAGATCCTGTTTCAGATTAGTTTTTTAGTTCATTGACTTCTTTTTCTGGTTAGGTCTGATGATTATTTATTTTTTATTCTTTTTTGATTTTTCTTTAGAAAGCCTGTAACCTATAGGTTGAATCTCCTTAATTTTTTCTTCATCTTATTTATCATGTACATCTCCTTTTTTCCATCTACATTTCTCAAGTTGAAATATTACAAACTTTATTTTCTGCACCCTGACTCTGCTCTTTGCTGTGTCTGATGCGAGATTTATCATTATCTTTCCTACTGCTTCATCGCAGCTCCGCCTGCCCTGTCATCTCCTTTGCTTGTCTCTCTACTTTCAGCTCATTCTGTCCTAAGTATTTCTGGCACCCAAGGGGTGAATTCTTAAGTGCATCAAGCTAAGGCTTTGAAAGGTTTTCTTCTATTCCTTCTGGAAAAAAATATTTATTTGTGTTTTTCTACTGTGTCTTTAAGTCACTTTCCCTTGTGTTGCAGAATGTTTTGGGGGATCTATACCAAACACACTTTTAAAAATTTTCTTAAATTGTAAGACTTAGAGAGAATGCTGAAGTGCTAAGCTGTGAGCCTGGTCTCCGGTGTCTGGCTAGCATTCATCTTATGTGTCTGCTCGGCTTAAGGGGGGATCGTCTACTCTAACCAGCCAGTTGTCTGACTGCTAGGGAGTCATGTGTAGACTTCAGTCAGAGATAGAAATAAAAATTGTAACTCTACCGACACTATTCTTCTCATCTTCATCTTCCCTTTTTGAACATTTTCCAGCTTTTATACAACTTAGTTTGCAAAGTGCTACTGCCTCTGCCTCTCACTCTCCACCACCCATGCTGTGTTAGGTATTGTGAAGGATGGTTTTTAAGTGAATGAGGAAAGAGAGAAACTGATGAAGGAAAGGCATGACTTTATCAAACTAAGCATGACTTTGGGATTTTCTGTCTCTTTGCCAGCAGGTGCAATGGGGTTGAGTCATAGCCTTTCCCCATCTATTTCCCAGATTTCTGTGCTATTCTCATTCAGCAGACTTGTTTAGAATTACGATGCTCAACTCCCTCCTTACTGCAGTTAGTGGAGATTCCCTGAAGATTCTAGTAGTTGACTTCCTGTTATCCTTATTTTTCAGTTTTCTTATAAATATGTTGGTCCATGTATTTATTCACTTATGATGATTTAATTTAAACCAGAGAGCATATATTAACCTGGCTTCTTGCTGAAGATGCACTCTGTGTCAAACACTCTGGTAGGCACTGGGAATAAAAGGATGAAAAAGACAGAGTTACTGCCTTTGGACAGCTAAGCCTTATAAGATACACTGAGGAGGACAGTCTAGGGCAAGGGCACTGCACGTGTGCAGGGTTGTGGGGAGCACGGCACTCAGGAGTGATGCTGAGGGGACAATGTGCTGAGACTCCATTTCAAAGGTGATGGGAAGTCAGTGACAAATTTTCATTTTGGATTTTAAAAGACAAATTTGTACTGTAGGAGAAAAAGGTCAGATTGAAGAACGATCTTAGGTCAATATTTGAACCCTGGCAAGGAACCTCCGTAAAGGCAACAGCAGTGGGAAAAATGAGATAGTATAAAGTTAATAAATAATATAAAAGTAATGTTGATAGGAATTTATAGCTAGGTAGATATGGATGATGCAGGTGAGGAGGGTACAAGGGTGACATAAAAGTCAGCCACTTTGGTGACTTGATGAGTGGCACTCATAACTGTGATGGGGACTCCAGGGACAGGAAGGTTTGATGAGAAGGATAATTAACTTGCTTTGAGGACTTATAGAATGTGCAGTTCCTGTGGGGCTTCTCCGTGGAGATGGCTGGTGGACACATCGCTGTTTGCACCACAAAGGACCCAGGCCTGGAACGGTCCACAGCCGTGGTGCCAGTGGCCAGGTGGGCAAGCTCTGGATGTTTTCCCGAAGGAAAGGCAAATATAGTGAGAAAATAAGAGAAAGCTGGGAGGAAACGCTGGAGAACAGCAACATTAAGGGGGTAAATAATTAAAAAAAACACAACACAGCAAAAAAAACTAACAAAAAACAAGACAAAGGTGCGTTGGAACTCAATAAGAGTTTCAGGGAAGTGTGAAATAACAGTATTAAGTGCAGCAGAGATCAAGTAATATATGGGCGAATAATCACTAGTTTCAGTCTTCTATGAAATCTCTATTTGCAAACATTAATCTTATCATTAACAAATAATAACCACAGGCTCTTGCAAAATAACACAGATGTTCTAATCAGAAAATTATTTTATCCAGTGAGAATCTGTGTTATGAAACCTCTGCCTTCTGGGCATTTTAGTGATATCAGTCATAAGTGTTTATCTAGCAAATATTTGAAAAATGCAGCTTTCCTGTTTCACAGATTTGCTGGAGATGTAACCCAAAATGGAGACAACCTTCTAAGAGTTGCTGGTCTTAGAGGACAGCAGTAGCCCTCTGTCCTCTATGGGACTTTGTAACACAGAAAAGTCATTGTTAATATTGGGGCAGCAGGGTCATCCCTAGGATAACCAGCCATATAGATGGTGTGATACAATTCACACTACAGATTCCTTTCCAATCCTTCACCTGAAATACCTCCCAGTCTCCACCTCCAAGACAGTCAGGTTTCTGGCACAAGAAATAAGGGCAGAGCATAAATTTTTGTTGGGAGATGACTGTAGTGCCAGAGAAGTGGCAGTGGAGAAGGTGAGAAATAGTTACAATGTTTAAAAGTAAGTTCACCACAATTTGGCCAGGGGGTTAATCAAATGTGAGGTGGGCACCCCTGTTAGATTAGCTATTATCAACAAGACGGGTAATAGCAAATGTTGGAGAGGCTGCGGAGAAAAGGGAACTCTCATCCACTGTTGGTGGGACTGTAAAGTAGTACAACCATTATGGAGGAAAGTATGGTGTTCCTCAAAAAACTGCAAATAGAACTACCTTATGACCCAGCAATCCCTCTACTGGGTATATACCCCAAAACCTCAGAAACATTGATACGTGAAGACACATGTAGCCCCATGTTCATTGCAGCACTGTTCACAGTGGCCAAGACATGGAAACAACCAAAAAGCCCTTCAATAGAAGACTGGATAAAGAAGATGTGGCACATATACACTATGGAATACTACTCAGCCATAAGAAATGATGACATCAGATCATTTACAGCAAAATGGTGGAATCTTGATAACATTATACGAAGTGAAATAAGTAAATCAGAAAAAAACAAGAACTACATGATTCCATACATTGGTGGAACATAAAAAGGAGACTAAGAGACATGGACAAGAGTGTGGTGGTTACCAGGGGTGGGGGAGGGAGGACATGGGAGGGAGGGAGGGAGAGAGTTAGGGGGAGGGGGAGGGGCACAGAGAACTAGATAGAGGGTGGCGGAGGACAATCTGCCTTTGGGTGAGGGGTATGCAACATAATTTAATGACAAAATAACCTAGACATGTTTTCTTTGAATATGAATATATGTACCCTGATTTATTAATGTCATCCCATTACCATTAATAAAAATTTATTAAAAAAAAATGTGAGGTGGGAGATAAACAGATAAGCCAGGAGACCTGAAAGGCTTTGAACCAAGCAACTAGAAAAACGGAGCTCTCACTTATTGAGATGGGGAAGATGGCAAGAGGGGGCAGGTTAGAAGTTTTGTACTGCTTATTTTAAGTTTGATACTCACATTAGATATCCAACTAGATTAGCCAAACTGGGAGTTGAGTATATGAGTCTGGAAATGAAGAAATAGGTACTAGATGCAGTATAATCTAGGAGTCATCAGAACATAGCTGGTATTTATTTACTTAAATTTAGTTAATATACACTATTGTATTACTTTCAGGTATACAACATAGTTATTCAACATTTATATATTTAATTAAGTGATCACCACAATAAGTCTAGTAAACATCTGACACCATAAAAAGATTATTAAGATATTATTGATTGTATTTCTTATGCTGCACATTACATTCCTATGATTTACTGGTTTTACAACTGGAAATTTGTACCTCTTATTTCTCTTCACTGTTTTCACCCCCTATCACCCACTCCCTTCCCCTCTGGCAACTACTGGTTTGTTCTCTGAGTCTATGAGTCAGTTTTTATTTTGTTTTGTTTGTTCATTTATTTTTTTGTTTAGATTACACACATAGTGAAATCACACAGTATTTGTTCTTCTCTGTTTGACTTGTTTCACTTATCATAATGCCCTCTCGGTCCATCCAAGCTGTCATGAACAGCAGATATTATTCTTTTTATGACTGAGTAATATTCCATTGGATATGAATGCTACTCCTTCTTCATCCATTCATTTATTGATGGACCCCTAGGTTGCTTCCATATCTTGACTATTGTAAATAATGCGACAATGGACACAGTGGTGCATATATCTTTTCTGATTAGTGTTTTCACTTTCTCCAGATAGATACCCAAAAGTGGAATTGCTGGATCATATGATAGTTTTATTTTTAATTTTGGGGGGAAAGTTCCACACTGTTTTCCATGGTGGCCATACCAGTTTGCCATCCCAATAGTCCACAAGTGCTCCCTTTTCTCCACATCTTTGTCAACACTTATTATTTATTGTCTTTCTGACAACAGCCAATCTAACTGGTGTAAGGTGATATCTCACTGTGGTTTCAATTTGCATTTCCCTGATGATTTGTGATGTTTAACATCTTTTCATCTGTCTGCTGGCCATCGATATGTCTTCTTTGGAAAAAAATATATGTTCAGGTACTCTGTTCATCTTTTTAAATATAATTTTTGGGTTATTTTATGAGTTGTGTGAGTTCTTGATACATTTTGAATATTAGTCTCTTGTCAAATATACAATTTGAGAATATCTTCTCCCACTCATTTTGTTTATGGCTACCTTCACTGTATTTTAGTTTGATATGACCTCATCTGTTTTTTTTTTTTCTTTTGTTGCCCTTGCCTGGAGAGATACATTCAAAAACATATTGCTAAGAGCAATATCAAACAGTTTACTGCTTATTTTTTCTTATAATAGCTTTATAGTTTCTGGTCTGCTATTTAAGTCTTTAATATATTTTTATTTTATTTTTGTATATGGTGTAAGAAAGTCCAGTTTCATTTTTTGCATGTAGTTGTCCAATTTTCACAATACCATTTATTGAAGAGACTGCCTTTTCCCAAATGTATATTTTTGCTTCTTTGTTGTAGACTAATTGTTCAGAGGTTAATTTCTGGGCTTTCTATTCTGTTTTATTGATCTAAGTGTTTGTTTTTGTGCCAGTATCATGCTGTTTTAAATTATTTCAGCTTTGTAATAAAGTTCGAAATCCAGAAGTGAGACTTCTAACTCTGTTCTTCTTTCTCAAGATTGCTTTGGTTATTTGGAGTCGTTTGTGGCTCTATAGAAAATTTAAGATTATTTAGACAGATAGCATTTAAGATTATTTAAATAGATAGTATTTGATGCCATGAGACCAGAAAATCCCTGTAGGGAATGAATAAAGAGAAAAAAAAGTTAAAGCATAGATTCCTGGACCACTCAAATGTTTATAGATTTAGGATATGAGAAGAAGCCAGCAAAAGCTAGTAAAGGTGTTTTTTAAACAGCAGGAGAATCAAAAGAGTGTTGACTTGGGACTTAAGTGAAGAAAGTGAATTAAAAGAGAAGGATAATATGTGTCATGTGGTACTAACAGATCAAATAAGATGAGAACTGACCACAGAAATGACAATTGACGATTGTTAATTGGCAATATGGAGTTACAGAAGTAAATCAAGAAAAATTTTCCAAAATGTAAGGATATAACCTTGCAGATTGAAAAGGTCAACTGAGTGCCAGCACAATGAATAAAAGTAGACCAATTATACGGTACATAATTGTAAAAGTTCAAAATACTTGGGGGAAGTGCAGTAAGAAAGGAGTAAGAAGAGACCAATTTGAAATGCAGGGAGAAATAAAAGTCCAGATTATATACAAAAGATCAGGAATTGAATGGCATAGTTTTCTCAAAAGCAACACTGTAATCTATAAAACACTATAGAAATATCTTCAAAATGGTAAAACAAAAAGATTTACAAGATAGAAATAAATTCCTAGCAAAATTATCACTCAAGTGTGAGAGCAGAATAAAGATAATTTCAGACCCTGGCCAGTGGTTCAGGGGATAAAGCACCATCCCAGCATGCAAAGGTTGCAGGTTCAATCCCTGGTCAGGACACACATATGAAGCAACCAATGAGTGTACAACTAAATGGAATAACTAAGTGGAACGAGTTGATGCTTCCCTCTCTCTCTCCCTTTCTCCTTTTCCTTCCTTTCTCTCTCTCAACTCAATGGAAAATGTTTTTCAAATCATGCAAGATTCTCTCATCACTTTTATTTTCTCAGGGAAGTAGAAAGCAAGGTTATTGCCTAGGAGCAGGGGGATAAGAAGGAAGCATTGGAGGTTTGAGAGAGAAGATACAGTATAGTCATCTAAAAGTGGGAGAGTGAATGGCCTTGAGAAATGCTGTACCTCCCAATTCTTAGTGGCATATGAAAGAGTTAGCCAACCACCATCTCTTCAGACTGATAAACACGGCTAAGGGAAGGTGATGGCAGCAATAAAGAGCATCAGTGATTCCAATATGATAAAGACAGACCCAACAGAGTGTGCCTCATAAGCCTATGTGGTCACTAACCAGGGTAGAGGTCAACTCCAGTGGAGAAATGAGGGAGTGGTCTAGAGGAGAGGAGGCCCCAAGGAAGAGTATTGTTATAAAGCAAATTGAAAGAAATTGCTGTTTATCCAGATAGAAAATGGTTAGGGGTAATTTAAAGATACCAGCATAAGGAATTATTTTGTGACAAGATGCTTCTGTTTTTAACAGCTCCACATAATGAACGGAAATAGGAGATAAATGTGAATTACACTTCAACAAAAAGATTTTGTGTATTACTTAGTAGTGTCTTGTGGTTTCTTTTCCCACTGGTCTAAAACTACAGATAACCTGATCTCATTTGAAGGCAAGTAATTTGAAGAATTATTTTTTCAAAAAGGCCTCCTGGTCAAAATATCAGAAGATAATTTGTGAGAATTGAGTGTAAAAAGGCATATGATAATAGAAGCATAGATGCTGATAGGGGTAATCACAATTTATTGGAGAAAAAAGTAATTACCTTTTATCCAGATGGAAAATGGTTAGGGGTTCGTTTAAGGCTACCACTAACTGCAAGCAATTGTTTTGTGACAGGATGCTTCTGTTTTAAACAGCTCCAAAATATGAGTGAAAATAGGAGATAATGTGAACTAGAGTTTAATAGAAAGATTTTATGTATTACTTAGTAGTGAGTGTACTGTGGTCTTTTTCCTACTCACTCCTGTGTCTTTAAATAGTAACCTTGAGGCTCCTCGGGTGCTTTTAACATTTATTGAGCAAGTATTCTTTCATTCTTCCACATCTCCTCTTGCTGTCAGTCTTTGTAATATAATCTTACAAAGTGATTAAGTTGTAATATAAAATCACTCTTTTTTGCTTCTTCAGGAGTTCCACCAAGTTACCTCCAAATCAATAAATCCTCGCTTTCCCTTCTCAGTGGTAATGTCATTCTTGGCCTCTTGAGTTATCTCTCCCAGTGAGACTTGGCTAAGCTGTAATTGCAAACGTAAACCCCTAGGTGGTATTTCTCCAACTACTTTCCTAGAAGAGAGTCCAAAGACCTAGATTCAAGCCAGTTCTTCCAGGTATTATCTGATTGAAGCAAATCATTTATCTCGTCTATCACCAATGCTTTAAAAAATCAGGCTAGTGCTAAAACCTGCATAACTTGCTTCTCCACGTGTTAGTTCTGTGTACACAAAGCTTAGTGTTTTCTTTATGTGTTCCTCCAAGCATTCATTCTTTTCTTTTCTAGCTAATCATTTATCATTTTTACTTCCAAGTAATTGGCAGGTACTGTTTATTTAAAAGAAATAATATGTCATCAAATCTAACATGCAATCACATTATTTACAATAACACACACAGAAAAACACAGCCAATAGAAGTATGAGTCAATGTTTTTACAATATCCCTATGGATAGTCCTGCACCAACCACTTGTTTTGACATTCCTTTCATCCATTCTAAGGAACTGAAAGATCTTTTCTGCTTTCACTTGCATTGTTTTTGGTATGTGATATAGATACAATTAGTTTGCACACATTTTAGTATCTACTTCTCATACAGTTTCATCTACTCATGGGTACTTTCTTCCTTTTTTATTTTGCTCCTTTACAACAAAATATAGAATTGCTTTCATCATTTCTCTGACATAATAATTTGCTTATAAATCAATTGGCACCCCATTGTTCTGTTTCCACATCTTTCTTTATACACAATAAATATTCCATCTTTTTGGAGATATTTTAAATGCCAAATCAAACTCAATATATACCAATGATGCATAAACCTCAACTGAGATGACAGTATAGGAGCAGCTATGACCAAGCTCATCTTTGCTCAGGCAGTGCCAACTATGCCTCAGTTCCTACTTGGTCAACAGAGGCTGTAAAAGGTGGCTCAGTCTCATAAATGTTAAAAAAACTTTACATCTCATAATCAATATAATCAATAAAATATGTAATTTTATCTTGTGGGCATTCCTTCCTTCTGCCTTTTCCTTCATTAGTACTTGTAATTGTATTTATCAAATATGCTATCTCTCTCATTAATTTATATTCTGCCCTTGTCAATAATTTATATCAAGAGTCTGATTTTTGTTGTTATTGTTGTTAGTGTGTATGCATGTTTGTCATATAAAGATTCAGATATGAAAGATAACAATAAAAACTTAACATGCATATCAATTTAGAGAGCCAACTAAACACTAAAACTGATTTTTTAAACAAAATTTTTCTATTAAACAAATTAAAGCAATTTAGTCATAGAAACTTAAACATGCCTTTATATTTCTCTATAATATAATGTTCTCTAAAAACATTCTTCTATTTCAACTTGGAAAGCAAACATTTTTCAATAAAAATATATAACTGATTAATCAATATATAATCAAAACAATTACAACTAATAATTTCTAAAACTGTATTCTATTTTCTCAACTTGGTTCATATTCTCCAGTAAAATTAAATACACATATAACTTAACAATAATGTAATTATTTTTATTTTTTATTTTTTATTTATTCATTTTTTAGAGAGGAGAGGGAGAGACAGAGAGAGAGAGAGAGAAGAGACAGAGGGAGAGAAGGGGGGAAGAGCTGGAAGCATCAACTCCCATATGTGCCTTGACCAGGCAAGCACAGGGTTTCGAACCGGCAACCTCAGCATTTCCAGGTCGACACTTTATCCACTGCACCACCACAGGTCAGGCAATAATGTAATTTTTATAAACTGTAGAAACATTCATATGCATACTAAGACTATTACTATCTTATCTTTTCTTATGAGAATATTAAGAAAGATCATTAATAGCTAAAACCAATCGGAAATCACTGAATACACAATGAACTCTGTGAAATAGAAGTGTTCACAGATGGGAGCCTACCATCTTGCCCCAAGAAGCTCTGAGCACAAAAAGAGTTGAGTGAGATAATTAGTGAGTTTCAGGTTTCACTTTTAAGGTTGTCTCCCACAGTTAAGCTGGGGTACAAATGCCTTGGTGGTAACAAAATCTCTTTGTGAATTAACCGGATGTCTACATTCCAAAAAAGGCATGCGGTCAAGTACAAACGTAGCCCTTGCCAGGCAGGGTCTCAATCTGAACCTTCCCAGGAGGGTTACTTTGTCAAGGCCCCTCTGCCCAGTAAGTGCCATATTCACATTACAAACCATGTTGATCCCAGATGAAAAAGTCATTTCATCATTTAATACATATATGCATGCACATGTGCGTACACACAGACATCATCCACAGAAATGCATAAATACATTAGAAATTTGAAGAGTAAGAAAGGTGAGAGGTATATCAACAGTAAATAATCTCGGAACACATAGTTTCTGAAAAATAATTTACAATTGAGTTTAGACATCTCAATTCTCTTCTAACTAACTTGCCTAAGGTTCCCAAAGATTTATTTCCTGGTCCTTTATTGCTTCTCCCTTTTCCATCCTTTCTTTCTTACCCCCTCTCTTCGGCTCATCCCAACAGTTCTACCTTTTGTTATTACTGAGATCCAATTTTGGGATAATACCAGACCCTTTAGAAGTTAGCAAGAAATAGTTCCATACACAAACAGAACTCACTCTCTACAGAATTCTGGTGCCAACTGCTAACAAATGTTTTCCCACAGTGTTACATGCAGAGAGTAGTTAAGTAACTTATCTTAGATCATGCAGCCAATGCTCTCTTACTGGTTTCCAGAAATCTTTCTGTACATTTTTCCTTTCACTGAAATTAAAACTCACTGACATTCTGCTGATCAGGAATAATATACAACCAAAGTAAACATTAAAAAGAAGGCGGAGGAAGGTTGGGTCAGAGAAAGTGGGTAAAATGATTAGTCTGATGTTCTCAGTATGTTGTATGTCAATATAAATCTGTGTAAAGATTCTTGGCCTGACCTGTGGTGGTGCAGTGGATAAAGCGTCGACCTGGAAATGCTGAGGTCACCAGTTTGAAACCCTTGGCTTGCCTGGTCAAGGCACATATGGGAGTTGATGCTTCCTACTCCTCCCCCCCTTCTCTGTCTCTCTCTCCTCTCTCTCCCTCTCTGTCTCTCCTCTCTAAAAATGAATAAATAAAAAAAATTAAAAAAAAAAAGATTCTTAACCTGATAACCTTGCTGAGTTTACCCCCTACTGTTTCTCACTGGAGTGAAACCCACTCTCAATGGATCTGCATGGAAAAACCATGAGAATTTAGTCTATTCCAATATCTATGTACTAATATGGCTTTAATGGACCATTTGATCTGATCTGTTATTTATTGTTGAGGATTAGAAGGTCACACAGGGAAAGAAAAAGAAAGGAAACAAATGGACATTGATATAATAACCACTCTGTGTCAGAAGTTGGTTTCTTGGTGACATGCTCACTTCCACTGCTCCCAGGACATGTTACCAGAAAGATGCAGAGAATGTTTTGACTTTCTGAATTCAGTGCATAAAATCTGGGGTCCAAGCAAATCTTAGATCTGGAGAGGCAGAAACACACATACAACACACACGCACACAAACACACACACACACACACACACACACACGTACGCGCGCGCACACACACACACACACACACACAGAATAGGGGTTTCATTCATACTGTCTGCCCTTCTAAGTTATAGGACTGCTCTAATACTGGAAGTAATGAACTGCTGTAGCTTTTCATTTTCTGGGAAGCTCTTTATATGTCCTTCAATTCTAACTGATAGCTATGCTGGATAAAGTAATCTTGGTTGTAGGCCCTTGCTTTTCATCATTTTTTTAAAATTTATTTATTCATTTTTTTTTTAGAGAGGAGAGGGAGAGACAGAGAGAGAGAGAGAGGAGAGACAGAGAGAGAGAAGGGGGGGAGGAGCTGGAAGCATCAACTCCCATATGTGCCTTGACCAGGCAAGCCCAGGGTTTTGAACCGGTGACCTCAGCATTTCCAGGTTGACGCTTTATCCACTGCGCCACCACAGGTCAGTCTGCTTTTCATCATTTTAATATTTCTTGCTACTTCCTTTTGGACTGCAAAGTTTCTGTTGAGAAATCTGCTGACAGTCTTATGGGAGTTCCCTTGTAGCTACTCACTGCTGCTTTTCTCTTGATGCTTTTAAGATTCTCTCTTTGTATTTAACCTTTTGCATTTTAATTATGATGGGTCTTGGGGTGGGCCTCTTTGGGTTCATCTTGTTTAAGATGCTCTGTGCTTCCTGGACTAGTACACCTATTTCCTTCACCAGGTTAGGGAAGTATTTTGTCATTATATATATTTTCAAATAAGTTTTCAATTTCTTGCTCTCTCTCTCTCTTCTCTTTC
Source organism: Saccopteryx bilineata (assembly GCF_036850765.1). Classification (NCBI taxonomy): domain Eukaryota; kingdom Metazoa; phylum Chordata; class Mammalia; order Chiroptera; family Emballonuridae; genus Saccopteryx; species Saccopteryx bilineata. The sequence continues at coordinate 121,803,093 of NC_089490.1, forward strand.
TGGCACCCCCATGATGTGAAAGTTGGTATTCTTGAAGTTGTCCCAGGGGCTCCTTACACTATCTTCATTTTTTGGATTTTCTTTTCTTTTCACTGTTCTGAGTATTTTTTGCTTCCTTATATTTCAAATCACTGATTTGATTCTTGGATTCATCTACTCTACTATTTATTCACTGTAATGTATTCTTCATTTCAATTAGTGTATCCTTAATTTCTGACTGTTTTTTTTTTATGGTTTTCATGTCCTTTTTCATGCTGTTGAAGTTCTCACTAAGTTCCTTGAAGTTCCCATTATATTCCTTGGGCATCACTATAACCATTGTTTTCAACTCGGTATCTGGTAGGTTGCTTGCCTCCATTTCATTTAGTTCTTTTTCTGGATATTTCTCTTCCTTCATTTGGGACCTGTTTCTTTATCTCCGCATTTTGGCTGCTTCCCCATCTTTCTTTCTATGTATTTGGTGGAGCTGTTATGTCTCCTGGACTTAGTAGAGAGACTAATGTAGTAGGTGTTCTGTAGGGTCCAGTGGCATTGCCTCCTCTCTCACCCAAGCTGGGCACTCCAGGTGCACCCTGTGTGGGCTGTGTGCACTGTCCTTTTCAGCCTTGTTTGCTGTTGGCATTACTGGGTGGGATTAAAACCCAGGCCCTTCAGCTGTGAGAACCAGCTGCAGCTGCAGCAGAGGAGTTCCTGTGCAGAAAGTGAACCTATGGAGGAGGAATTGTTTCAGTGGGGCTTTGGCGTTAAGCAAGTTTGCCCCTTGAATGTGTTGCTCATGGAGGTGGCAGAGTTGTAATCTAGGGTGGTCTGAAGCTGTCTACCGGGTGCACTGGGTCTGGGCCTCCAAGGAGGTGCAGCGTCAGCTACCACTTGTGCCTCACCTGGAGCCATCAGGCATAAGATACAAAGCGACATGTAGATGTGTGCTACTTGCACTGGTCTTGGAAGTGCCCAGGAGAGGCCAAGCTGTGAACCAAGGCTGGCTGCCGCTAGTGCTTGGTCTGGGCCACTTAGCAAGAGGTACAGGGTAGGGGAACGCATTCGGGGGAACACTAGAATCTATGTAAACACAATAAATTAAAAAATAAGAAGGCCCTGGCTGGTTGGCTCAGTGGTAGAGCGTTGGCCTGGCGTGCAGGAGTCCTGGGTTCGATTCCTGGCCAGGGCACACAGGAGAAGCGCCCATCTGCTTCTCCACCCCTCCCCCTCTCCTTCCTCTCTGTATCTCTCTTCCCCTCCCACAGCTGAGGCTCCATTGGAGCAAAGTTGGCCCGGGCACTGAGGATGGCTTCATGGCTTCTGCCTCAGGCACTAGAATGGCTCTGGTCGCAACAGAGCGATGCCCCAGATGGGCAGAGCATCGCCCCCTGGTGGGCATGCCTGGTAGATCCCAGTCGGGCACATGTGGAAGTCTGTCTGACTGCCTCCCCGTTTCCAACTTCAGAAAAATACAAAAAAAAAAAAAGAAGAAGAAGAAAAAGAAAGAGGTACAGGGTACACAGAGGCCATATGTTGCTTGTTTGAGAGGTTTCATGAAAGTCCAAAGCATGAGGCCAGAGAGGCCATTTATATGGAAAAACTACTGGAAATGGCTTGGATGGGCCAGTGAGTTGAGTGGGGTTGGGTCTCAGGGAATCACCAGGGCAGGGCGAACAGTGTGAACCAGGTTGATGGAGACTCAGATATGGTGCCTGCCTGGCATTTGAGTTTTGATGTGGCTTCTTTAAATCCCTAGTTGTAGGACTTCCATTCAGCTAGATTTCAGGTAGTTCTGAATAATGGCTGTTTTGGAGTTTGATTGTAATTTTAGTTTGGCAGTGGGAGTGTTCATGTATTGCATTTACCTATGCCACCATCTTGACTGAAACTCCTAACAATGTACTTTAAAGATATCCTAACAAAATATCCTAACAAGATATCCTAACAAAAACTGTAGCAATTGCTGTTAAATTCATCAACAAATATTACATTCTCTAACCTTATTTTTCATACCATAATTATGTGTGCCTCATATATATTTAATATTTATTAGGCCTGTTTTACTTTTATTTATTTATTATTTATTTGTTTATTTTATTAAGTGAGAGGCAGGGAGTCAGGGAGGGAGGGAGGCAGAAAGACAGAATACTGCATGTGCCCCAACTGGGATCCACCCAGCAAGTCTCATCTGGGGCCGATGCTCTGCCTATCTGGGGCCCTTGCTGTGTTGCTCAGCAACTGAGCTATTTCAGCACCTGAGGCCATAGAGCCATCCTCAGCGCCCAGAGACAACTTGCTCAAACCATTCAAGCCATGGCTGTAGGAGAGGAAGAGTGAGAGAGAGAAAGAAGGAGAAGGGAAAGAGAAGCAGATGCTCACTTCTGCTGTGTGCCCTGTTTGGGAATTGAACCCAGGACGTCCACTGACAGGGCCAACGCTCTACTGCTGAGCCAACCAGCCAGGCCTAAGCTTGTCTTATTTTTATACTGATGTTATCTAAGAGAATTTTGTAGTGAAAACTCATAGTGCTTTCAAATTTTGGTAGTATATTTTTATAAAAATCAAGGTTTAGGCCCTGGCCACCTGGCCAGTTGGCTCAGTGGTAGAGTGTCGGCCTGGCTTGTGGAAGTCCGGGATCAATTCCCAGCCAGGGAAAACAGAGGAAGCACCCATCTGCTTCTCCACCCTTCCCCCTCTTCTTTCTCTCTATCTCTCTCTTCCTCTCCTGCAGCCAAGGCTCCATTGGAGCAAAGTTGGCCAGGGCACTGAGGATGGCTCTATGGCCTCCACCTCAGGTGCTGAGGATTGCTCTAGTTGCTATGGAGACATGCCCCAGATGGGCAGAACATCACCCCTTGGTGGGCATGCCAAGTGAAATCCAGTTGGCTGCATGCGGGAGTCTGTCTCTCTGCTTCTCTGCTTCTCACTTCAGAAAAATACAAAAAGAAAATTAAGGCTTTGCAGGACAGCTATGAAAATCAGTGGTATTTAGCATTTCCACTGTACAGCTTTGCCCAATGAATTTAATTTTTAGTCACATGGAAGTGCAAGAGACTACCAACATCTTGGGTTTGAACAGCTTTGAGAGAAGACTACAAGATCTGAATAAAAACTTCCCTCCACTGAGAAGGCATACTGTTGTTTTTCATAGTTTTACTTGCTGTGTATATGTCCCTAAACCACACTGTTAATTAGTTTTACTTTTACCTTTATATCAAGTCCTGCTGTATTTTATATGACTCAATTTCTTTTTCTCAACATTCTGTTTGTGAAATTCATCCATTTTATTGTGGGTAGTTATAGTTCATTGCTGTAATGCATTCTGTTATGTAAACATATCCCAATTTATCTATTCATTCTACCACTGATGCACAAGCAGCTATTACAGAAACTATTATAGATTTTAGCTGTTATCAACAATTATTATACATTTCTCCCTTATAATTACTGCATTTTTTTTCTCTAGAGTATATTCTTAGGAATGGAACCACTAAGGTATGGGGTATGTACATCTTCAACTTTACTTGAAAATGTCAAAATGCATTCCAAAGTGGTTGTAGCTGTATTCACTTCAACTAGCATATATGATACTGTGTTGTTCCACATCTTCACCAACAGATAAAATAATTTCTGCCAACTTGATGGATATGGAATGATATCTTGTTAGGGTTTTCATTTGCATTTTCTGATTACTAATGAAGTAGCGCGTATATTCATTCATTTACTGGCTATTTGGACTTGTGCTTTCAAGTCAGGTTCAATTCTGAAATATTTTTCCTATTGGGATTTCTGTTTCTCATATTGATTTCTCTCTAAATTAAATATGAAAGAGTTATTCATATATTCTTAATACAAGTCCTTTGTTAGTTATCTTATTCCACAATGTAGCTGTATTTGTTCTACTTTTAGCATGTCCTTTTATGAGTACAAGTTCCTAATTGTAATAAATCAAACTTATCAGTGTTTTCCCTTTTAATTAGTGCTATTTACTTAAGAAATCACAAGGCTGGTGTTGTTTTCCATAAGATTTCTTGTTTTGCTTTTCAAGTTTAGGTCTTAATCATCTGGAAATGATGTTTGGTATAAGGTATGAGGTAGAGGTGTAATTTCATTTTTTTCCATATAAACACCTGTCTCAACATTGTTCTGAAAAGTTTGTCCTTTTCTCATTTATCTATAATATTACATCTGTCATATATTAAGAGTCTCTATGTATATAGATCTGATTAGGGGGGCTTATTCTATTTAATAGGTCAGTTTGTTTACCTCTGTACCAATACCATATTGTCTTAGTTATAATAACTATATTTGGTATTATAATATTTGGTACAGCAACTCCTCCCATTATTTTTTTCTTCAAGGGTTTCTTTGTAATTCTTGGCTTTGCATTTTCAGATAAATTTTAGAGTCAACTTGTCAAGTTATACAGACACACATCACTATTGGGGTTTGTACTGAAATTTCAATGAATCTATAGATCATTTTGGGTAAAACTGATGCCTTTACAATACTGAGATTTTTAGTCATGGACATGGTCTATCAGCACATTTAGTCAGGTTATCTGAAATGTCTCAATAAAATTCCATAATTTTTACACAAGAGCTTGCCTTTTTGCTTAATTGTTAAGTACATCATATTACTTGATGCTGTTGTAAATAGTGTATTATTTCTTTACTTCATAAAATAAACTGGTTGTATGCATTTTGATTTTGGATCCAAAAACCTTGCTACATTGAATACATTTTTTTATTTTATTTTTAATGTATTGGGTTGACATGGTTTGCCAAACTATACAGGTTTCAAGTGTATAACTCAATATAACACACCAATTTGCCCCGTCCATGCCCCAAGCAGCCTCTTTTTTAAGCAAAAGAAAATTTCACTCAATTTCCCAAAATACCTTTTAATTTGTGTAAATTTGATTGTCCCCTTGGACAATATAAGGATCACCTGGAAAGATCACCCGGTGTGATGGTCACTGATTAAGAACATGGGCTTTCAGTTGACCTATGCCTGGGTGAAGTCCCATAATGATTACTAAGAGCTGTGAGTATGAGCAGGTGACTACACTCACCACATCACGTTTCCTTTTCCTATAAATATACAAATTAAAATGTTCTACCTAGGATTATTTTGATGATCGTTTAATGTATATAAATAAGACATAACCAGGCACATAGAATGTTGACTAAATATTAACCAGTATTAATCATAATGATTCTTGTTTGCTTTGTATTACTTGTTTATGTTGAATTGAAGTCTTAACCAACAGGTTTACTCTTCCTCTTAAGTATTTAATGTTTTACCCTTTCCTTTACCCTGTAGTTTTTATAATTTTTCTCAAAAACACAATCTCAATCTCTATCTCTCTTTCTCTCTCTCATCTTACTTCAATCTTGCTATAAATATTCTTTTTCACATTTCTTTAAAAATCTTACCACTGACTCCACATATTCAGGTAGGAAAACAGAATTTTTTGCCTTTGAATGTCTCATTTCCCTTCACAAGAATATTTATTCTTATAAGTTATACCCAAATCAAAATAATAGTTCATGTATTATACTATGGTTACGCAAAATGTTTCCATTAGGGGAAACTGTATAAAGATTACATGAGATCTTCCCATACTTTTTTTAGCAACTTCTTGCATATTGGCAATTATTTAGAAACAAAAAATTTAAATAAACAAAAAATATTTCTGTATGATCTTTTGTCTTTTTGTTCATTCACTTGAAACTGAAATAAATATGCCAAATTTAAAAACTGAATTCTTAGGGTTCTATGAACCCTAAACCACTTAATTGAATTAAATAGACACCATCATCATTGGTGATTTTCTGCCATCTTCCTGATGAGATCCCCATAAAAAAATAAATACATATATACAAGAATTGAGAGTTAACAATTAAACTATAAGACAGTGATATTTTGTTTTCTTATTTTACATTAGCTACATTGAAAACAACCCAACTTAAAAATTAAATTAAATATCTTTGGTCATTCATTTAATTTATTGACTTTCACAAATATGGCTAGCATTTTTGGTTTTCAATGACATTTTAAAAACTGTTTATTATGAAAGTAATATACCTAAATTCACTGATAGTAAACAGATATCATATAAAAATAAATAGAAACCTAAAATTAATATTTTTTGTTTGTTTTGTTTTATTTCTGACAGAAATAGAGAGTCAGAGAGAGGGACAGATAGGGACAGACAGACAGGAAGGGAGAGATGAGAAGCATCTACTTTTCCTTGTGGCACCTTAGTTGCTCATTGAGTGCTTTCTCATATGTGCCTTGACAGAGGAGGAGGGGCACCAGCTGAGTGAGTGACCCCTCGCTCAAGCCAGTGACCTTGGGCTTCAAGCCAGTGACATTTGGGCTCAAGCCAGTGATCGCATGCTCAAGCTGGCAATCTCGGAGTTTTGAAACTGGGTCCTCCACATCCCTGTCCAATGCTCTATCGACTGCACCACCACCACCTGGTCAGGCTTAAATTTATATTTTAAAAAATTCAAATCATGTATGTAGCATTAAACTTTAAAACTAAATGAAACAATCTGGAAAATAGAAATAAGAAAAAACACAAAACTTTTAAGTCCATTACTAGTCTTGATAAAATTTAAGACATCACACTCATTAAAAAATGTGCTGCTTTAAAAATGAAATAATTAGGTCACTGACATATCTCCATATTAATTCAGATGTTAAGAGGAATAATAAAAGGAATAAAAAAGCCATACCGAGACTGTTAGGAAGGGGGAAGATGCAGACGGGGCTTCTCCACTCCCAGGAGCGAGTGGTAGCTGAGGGTCTGAAGGGATTCTCTGTGGGGAGAGGCTCCCTGAGAGGTGTGGGTGCTCAGCCCCAGGCCCAGAGCCCCAGCCTAGAGCCCCAGAGCCTAAAAGAGGAGTCCACACAGCATTTGGCAGTGAAAAGAGCCAGGGTTTCTGTCTGCAGCAAAGAGACAGAGCTCCCAGAGAGCCGGCTCCATCTAAAGAGCCAGTGCAGAAAACCTCGTTCACAGCCACTTACCTGGTATTCCAGTGGGGCAGAGCTGAGAGGACTGGAGCTGCAGGAGGAGATAGTAAAGTTGGAGGCCCAGAGAGAGACATTGTGGGAGACAGCCACTGGAACCCCTGTGCTGAGTCATTCTCCAGTACTGTAGTCACCATCTTTCTTGGGTAGAACAGTCACCTCTTAGTGACATCAGCCTGGGGGAAAGCAACTACTCTACCCTTGGGAGTCTCTCCTGCCCCAATCATGGAAACTGGGTCATACTGAGACCCAGGAGGTAGGGGCACATCAGTGACTCAGTTTTCTGGTGTTGAGGCTGGAGCTTTCCCCCATATGCTCCTGAGTCTATGACTGGTGCTTCCACCTCACAGAAGACTCAGTAAAAACTGCCTGAAGTGCAGCAGTCTATACCACGAGGTCTCAGTGGCCACACCCACCAGACTCCTGGGGCCACACTCTACTGAGGTCTGTGAAAAAAGTCTGGACAGACTGGCCCAGGGGCAGAGCCACACCCGCCACCCTTCCTAATCCCTGAGTTGCCACAGGCTCTAAACTCTAGCAGAGGTTTTTTGTTTTTTGTTTTTTTTGTATTTTTCTGAAGCTGGAAACGGGGAGAGACAGTCAGACAGACTCCCGCATGCGCCCGACCGGGATCCACCCGGCACGCCCACCAGGGGCGACACTCTGCCCACCAGGGGGCGATGCTCTGCCCCTCCGGGGCGTCGCTCTGCCATGGCCAGAGCCACTCTAGCACCTGGGGCAGAGGCCAAGGAGCCATCCCCAGCGCCCGGGGCCATCTTTGCTCTAATGGAACCTCAGCTGCGGGAGGGGAAGAGAGAGACAGAGAGGAAGGTGGGGGTGGAGAAGCAAATGGGCGCTTCTCCTATGTGCTCTGGCTGAGAATCAAACCCGGGTCCCCAGCACGCCAGGCCGACGTTCTACCACTGAGCCAACCGGCCAGGGCCTAGCAGAGGTTTTTTTAGGGGCCAAGCCCAACAAGCAGCCAGCAGACAGAGGCTGCAGCTGATAGGACTCAGGGAACCATGGCCTTTTAAGGGGTCCTTCCTCTAGGCCCAGTGTGGGTAAAAGCCAGCCTAGTTGTTTAGCTTGGTAACAATCTCCTTTACTATGGCAACAAAAAGACCAAAGTAACTAGGAGTAAATTTAACCAAGGAGGTAAAAAGATTTGTACTCAGAAAATTACAAGACATTGAAAAAAAAGAAATCAAGGAAGATACAAACAAGTGGAGGAATATACCATGTTCATGGATAGGAAGAATAAATAGCATTAAAATGTCTATATTACCCAAAGCAATTTATAGATTCAATGCAATTTCTATTAAAATACCAATAGCATACTTCAAATACATAGAACAAATATTCCAAAAATTTATATGGAACCTAAAAAAAACCTGCATAGCCTCAGCTATCTTGAAAATAAAGAATAAAGTGGGAAGTATTGTATTTCCTGATATCAAGTTATACTACAAGGCTATTGAAATCAAAACAGCTTGATACTGGCATAAGAACAGGCATACAGGTCAATGGGACAGAACAGAGAACCAAAAAAAACCCCTGCCTTTATGGTCAATTGATATTTGACAAAGGAGGTTAGAGCTTGTAATGGAGTAAAGTCAGTCTCCTTAATAAATGGTGTAAGAGAAGACAAGATGGCCATGGAGTAGGCGGACATACCATCTTCCACCTCCCAGAACCAAAGTGGATTACAAACTAATTATAAAACTATCATCTGGAAAAACCAACTTTGGACTAAACTAAGAGGACTCTTCAATCAAGGAACACTGAAGAAGCCACACTGAGACAGGTAGGAAAAGCGGAAACGTGGAAAGGGGTGCCCAGCTCCCCAGGGGAAATGGCATCTGGGAGAGACTCGCGTGGTGAGAAGTGAGTTTAGAAGAGAGAGGAGGGTCCTGAGTCCCAGGAACAAAGCCCCAGTCTGCAGCCCCAGAGCCTAGAAGAGGCATATGGACAGTATTTAGCTGGAAACAAGACAAGATACTGTTTGTGAGAAAGAGACTGATTTCTCAAACCCAGGATCCTTCTTAAAGGGACTGCACAGAAAACCTCTCTCACAACCACTTACCTGGGGCTCTGGGGGACAGGGAGAGAGGAGAGGACTGGAGTAGCAGGAAGAGAGTGTAATCTAGGAGGCACAGGGAGAAACATTTTGAGAGACAGCCACAATAACCTCTGGGATGAGTCATTCCCCAAATCTGAAGTGAAAATTTCCCATGGAAACAGCAATACCAGCTAAGGGAAGTAGGACACCAGCCAAACAAGCACTCCTGTGACACTCAGAGCAGAGTCGCTTAGAAGGAGGGAGCTTTCAGGACTACAGTAGTGAGTGTTAGGGTTTGAGCTGCAGTGCCCCCACCCACACGGCTGAGGGCTCACAGGGTAGATGGCAGTGGGGTACAGAAGTGTGGTTCTATCGGCAAGGGTGGAAGCCAGCTGGCCACCACTGAGGCCCAGGTGTGAGCTCAGTCTTGCCTGGCTGGGGAAGAGGGGACGCGCAAATATGGTCAAGCCCAGCTGCAGGCTGCCAGCAGTCCAGCCTGCGGGAGAAGGGCAGGAGCCGCAGAAGGGACGGAGACCCGCCTTTGAGCAAGGGCGCAGGAGCACAGCCTTGCCCCGCCTGTGGAAGCAAGGCTGTGGCCTGACTTGGGAGCCGACTCCTCCTGCGGGGGTGGAGGCAAAAGTGCAGAACAGGCGAAGTCCCCCTACTGAGCGTGGGCAAGCAGTCCTGCCTTCCCTGTGGAGCCAAGGCTTGCAGCTGTCCCACAAGCAGGCTCCTTCTGCAAGAGCGGGGCAAAAGCCCACAATCAGGTGGAGACCCGCAGCTAAACAAAGGTGCTCACCCCTGCCCTCCGGGCCAAGCATAACACCACCCACAGGGGCAGGGTGAAGGCCAAGGCCACTGAGGCTTGAACACCCCAGCACATGATCACAGCCACTCCCGTAAGGAGAGGCTGAAACCACAGCAACAGCCCCAATGGGCAGGCACCAGCAACCCCCATACCCGAACGCCTTAGGCAGCAACAGCAAAGGGGGTGGCGGGTCTGCAAGGGACCGCATCTAGGGAATACAGAGACCACACCCAGTGGACCCCAGTGCCCAAAACCTTCTTTTACACAGACAAAAATGAGAAGGCAGAGAAATGTAACACAAATGAATCAAGAGAAATTCCCAGAAAAGGACCTATATAAGTCAGATATAACCAAATTACCAGATACAGAGTTTAAAATGACGATTGTTAGGATGCTCAAAGATATTAGAACAACAATAGATGGTCATTACAAACACCTAAATAAAGAGTTGGCAAATATAAATAAGGACATTGAAATAATTAAAAAGAATCAGTCAGAAATGACAAATACAATATCAGAAATGAAGAATACAATGGAAGGAATTAAAAGCAGGATGGATGAAGCTGAGATCAAATCAGCGAGTTAGAGGACAAGATAAATAAGGGCATGAAAGCAGAGCAGAAAAAAGAAAAGAAACTCAAAAAGTCTGAGGAAACTCTAAGAGAGCTCTGTGACAACATGAAGAGAAATAACATCCGCATCATAGGAGTTCTTGAAGAAGAGAAAGAACAAGAAATAGAGACTTTGTTCAAACATATCATAGCTGAAAACTTCCCTTAATTAAGGCAGGAAAATATCTCACAAGTTCAAGAAGCACAGAGAACTCTATTAGAGAGAAACCCAAAGAAATCTACACCAAGACACATCATAATTAAAATACCAAAGCTAAGTGATAAAGAGAAAATATTAAGGGCTGCTAGAGAAAAAAAGACTATTAACTACAAAGGAGCTCCCATAAGGATGACTTCCGACTTCTCAAAAGAAATACTTGAAGCCAGAAAAGAATGGCAAGAAATATTCAAAGTAATGCAGAACAAGAGCCTACAACCAAGACTACTTTATCCAGTAAGGCTATCATTTAAAATTGAAGGAGAAATAAAAGGCTTTCCAGACAAAAAGAAACTCAAGGAATTCACTACAACCAAACCAAGGCTGCAAGAAATGCTAAGGGGCCTGTTGTAAATAGATCAAAGGGGAAAAAGAATATAGCAAAAGAGGAATACAGCTTTAAAGAGTAAAATGGCAATAAAAAACTACATATCAATAAAAACCTTAGAAGTAAATGAATTAAATAATCCAATTAAAGATATAGGGTAGCTGCGTAGATAAGAAAACAGGACCCATACATATGCTATCTACAAGAGACACACCTTAAAACAAAAAATGCACATAGACTTAAGGTAAAAGGATGGAAAAAAATATTTCATGCAAATGAAATGAAAAAAAAGCTGGGGTAGCAATACTTATATCAGACAAAATGAACTTTCAAACAAAGGATATAGTAAGAGATAAAGAAGGTCATTACATAATGATAAAGGGAGCAATCCAACAGGAACATATAACTGATAAAAATATCTATGCACCTAATATAGGAGCACCTAAATATATAAAGCAGACTTTGATGGATTTAAAGGGAAAGATCAACAGCAATACTATAATAGTAGGGGATTTCAATACCCCACTAACATCACTAGATAGATCCTCAAGAAAGAAAATTAACAAAGAAACAGCAGGCTTAAAGGACATACTAGATCAACTCTATTTAATAGATATTTTCAGAGCCTTTCATCCTAAAGCAGCAGAATATACATTCTTTTCAAGTGCTCATGGTACATTCTCTAGGATAGAACACATGTTAGGGCACAGAAGGAATCTCAACAAATTTAAGAAAACTGAAATCATATCAAGCACTTCCTCTGATCACAATGGCATGAAACTGGAAATCAACCACAACGGAAAAACTGAAAAATACTAAAACACTTGGAAACTAAATAGCATGTTATTAAATAACGAATGGGTTAACAATGAGATCAAAGAAGAAATTTAAATATTCCTAAAAACAAATGATAATGAGCATAGGTCAACTCAAAATTTATGGGACACAGCCTAAGCAGTCCTGAGAGGAAAGTTCATAGCATTACAGGCATACCTCAAGAAGCAAGAAAAAACTAATAAACAAGTTTCAAATAAACAACTTGAACCTGCATCTAAAAGAACTAGAAAAAGAAGAGCAAATAAAGCCCAGAGCTAGTAGGAGGAAGGAAAAAATAAAGATTAGAGCAGAAATAAATGACATAGAGGCTAAAGAAACAATACAGAGAATCAATGAAACCAGGAGCTGGTGCTTTGAGAATGTAAACAAGATCGATGAACCTTTAGCCAGACTCACCAAGAAAAAAAAGAGAGGACTCAAATACATAAAATTAGAAATGAGAGTGGAGAAATAACAACTGACGCAACAGAAATACAAAATATTGTAAGAAAATACTATGAAGAACTGTACACCAAAAAACTAGACAACTTAGATGAAATGGACAAATTCCTTGAAACATATAATCTTCCAAAAATTAAGCTGGAAGAATCAGAAAACCTAAACAGACTGATTATAACAAATGAGATTGAAACAGTTATCAAAAAACTCCCAACAAAGAAAAGTCCTGGGTCTGATGGCTTCATAAGTGAATTCTACCAAATATTCAAAGAAGAACTAACTTCTATCCTTCACAAGCTATTTCAAAAATTTCAAGAGGAAGGCAGACTTCTAAGCTCCTTTTATGAGGTGAGTATAATTCTGATTCCAAAGCTAGGCAAAGACAACACAAAGAAAGAAAATTATAGGCCAATATCCCTAATGAATTTAGATGCTAAAATCCTCAACAAAATATTAGCAAACCAGATCCAACAATATATGAAAAAAATCATGCACCATGATCAAGTGGGATTTATTCTGGGGAGGCAAGGCTGGTACTATATTCGCAAATCAATCAATGTGATTCATCACATAAACAAAAGGAAGGAGAAAACTACATGATAATTTCAATAGATGCAGAAAAAGCATTTGATAAAATCCAGCACCCATTCATGATCAAAACTCTCAGCAAAGTGGGAATACAGGGAACATACCTAAACATATAAAGGTCATCTATGACAAACCCACAGCTAACATCATATTCAATGGGCAAAAATTGAAAGCAATCCCCTTAAGATCAGGAACAAGGCAGGGGTGCCCCCTTTCACCACTCTTATTCAACATAGTTCTGGAAGTCCTAGCCACAGCAATCAGACAAGAAAAAGAAATAAAAGGCATCCAAATTGGAAAAGAAGAAGTAAAACTATCATTACTTGCAGATGATATGATATTATATATAGTAAACCCTAAAGTCTCAGTCAAAAAACTACTGGACCTGATAACTGAATTCAGCAAGGTGGCAGGATATAAAATTAATACTCAGAAATCAGAGGAATTTTTATACACTAACAATGAACTGTCAGAAAAAGAAATTAAGGAAGGAATAACTTTCACCATTACAACCAATAAAATAAAGTACCTAGGAATAAATTTAACCAGGGAGATTAAAGACTTGTACTCGGAAAATTATAAAACATTGATAAAAGAAATCAGGGAAGCATACAAACAAGTGGTAGCATATACCGTGCTCATGGTTAGGAAGAATAAACATCATTAAAATGTCTATATTACCCAAAACAATTTATAAATTCAATGCAATACCGATTAAAATACCAATGACTTACTTCAAAGATATAGAACATATATTCCAAAAATTTATATGGAACCAAAAGAGAACATGAATAGCCTCAGCAATTTGAAAAGGAAGAATAAAGTGGGAGGTATCACACTTCCTGATATCAAGTTATACTACAAGGCCATTGTACTCAAATCAGCCTGGTTGTGGCATAAGAACAGGCATATAGATTAATGGAACAGAACTGAGAACCCAGAAATAAACTCACACTTTTATGGACAACTGATATTTGACAAAGGAGGTAAGAGAATACATTGGAGTAAAGACAGCCTCTTTAACAAATGATGTTGGGAAATTTGGACAGCGACCTACAAAAAAATGAAACTAGACCAACAACTTACACCATTCACAAAAATAAACTCAAAATGGATAAAAGACTTAAATGTAAGCCGTAAAACCATAAGCATCTTAGAAGAAAACAATAAGCTCTCTGACATCTCTCGCAGCAATATATTTGCTGATTTATCTCCACGGGCAAGTGAAATAAAAGACAGGATAAACAAATGGGACTATATCAAACTAAAAAGCTACTGCACAGCTAAAGACAATAAGAACAGAATAAAAAGACAAACTACACAATGGGAGAATATATTTGACAATACATCTGATAAGAGGTTAACAACCAAAATTTATATAAAACTTATAAAACTCAAGTACAGGAAGACAAACAATTCAATCAAAAAAAAATGGGCAAAAGAAGTGAATAGACACTTCTCCAAAGAGGACATACAGATGGCCAATAGGCATATGAAAAAATTCTCAACATTACTAATCATTAGAGAAATACAAATTAAAACCACAATAAGACATCACCTCACGCCAGTTAGAATGGAGCTCATCAACAAAACAACACAGAATAAGTGCTGGCGAGGATGTGGAGAAAAGGGAACCCTCCTGCACTGCTGGTGGGAATGCAGACTGGTGCAGCCACTGTGGAAAACAGTATGGAGATAACTCAAGAAATTAAAAATCGAACTGCCTTTTGACCCAGCTATACCACTTTTAGGAATAAACCCCAAGAACACCATAGCACTGTTTGAAAAGAAGAAATGCACCCCCATGATTATGGCAGCATTGTTCACAATAGCGAAAATCTGGAAACAGCCCAAGTGTCCATCAGCGTACGAGTGGATTAAAAAACTTGGGTCATATATACTATGGAATACTACTCAGCCATAAGATATGATGACATCGGATCATTTACAACAACATGGATGGACCTTGATAACATTATACTGAGCGAAATAAGTAAATCAGAAAAAACTAAGAACTGTATGATTCCATACAGAGGTGAGACATAAAAATGAGACTCAGAGATATGGACAGAGTGTGGGGGTTATGGGGTGGGGGAGAGGAGATTGAGAGGGTTGGGAGAGGGGAGAGGCACAAAGAAAACCAGTTAGAAGATGACAGAAAACAATTGGACTTTGGATGATGGGAATGCAGCATAATCAAATGTCAAAATAAGATAGAACTATTTTCTCTGAACATATGTACCCCATTAAAATAAAAAAAAAATAACAGTAAAAAAAAAAAAAGCAAGCTTTGGTACATATATACTATGGAATACTACTCAGCCATAAGAAATGATGACATCGGATCCTTTACAACAACATGGATGGACCTTGATAACATTATACTGAGTAAAATAAGTAAATCAGAAAAAACTAAGAACTGTATGATTCCATACATAGGTGGGACATCAAAATGAGACTCAGAGACATGGACAACATTTTGCGGTTACAGGGTGGGGGGGAGGAGAGGGAGGGTTTGGGGGAGGGGAGAGGCACAAAGAAAACCAGTTAGAAGGTGACGGAAGACAATTGGACTTTGGGTGATGGGAATGCAGCATAATCAAATGTCAAAATAACCTAGAGATGTTTTCTCTGAACATATGTACCCTGATTTATCAATGTCACCCTATTAAAATTAATTTTAAAAAATAAATGATGTTAGAAAAATTGGACAAGTACACACAAAAAAATGAAACTAGACCACTAACTTTCACCATTCATAAAATTAAACTCAAAATTAGACTTAAATGTCAGTCATGAAACCATAAACAGCTTGGAAGAAAACATAGGCAATATATTCTCCAATGTCTCCCGTAGCAATATTTTTGCTGATTTATCTCCACAGGTAAGTGAAATAAAGAACAGGATAAACGAATGAGAGTATATTGAACTAAAAGCTTTTGCATGCAAAAGACAGCACGAATAAAATAAAAAGAGAACCCACACAATGGAAGAACATATTCGCCAATATGTCTGATAAGGGGTTAATAACCAAAATTTATTAAGAACTTCTAAAACTCAACACCAGAAAGATAAGCAATTTAATTAAAAAATAGGCAAAAGATCTGAATAGATACATCTCTAAAGAGGACATATAGATGGACAATAGGCATATGAAAAAATGTTCAATGTCACTAAGCATTAGAGAAATGCAAATTAAAACCACAATGAGATACCACCTCACACTTGTCAGAATGGTGCTCATTAACAAATCAACACACAAAATGTGCAGGCAAGGGTGTGGAAAAAAGGAAACCCTTCTACACTGCTGGTGGGAATGTAGACTTGTGCAGTCACTGTGGAGAACAGCATGGCATTTCCTCAAAGAATTAGAAATAGAACTGTCTTTTTCTATCCTACTTTAGGAATGCTATATATCCTAAGAATACCAAGTCACTGATTCAAAAGAAGATATGCATCCCCATGTTTAGTGCAGCATTGTTTACAATAGCCAAGATCTGGAAACAGCCCAAGTGTCCATCATTAGATGAGTGGATTAAAAAGCACTGGTACATATAATACATAATGGAATACTACACAGCCATAAAAGTAACAGAAATCTCACCTTTTGCAACAGCATGGATTGGCCTAGAGATTATTAGGCTAAGTGAAATAAGCCAAGCAGAGAAAGACAAATATCATATAACCTCACTTATATGTGGAATCTAATGAACAATGTGAACTGAGGAACAGAATAGAGGCAGAGGCAAGGTCACAGGGAGCAGAGGGACAGCTGTGGGAGGGAAGGGAATGAGGGGATGGGATGCGAAAAGGTGAAGGAATTAGTGAAACTACTGTATGTATAGTACATAACACATGGATACAGATAACCAGAAAGGAAATCCCAAAGGGAAGGCAGGGAGGTAGTTAGGGGGAGAGGGGTAATGAGGATTAATGGGGAATACAAAGGTGGGTGTGAGGGTGTTATATTGAGTGGGACACTTGAATCCATGTTAACACAATAAATTAAAATTAATAAAAATTTTTAAAAATGAAATAATTAGATTCACAGAAAATGAAAACACGATTTTTAAAAAATGAAATGGTATTCTATATAGCAGAATTGACACAGTAAAATATGACTTAGGAGCTGAAGGGGTTATTCTTGGAACACAACACATACACACACGATGATGATGATGTGGTATAGGAAAAGAGAAGTCTTAGATAATAGATCTAAAAGTTCTAATATCCACATCATAGGAGGACCGGAAAGAGAGAGCAAATACAATGGGTAAGAAGAAATAATCAGACACATAGGGGAGAGACTGTCTTATTACCCTACTTTGGCACACCATGAAGAAGCAGGTTTTTTTGAAAAAGACAATTATGTTGGGAAAAATAGAAGGCAGCAGGAAAAGAAGAAAACCAAATGCAAGTCTACGGGAGCTGAGCTGGGCTGCTGAGGACAACGCATTGAGGACATCACTCATTCATAAGGTTACCAGGAGCCGAAACTGACTCAACAGCATGGAGCACACATAAGAAAGAGAAAGTTCAGAGACAAAAATAATACTAATAGTAGCTAACACATATATTATTTACAGTATACCAAGCACTGTTCTAAGCTTTATATATCATAAGAATATATAGAGCTCTATACATACATACACATATATGCACATAGATACATATACATACATTTGTAATGCAATTCACTAAAAGCATTATTACTCCTGCTCTACAAATGAGGAAACTGAAGGAGACAGTGTAAGTAATTTAACCAAGATCACATAGTCCATTAATGGGCAAACAGGGAGAAAATCCAAGGCATTTTGCTTTAGAGTTCATACAGAATCTTCACCACTAAACCCTCAAGTCTTCTAACAAAAAGAATCTCTCATTAATGTGCTCAGCAATATTAATAAAAAAAAAAACACCCATTCCAAGATATATGTTTATAAACTATCTGAATTTAAATAATAGAAAGAAATTTTTAGAAGGTATCAGTGGAGAGAGAAAAGGCTTTGCTAAAATAAAAAATAAATTAATTCCTATTAGACCTCTGACAACAATGGAATCTAAGAAGATAATGAAACAATAGCTTCAAAGTTCTCAAAACATATGAAGTACAGTTATCTGAGAAAAAAGTTTACCTAATATTAATTACTGTTAATTTCAAATGATATGGTTGTTTACCTTCTTCTTTGTGCTTTTTTTAAATTTTAAATTCTTATCACGAACATGTTTTTGTTGAAAACAATAAATGTGTTATAAAAATAAATACATTCACATAGACTAAATTTCTTATTTATAAAAAATGAAACTATAAGTGTACTAAATAAAGCAGTATAATATTTTCTTATTGGAGAAAATGTGGATAAGAAAGATCATCCAAAGATTTTTTATGAAGAAAAGCCATAAAGAAAAAGATTAACAAATGTCAGTGCGTAAATAAAGTTAAATTCTTATAGGACATAAGTTAAAAGATATGTGACAGACTAGAAGAAAATGTTTGTTACATATATAGCAAACAAAGACTTAATATCACTATTATAAACAGTTCTTATGAATCAACAAGAAAATATTTTTTAAAAGCACAAAATTAACAAGAAATACAAATAGGTAATTAGGAGAAGCACTAGTAGCCAATACTCACACAACTCTTCTTTTATCCAGAAAGAATGTATAATAAGTAAGCAAATAATACACCATTTTTTCACTCAACACACTGCCAAAAATTTAAAAGATTAATAGTACATAATGTTTCTTTCAGGATTAGGAAAAAGGCCATCTTTATCCATTACTGAAGAGATGTATTTTGGAAGGGTAATTTCACAATATCTATCAAAATTAAAAATTGTTTGCTGTTATACGGAGTAAATCAGAAAAAGCTAAAAGCTATGATTCCACACATAGGTGGAATACAAAATTGAGACTCATGGACATAGATAAAAGTGCAGAGGTTAGCCCTGGCCGGTGGGCTCAGCAGTAGAGCGTTGGCCCAGAGTGTGGAAGTCTGGGTTTGATTCCCGGTCAGGGCACATAGGAGAAGTGCCTATCTCAGGCCAGCCCGCGTAATGAGTTTATGCAGCCCATAATTAAATTTTTAATATTCTCTGCTACTTTAAAAGCTCAGCTATTCCGAAACACAAGCATCTTTGATTATTGGAAATCGAGATATTTAATAAGAGTGATACACGGAAAAGAATTCGCATGTGACTAATCTAGGGTTAACTTCCAATAATTGGTCAAATGGATTTGCGATACTTTATTATTTAAAAAAAAAATTCCATTGCAAAGATTTACAACTTTTGTATTCGTCTGTACTCAATATGAACTGTTTGATGTTTAGCAGCGATGTGAAACCCACATTCTTCTAGGCAGAGTTTGCCAGTGCTCACCCAAGGTCAAACAATTTGTTATTTTTGTGGTCATGTGTGCTGAATCAAGTGGCACGGTAGCATAGACAATAGCTGTAGTTGATAACTGAAAACATGTCCAAGCTGTTTGTAAAATGAAATAATTGTTTTATTTGCGATACAACCTCTTCAAGCTCATTCTATTAATTAAATATTGTTTCGATTGATTTCAATACAGTTTGGATATTTATATGGTATGTAATTATATTTTTATTAAAATATATTTTTATTAAAATAATATTGTATATTAAAATTTTTTTCACTCACATTTATTTATAAACAAATTACATAATAAAATTTTATTCACTTAAACAAATCATTTTTTGTTTACTTAAACAAATCAATTAAAAGTGTATTTAACACTTTTTAATTTTAATATTTTGTCTGGCCTGTGAAAAAAGTTTTCTTTCTAATCTGGCCTGGGGGCAAAAACTGTTGCCCAGCCCTGGCCTATCTACTTCTCAACCCTTCCCCCTCTCCTTTCTCTTTGTCTTATTCTTCCCCTTCAGCAGCCAAGGCTCCATTGGAGCAAAGTTGGTCAGGTTGCTGAGGATGGCTCCATGGCTTCCGCCTCAGGTGCTGAGGATGGCTCCAGTCATAGTGGAGCAACACCACAGATTGGCAGAGCATCACCCCCTGGGGGGCATGCTGGGTGGATCCTGGTCAGGTACATGTGGGAGTCTGTCTGTCTGCCTCCCTGCTTCTCACTTCAGAAAAATACAAAAAAAAAAAAAAAAAAAAAGAGTGCAGAGGTTACCAGAAAGGGTGGGGAGGGAATTGGGGGGAATGTATAAAGAGGGACAAATATAAGGTGACGGAGGATGATTTGACTTTGGGTAATGGACATACAACATAACTGACTATCCAAATGATGTGGAGATGTTTACGCAAAACCTACATACTTTTGCTGATCAATGTTACCCTGTTATATTTAATTTTCTAAATAAAAAATAAATTTGTTATATATCTAAATATCTATATATTTAATTGGAATACTTACTTAGGAACGAAAACAAGTAGTTCAACATTGTTGATAAAGTGATATACAAGTGCTGTTCATTTGGATGGGACTTCTTTGGTGACAAGCACCGGGAGCCTGGATGTATATTTCACTCTTAATTGCTAGCTACACAAATGCATCTAAAGTCAATGTCTGACTCCTCTTTTCACAGAGACTGAGTCATATCCCACAGTCAACAATCCTTGGAGAAATAGCTTACTCATGGGCTTGATCAACTAGAGACTGACCCACACAAGCTCTCACAGTAGCTGCCAAGGTGTCTGGAATCAATACTAGAGCAAGAATTTTCCATCTGCCTTCCCAAGTCTGATAGAATATAATGCAATATAATATCATATCATCATACATTCATATACATACTGAGAATATTGCTATTTTCATGCATGAATATGCAGGACATCAGTCATGTCTTTGTTCTTATTCTTAATAAAATTGATAATAATAAAATTGATATTAATTTAGTTCAATAATCAATGCCAATCAATGAGTTGGGACTGAAGTCAACAAATTGGAAAGTAGTATTAATGCGTAAGTAGGATGTGTGTTGCTTCTTTGAGCAAAACAGTGTATGTATGCTCAGGTTATTTCTACCATCTTTGAAGGCAAGAAACAGAATCCCAGCAGAATGAAATAGTGTTTAGATTCTCATAATCCTGCTTAGTTTATTTACAAGTCCTTTCTTTATCCTTCCTGCTTATCCAGATGGTTTTCTTCCTTGTTTCCCAAACTGAATTATACTCACTGCCTTTGATGCTAAATGCTTCAAAATTCTTCTTTAGTTCCTCACCAACAGAAGTCATAAATGCTTACCTTTGCCGAATTATGCTGGGGTTAGCTGTCACTAGATGACTTTTGGACCCAACATCTTTAGTGTATTCAATTGACAAAGGAGGGAGATTGCATCTAGAAAAAACAAGAATAGGCATTTTAGAATGACTTACCTACATAAAAATTGTCATGACAAATAATTTTACTAAGTCTAGTTCAATTCCCAGATAACTTTTATGCTTCTCCCTTTTAATGGACATCAAACAACTTATCAGCATTTTCAAAACACTATCATACAAACTAGTCCTTTTTTAAAAGAAAGAAAATATCAACTAGAGAACTAAATGATCTATGAAAGGGAAGAGACATAACTAGAATGCATTTATTCCATTCAAAATACATTTGAAGGATTCTGAGATGGCAACAGAGTAGGCATACGATCTAACTGCCACCTCCCAGGACCAAATTGGATTACAGCTTAATTTAAGAACAATCATCTTGAAAAACCAACTTTGGACTAAACGAAGAGGAGTCTATAACCAAGGATCACAGAAGAAGCCACACCGAGACTGGTAGGAAGGGTGGAGATGTGGAAAGGGTTGCCCTGCTCCCAGGAGTAAGGGGCAGCTGAGGGTCCAGAGGGACTCTCACTGTGGGGAGGGTCACTCTGAGAGGTGTGGGTGCTCAGCCTAGGCCCGGAGCCCCCAGTAGAGCCCCAGAGCCTAGAGTAGGGCCCATACAGCATTTGGAGGTGAAAAGAGCGGGTTTCTGTCTGCTAGAAGGAGACGGAGCTCTCAGAGACACAGGCTCCATAGTAAAGGGCCCGCACAGAAAATCTTACTCACGGACACTTACTCAGGACTCCGATAGAGGGAGAGATGAGAGGACTGGAATTGCATTACAGTGTAAAGTTGGAGGCCCAGGGAGAGACACTGTGGGGGACGGCCACCAGAACCATTGTGCTGAGTCATTCTTCAATACAGTACCACAGTCCCCATCTTTCCTAGGTGGAGCAGTCCCCTCTGAGTGAAATCAGCCTGAGGAGAAGCAACTGCTCCACCCTCAGGAATTTCTCCTGCCCCAGTCATGGAGATGGGGTCATTCTGAGAAGTCAGAAAGGGGTACATCAGTGATTCAACAGTTTTCTGATGCTGAGCCCAGAGCTTTCCTCAACATGTTCCCGAGTCTAAGACTGGTAATTCCCCCACGTAGAAGACAAAGTAGAAACTGTCTGGAGGACAGGAAGACCACACGACAGCATCTCAGAGGCCACACCCACTGGACACCTGAGGCCACACTCTACTGAGGTCTGTGAAAAAGTCTGGACAGACTGACACCTGGGTCTGAGGAGCGGAGCCACAACCATCACCTTTCCTAATCCCTGAATTGCTGCAGGTTCTAGACTCTAGCAGAGGTTTTTTCAGATGCTAGCCCAACAAGCAGCCAACAGACAGAGGCTGCAGGATGCAGGACTCAGGAAACCATAGCCTTTTATGTGGACCTTCTTCCAAGCCCACTGTGGGTAAGAAAGCCAGCCTAGGTATGCAGCTTGGTATTTCCATGTGCACCTGGGATCAGCAGAGGCAGTCACAAACTCTTCATTGCTTGTAGTACCAAGAAAGTTGCTAAAGGTTAGTCATGGGCAGTGTCTCCCAGTGGTCTGTGCCGGTTCCTGCCAGGGAGGCCCAGGGCTGGCACACCCAGTGGCCAGCTGCAGAAAGCATCAGTTCAGGACCTAACAACTTTTGTAGTGGGATGTTCTTAGGAAGGGATTCTCACACCTGGCCCAGCTGAGGCGAGTTCTACTCCCTGTGATCAGCACTGTCACAGCAGCTTATGTGCATTGGATAGGGTGGAGCTTCACAGTCAGCTGACCTGGGTGCTATATATCCTGTCCTGCTGGGCTAAATTCCATAGGAGGAAGGGAGAGAGATTTGGAGCATGGACATTTAAAATGTGGATCCCTGTGAATCTATTGTTGTATCTGGTAAAGGGGCTTAGCCACTTTTTTGGGGGGAGGCACAGTCAGCCTCAGGAGAGGATTCTCTCAGTCTTTCTCCCTGAAA
The DNA here is from genome assembly GCF_036850765.1 of Saccopteryx bilineata. NCBI lineage: Eukaryota > Metazoa > Chordata > Mammalia > Chiroptera > Emballonuridae > Saccopteryx > Saccopteryx bilineata. The sequence continues at coordinate 121,826,255 of NC_089490.1, forward strand.
CCGGGGTCGCACCAGCTGTAAGAACTTCTGTAGAAGGCACTGTCGGCAATACTCGATCTGAACCTGTTGCTAACATTGCTGGGGAGAAATAAAATCTGAATATTCAGCAGTGGCTATGGGATTAGGATCTGAAATAGGGGCCACATTCCCCATACTGAGCTACTGACCAAGACATCCTTGAAGTAGGGGATCCCACTAACGTTGAATTCCCAACCTCAGCTTCTCTAAATCAACAAGCTTGAAACCTGTAGAGGGGTTGGTTGGGTGAGGCCACTGTGGACCCACACTATAGTCTTTCTACAGAAGACTCTGTAAAAAGATCAGGCAGCTACAAGAGGAGGTGGAGTAGCTGAAAAGTGGAGACAAATCTTACAGAGCTTGGGGCTGCTTTCATCTCTTAGCAGGAGAAAGCTGATCCTTATACACAGGTTGGTCCCTTGCATACTACCCAAGCACAGGAAACACAGTCATAAACAGCAAACACAGCAGTAGTTGCAGAGAGGTAGTCCACATCAGGTTACAAACAACAGCTGACACCAGCCCAAGAAGATCTAGAACCAACACAACTGGCAGTAGGTGGCAGACAGCACCAAACCTACACTCAGATAGCTACACAAAAAGCATGCCCAAAGGAATCTAGCAGGTACCAGACACAGTGGAGAAGAAATACCCCCAACAGGACAGACATTGCACAGTGTGTAGTACATATAATGAAGATGGACTCTTAAGAGTCAGCCAGCCTAAAGGAATAACCATTCCCATGAAAGGTCCAACTGCATTCAATACTCACATACAACAAGAGGGAAAATAGTACCCTAAATAAGCATTCCTAGAACAAGGAAAACAGGTGGCCTGGAAGGCAGTACCACTGACTCCATCTTCCTCATAAAGACACCACAAAAAGTTCAAAGTAGACAGCACTACCTAATACACAGACAAAATGGGCAGACGAAGAAATATGACCCAAATAAGTCAACAGGAGAAATCCCCAGAAGAAGAACTAAATTAAAGGAAGCAACCAAACTACCAGATTCATAGTTTAAAATAATGATTCAAGGAACTTAGAACAACAATGGATGGTCATAATGAGTACCTAAATAGATAGCAAGCATCAAAAAGGATGCTGAAATCATAAGAAAGAACCAGTCAGAAATGACAAATACAATATCAGAAATGAAGACTGCACTAGAAGGAATCAACAACAGGCTGGACAAAGCAGAGGATCAAATCAGCGATTTAGAAGACAAGATAAACAGAAGCACAGAAGCAGAAGCAGAGAAGCAAAACAAAAAGAGGCATAAAAAGACTGAGGAAACTCTAAGACAGGGGTAGTCAACCTTTTTATAACTACCGCCCACTTTTGTATCTCTGTTAGTAGTAAAATTTTCTAATCGCCCACTGGTTCTACAGTAATGGTGATTTATAAAGTAGGGAAGTAACTTTACTTTATAAAATTTATAAAGCAGAGTTACAGCAAGTTAAAGCATATAATAAAAATTACTTACCAAGTACGTTATGTCAGATTTTCACTGTTTGGCAGAATTAATCTTTATAAAACAACATACTATAGTTAAATCTATCTTTTTATCTATACTTTGGTTGCTCCACTACTGCCCACCATGAAAGCTGGAATGCCCACTAATGGGCAGTAGGGACCAGGTTGACTACCACTGCTCTAGGAGACTTTTGTGGCAACATGAAGAGAAACAACATCCGCATAATAGAAATTCCTTCCCAGAGGTGGATTAAGGTCAGTTGAGACCCTGGGTGCACAAAAAATATTGAGCCTCTTAAAAAAAACAGACAGAAAAAATAAAAATATGTGTTAAACATATTTTTAAATAAATAAAAAATATTATGTATTAATGTTAAAATTGCACATATGAAACCAAACTTGGTACCATTAGAAAAAAGTGTAAAGGTGGGGTTTTGTAGGGTCCTTTAGAAATCAGGGCCCAGGGCATGTGCCCAGTATGCCTGCCTTTAAATCACCTCTGCCTGAATGAGAAGAGTATGAAGGAGAGATAGAAAACCTGTTTGAAGAAATTATAGCTGAAAATTTCCTTAAAATAATGAAGGAAAAAGATGCACAAGTTCAAGAAGCACAGAATCTCGTTAAAGAGGAACCCAAGAAGGCCTACACCAAAACACATCATAATAAAAATGTCAAAGTTAAGAGACAAGAAAAGAATACTGAAAACTGCAAGAGAAAAGCAGTTAAGTAACTAGAGAGGAGCCGCTATAAGGATAACATCAGACTTCTCAACAGAAACAACTGAGGCCAGAAGAGATTGGCAAGAAATATTCAAAGTGATGCAAAACTAGAACCTACAACCAAGACTACTCTATCCAGCAAGGCTATCGTTTAAAATTGAAGGAGAAATAAAAGGCGTTTGGACAAAAAAAAAAACCTCAAGAAATTTATTGCAACCAAACCAGTACTGCAAAAAATGTTAAGAGGCCTGCTATGAAAACACAAAGAATAATAAAAAAATAAAAAAGAAGATTATAGATTTAAAGCATAAAACGGCAATAATAATAACATTAAATGTAAATGGATTAAATGCTCCAATCAAAAGACATAGAGTAGCTGCATGGATAAGAAAACAGGATCTGTACATATGCTGTCTACAAGAAACCCACCTAAGAATAAAATATACACAAAGATTGAAATGGAAGGAATGGAAATAAGCATTTCATGCAAATGAAAATGAATAAAAAGCTGGGGTAGCAATACTTATATCGAACAAGATAGACTTTAAAAGAAAGACTATGGTAAGGGATAAAGAAGGTCACTACATAGTGATAAGGGGGCAATCTAACAGGAGGATATAACCATTGTAAATATTTATGGTATGTGCCTAATACAGGAGCATCTAAATATATAAAGCAGATTTTGATGGACATAAAGGGCAAGATCAACAGCAATACTATAACAGTAGGGTATTTTAATACCCTACTAACATCAGTAGATAGATCCTCCAGACAGAAAATTAACAAAGAAACAGTGGCCTTAAATGACACACTAAATCAACTGGGTTTAATTGATATCTTCAGAACTTTCACCCCAAAGTAGCAGAATATACATTATTTTTCAAATGTTCATGGTACATTCTTTAGAATAGACTACATGTTAGGACACAAAACAAGTCTCAGTAAATTTAAGATTGAAATCATATCACGTATCTTCTCTGATCATAATAGATTGAAACTAGAAATCAGCTACAGTAGAAAAGCTGAAAAACATTCAAACACTTGGAGGCTAACTAGCATGTTATTAAATAATGAATGGGTTAACAAGATCAAGTAAGAAATAAGAAATTTCCCTGAAACAAATAAAAATGAACATACAACAAATCAAAATTTATGGAACACAGCAAAAGCAATCCTGAGAGGGACTTAAATAATCAACTTAACCCTGCATCTAAAAGAACTAGAAAAAGAACAACAAATAAAGCCCAGAGGAAGTAGGAGGTAGGAAATAAGAAAGATCAGAGAGGCAATAAATGACATAGAGGTTAAAAAAAAATACAAAAGATAAATGAAACCAATAGCTGGTTCTTTGAAAAAGCAAACAAGACTGACAAACCTTTAACCAGACTCACCAAGAAAAAGAGAGAGGACTCAAAATTAGAAATGAGGCCCTGGCTGGTTGGCTCAGTGGTAGAGCATCGGCCTGGCGTGCAGGAGTCCCAGGTTTGATTCCCAGCCAGGGCACATAGGAGAAGCACCCATCTGCTTCTCCACCCCTCCCCCTCTCCTTGCTCTCTGTCTCTCTCTTTCCCTCCTGCAGCCAAGGCTCCATTGCAGCAAAGTTGGCCTGGGCGCTGAGGATGGCTCTGTGGCCTCTGCCTCAGATGCTAGAATGGCTCTGGTTGCAACAGAGCGACGACCCAGATGGGCAGAGCATCGTCCCCTGGTGGGCATGCTGGATGGATCCCAGTCAGGCGCATGCGGGAGTCTGTCTGACTGCCTCCCCATTTCTAACTTCAGAAAAAATACAAAAAAAATGAAAGTGAAGAAATAACAACTGATACCACAGAAATGCAAAGGATTATAAGAAAATACTATGAAGATCTATATGCCAAAAAATTGTACAACCTAGGCAAAATGGATCAATTCCTAGAAACATAAAATCTTACAAAACTCAATCTGGAAGAATCAGAAAACCTAAACAGACTGATTACAACAAATAAAATTGAAACAGTTATCAAAAAACTCCCAGCAGCCTGACCAAGTGGTGGCGCAGTGGATAGAGCGTCGGACTGGGATGCGGACGACCCAGGTTTGAGACCCTGAGGTTGCCAGTTTGAGCGCAGGCTCATCTGGCTTGAGTAAAAAGCTCATCACCTTGGACCCAAGGTCGCTGGCTCGAGCAAGGGGTTACTCGGTCTGCTGAAGGCCCATGGTCAAGACACATATGAGAAAGCAATCAATGAACAACTAAGGTGTCGCAGTGAAAAACTGATGATTGACGCTTCTCATCTCTCTCTGTTCCTGTCTGTCTGTCCCTGTCTATCCCTCTCTCTGACTCTCTCTCTGTCCCTGAGAAAAAAAAAGAAAAAAAAAAAAAACTCCCAGCAAACAAAAATCCTGAACTGGATGGCTTCACAGATAAATTTTACCAAACATTCAAAGAAGAACTAACACCTATCCTTCTCGAGCTTTTTCAAAAAATTCAAGAGGAGGAAAGACTTCTAAGCTCCTTCTATGAGGCAAGCATAATCCTCATTCCAAACCAGGCAAAAACACTACAAGGAAAGGAAACTATAGGCCAATAACCCTGCTGAACTTAGATGCTAAGATTCTTTATTTTTTTATTTATTTTTTATTTTTATTAAATTTAATGCAGTGACATTGATAAATCAGGGTACATATGTTGAGAGAAAATATCTCTAGATTATTTTGACATTTGATTGTGCTGTATACCCCTCCCGCAAAGTTAAATTGTCTTCTGTCACCTTCTATCTGGTTTTCTTTGTGCCCCTCCGCTCCCCTAACCCCTCTCTCCTTCTTCACCCCCTCCCCCCTCCCCCAACCCCCCGCCCCTGTTGCCATCACATTCTTGTTCATGTCTCTGAGTCTCATTTTTATGTCCCTTCTATGTATGGATTCATCTCAGTTTTTTTTCTGATTTACTTATTTCACTCTGTATAATGTTATCAAGGTCTATCCATGTTATTGTAAATGATCCGATGTCATCATTTCTTATGGCTGAGTAGTATTCCATAGTATATATGTACCAAAGTTTTTTAATCCACTCGTCCTCTGACGGACACTTGGGCTGTTTCCAGATCTTCGCTATTGTGAACAATGCTGCCACAAACATGCGGGTGCATTTCTCCTTTTTGAGCCGTTCTATGGTGTCCTTGGGGTATATTCCTAAAAGTGGGATAGCTGGGTCAAAAGGCAGTTCGATTTTCAGATTTTTGAGAAATCTCCATACTGTTTTCCACAGTGGCTGCACCAGTCTGCATTCCCACCAGCAGTGCAGGAGGATTCCCTTTTCTCCACATCCTCGCCAGCACTTATTCTGTGTTGTTTTGTTGATAAGCGCCATTCTGACTGGTGTAAGGTGATATCTCATTGTGGTTTTAATTTGCATTTCTCTAATGATTAGTGATGTTGAGCATTTTTTCATATGCCTATTGGCCATCTGTATGTCCTCTTTGGAGAAGTGTTTATTCATCTCTTTTGCCCATTTTTGGATTGGGTTGTTTGTCTTCCTGGTGTTGAGTTTTACAAGTTCTTTATAAATTTTGGTTATTAACCCCTTATCAGACGTATTGTCAAATATGTTCTCCCATTGTGTAGTTTGTCTTTTTATTCTGTTCTTGTTGTCTTTAGCTGTGCAAAAGCTTTTTAGTTTGATATAGTCCCATTTGTTTATCCTGTCTTTTATTTCACTTCCCCGTGGAGATAAATCAGCAAATATATTGCTGCGAGAGATGTCAGAGAGCTTACTGCCTATGTTTTCTTCTAAGATGCTTATGGTTTCACGGCCTACATTCAAGTCTTTTATCCATTTTGAGTTTATTTTTGTGAGTGGTGTAAGCTGGTGATCTAGTTTCATTTTTTTGCAGGTAGCTGTCCAATTTTCCCAACACCATTTGTTAAAGAGGCTGTCTTTACTCCATTGTATTTCCTTACCTCCTTTGTCAAATATCAGTTGTCCATAGAACTGTGGGTTTATTTCTGGGTTCTCTGTTCTGTTCCATTGATCTATATGCCTGTTCTTATGCCAGTACCAGGCTTTTTTGAGTACAATGGCCTTGTAGTATAACTTGATATCAGGAAGTGTGATACCTCCCACTTTATTCTTCTTTTTTAAGATTAGATGCTAAGATTCTTAACAAAAATTAGCAAAATGGATCCAGCAACACATTAAAAAGATCATACATCATGATCAAGTGGGATTCATTCCAGAGAGGCAAGGTTGGTACAATATTCTCAAATCAATAAATATGATCCATCACATAAACAAAAGAAAGGATAAAAATCACATGATAATATCAATAGATGCAGAAAAAGCATTTGATAAAATCCAGCACCCATTCATGACCAAAACTCTCAGCAAAGTGGGAATACAGGGAACATACCTCAACATGATAAAGGCCATCTATGACAGACCCACAGCCAACATCATACTCAGTGGACAAAGATTAAAAGCAATCCCCTTAATATCAGGAACAAGGCAGGGGTGCCCCCTTTCACCACTTTTTTCAACATAGTTTTGAAATTCCTAGCCACAACCATCAGACAAGAAGAAATAAAAGGTATCCAAAATGGAAGAGAAGAGGTAAAACTATAATTATTTTCTAATGACATGATACTGTACATCAAAAACCCTAAAGTCTCAGTCAAAAATTACTGGACCTGATAACTGAATTCACCAAGGTGGCAGGATATAAAATTAATATTCAGAAGTCAGTGGCATTTTATACACCAACAATAAATAGTCTAAAAGAGAAATTAAGGAAATAATCCTCCTCACTACTGCAACAATATAATAAAGTACCTAGGAGTAAATTTAGCAAAGGTGGTAAAAGACTTGTACTTGAAAAATTATAAGACATTGAAAAAAGAAATCAAGGAAGATACAAACAGGTGGAAGCATATACCATGCTCATGGTTAGGAAGAATAAACATCATTAAAATGTCTATATTACCCAAAGTAATGTATAAATTCAATGTAATTCCTATTAAAATACCAATGGCATCTTTCAAACATATTGAACAAATATTTCATGAATTTATATGGAACCAAAAAAGAACACAAATAGCCTCAGGATTCTGGAAAATAAATAATAAAGTGGGAGGTATCACACTTCCTGATATTAAGTTATACTACAAGGCCATTGTACTCAAAACAGCTTGGTACTGGCATAAGAACAGGCATACAGATCAATGGAACAAAACAGAGAACCAAGAAATAAACCCACATCTTTATGGTCAATTGATATTTGACAAGGAGGTAAGAGCATACAGTGGAATAAAGACAGTCTCTTTAATAAATGGTGTTGGGAAAACTGGACAGGTATATGCAAAAAAATCAAATTAGACCACCAACTTACACCCTTCTCAAAATTAACCCAGTGAGTAGTGAGTTTTTTTCATGCTCGCTGACTCCCAGGAGTGAGTTTTTTTAAAAAAATAAAATTAGTTCCAGCTACAGTTTTATTAACTTAAAGTCATTTTTGTTTGATAACCAATTTATGGAGACAAGAAGAACATACATTTGCCTATTTTTAATGTTGCCTTACACATTTTTAAAATAAAAAATTTTGATATCTTGTATTCTGGATGGTCAGGAGGCACGAGGATGTACATGAACATTCATACTACTCAAAATGGATAAAAAAAATTAAATGTTAGTAGCAAAACCATAACATTTTGAAAGAAAAAATTATTGACTAATAAATCCTTTGATATCTCTCATAGCAATATTTTTGCCGATTTATCTCCACAGGCAAGTGAAATAAAGTGCAGAATGAACAAATGGGACTATATCAAACTAAAAAGTTGCTGCACAGAAAAGGATACCATGAACAAAATAAAAAGACAACCCACACAATGGGAGAACATATTCGACAATACATCTGATAAGGGGTTAATAACCAAAATTCATGAAGAACTTCTGAAACTCAACACCAGGAAGGTAAACAATTCAATTAAGAAATGGGCAAAAGAACTGAATAGACACTTCTCCAAAGAGGACATACAGATGGCCAATAGGCATATGAAAAAATGTTCAACATCACTAATCATCAGAGAAATGCAAATTAAAACCACAATGAGATACCACCTCACACCTGTCAGAATGGCACTCATTAACAAAACAACACAGAATAAGTGCTGGCCAGGATGTGGAGTAAAGGGAATCCTCCTGCACTGCTGGTGGGAATGCAGACTGGTACAGTCACTGTGGAGAACAGTATGGAGATTCCTCAAAAAATTAAAAATGGAACTTTTTTTTTTTTTTGTATTTTCTGAAGTTGGAAACGGGGAGGCAGTCAGATAGACTCCTGCATGCGCCTGACCAGGATCCACCCAGCATGCCCACCAGGGGCCGATGCTCTGTCCATCTGGAGTGTTGCTCTGTTGCAACCAGAGCCATTCTAGCGCCTGAGGCAGAGGCCATGGAGCCACCCTCAGGGCCCAGGCCAATTTTGCTCCAATGGAACCTTGGCTGTGGGAAGGGAAGAGAGAGACAGAGAGCAAGGAGAGGGGGAGGGGTGGAGAAGCAGATGGGCGCCTCTCCTGTGTGCCCTGGTCGGGAATCAAACCCGGGACTCCTGCATGCCAGGCCGATGCTCTACCACTGAGCCAACCGGCCAGGGCCTTGGAACTACCTTTTGACGTACCTATCCCACTTTTAGGAATATATCTTAAGAATACCAGATCACTGATTCAAAAGAAGATATGCATCCCCATGTTTATTGCAGCATTGTTTACAATAGCCAAGATCTAGAAACAGCCCAAGTGTCTGTCAGTGGACGAATGGATTAAAAAGCAGTGGTACATATATATAATGGAATACTATGCAGCTGTGAAAAAGAAGGAAATCTTACCTTTTGCAATGGCATGGATGGACCTGGAAATTATTATGCTAAGTGATATAAGCCAGGCAGAGAAAGATAAATATCATATGATCTCACTTATATGTGGAATCTAATGAACAAACTGAACTGAGGAATAGAATGGAGGTAGAGGCAGGGTCACACGGAGCAGAGAGACAGCTCTCAGAAGGAAGGGGGATGAGGGATGAGATCTGAAAAGGTGAAGGGATTAGTGAAACTACTGTATGTATAGTACATAACACATGGATACAGATAACTGGAAAGAAAATCCCAAAGGGAAGGCAGGGAGGGAGTTAGGGGGAAGGGGGTAATGGGGATTAATGGAGGACACAGGGGTGGGGGTGAGGGTGTTTTATTGAGTGGGACACTTGAATTCATATTAACATAATAAATTAAAATTCATAAAAATTTAAGAAAATACTTAAAAATAACATATATATATTTTTTTTTTTTGAGGTGGAATACAGGGAGTATTAAACTTGACATTACAGCTCAGGAAGGTGTGGTACACTAGAGGACACAGGGCCTACACTGTTCTGTGAATACCAATAAACCTCTAGAGACAGGTAGAAATTATGTTTGTTTTTCTTTCTTTTCCCAAATTCTAAATTATAATAGTACAGTCAGGGCAAACTCTGTCTTACACTAAATCAATGCATGCTCTACTTTTGTGTCCATGACCGAGGTATGAGGTGACTACTGATGAAGTCATAATGATACGTTGTCTAGAGAAATGCAATGACTCTCCATCATTTCAGTTCTGCCAAGGGAAAGAGAATAGGTGATGTTTTCCGGGTGACGAAAATAGCTCCCTCTCCTTTACACACACATACCACTGCCTCCCTGGTCTGCTTTCCTTGGCCACAATGTTTTACAAATGTTTACAAGGAAAATATAGCAACTGCAAATCCAAATCCCATGGCTTTCTGCCAGTGGGACATTAGACAAGTTAACTTATCTGCCTGGCCTCAGGTTCCCCATTACAAAAAATGAGAATAGTGTCTTTTCCTTTCTAATCAGGTCATTGTAAAGAAGAAATTCATAAACAGTCCCTATCTTGATGTCTCGTGCATAGTAAAAACTCAAAAACAGCACATGTCAGAAATAGCATATAAATATAATTAAATAGACATCTATTATTTATGACAATGCCAAATGAATCTACATTTTCCAGTAGGTTTTATTTTATTACTGTCTCCTAATTTCTTCTCTCTACCTATATCTCTAATCTGACTTCTATCACCCATCAGGGCAGCACTAATTTTTCATTACTTCAACCAACTAAAACATCCTTTATTTGTAGGTAAAGAAATATAATAAATATTAATGTCTCTGCAATTCCCCCAATTAATAAATTTTTCGTATAAAGTTCCCCCAGGACAGGGAATTGTCTGGGCACCCACTCAGCCGATCAGCTCAAGTCCCTGATATTGTCTTCTACTCACCCTGTGACTCCTACCACATCAGGACATCCTCAGCAGAAACCTGTCTCAGTTGATTTGGAATCTTCCTTTCATCTGTTCTTTGATAATGAGGCACTTGCTCTCCTAGCAGCTGTCCACAGATTACCCCACTAGTCAGTGACTTCTGCTGAATGTCCACTAAGAACAAACACAGTGGGCATTGTGGGGCACTTCCCCTGTGGGGCAGGGGAAGCCAAGTCACAGAGCCTACTCTTAAGAAGTGGTCATACAACATCTCATGTGGTTTCTGAGGACCATTATGAGGGAGTGAGCTTATGCATTAACAACCAGGCTCATCCAGCAGTGGGGTGGACTAGGGTCTTGTAATTTAATTGATCTTTGCAAACAAATAGATGGCTTCCAGGATAAAACACAGGCGAGGCCCTGGCCGGTTGGCTCAGTGGTAGAGTGTCAACCTGGCGTGCAGGAGTCCCGGGTTCGATTCCCAGCCAGGGCACACAGGAGAAGCGCCCATCTACTTCTCCACCCCTCCCCCTCTCCTTCCTCTCTGTCTCTCTCTTCTCCTCCCGCAGCCAAAGCTCCATTGGAGCAAAGTTGGCCCGGGTGCTGAGGATGGCTCCATGGCCTCTGCCTCAGGAGCTAGAATGGCTCTGGTTGCAACAGAGCAACGCTCAATATGGGCAGAGCATCGCCCCCTGGTGGGCATGCCGGTGGATCCCGGTCGGGCGCATGCCAGAGTCTGTCTGACTGCCTCCCTGTTTCCAACTTCAGAAAAATAAAAATAAAAAAAAAAAAAAAACACAGGTGAAAATATGGACACTTGTCTTTTGAAGAAGCTTTGATCTCGATGGTTTTTCATAATACTTAAGAACTAGTTTATTGTAAAACTATAAACTCTGAATATTGCAGAAGTGCTGTCAACCTGTTTTGTCATTATTAAATGAAGAAAATACTTTGTTTTTCTGTGTGTTCCTGGTAGTTAGACCCATGGCTCATATGTCTAGGTTCCCTCTTATCTCCCACCACAGAATAAAAGCTCAAGAAACACTTGCAGATATTGACTGCCAAATTGTACAGTAGAGGAACATACTTAACACAATAAAGATGACAGCTTATAAGTGCTTTTCTGTGAAATAATGAAATTACATTTTTGTTTGAATGTCTGCTTTAAATTCTCTGGGTAAACTTTCTATTCAGGTGCAAGTGTCTGTGGACACTTCCTGTAGCTCCTTTCTTAGAAAAAACACACTATAACTTTAGCTTCTCAGCTCCTAAATTGATTATTACACAGATTTACATAAAAGGCACATGTAATACACTCAAGTTGTTTCTAATAAGTCATAATTGTGTGAAAGTGTTTTAAACTTTGCATTATTGCTTGTTGGCACAATTAACATATTAATGGCTAAAGTGTCTTAGCAACTGTGCTCATAATCCTAAAAAATGTGATCACAGAACTGGTAAAAAATGAAATATTCTTTGAAATAGGCAATGGAGGTGGGTGGGGAATAGGCTTGGTGGAGAGGAGTCTTTAAATAGAAAAGAACCATAAAATTACTTTTTAAATTTTATGTATACTTAGGCATGCAAAACATGCACTTGAGCACAATTCAAATGCTCCAAAACTGTTGCCCTATTTTGTGTCCCAGAGGCACCAGATTGCTCTGTAAGATGCAATCACTCTTATCTCTGTCTAACAGACATTCCAGATAAATTTTATTTTACAATATCATTTTTTAAGGTTTTGGTTTTGGTTATAGAGCAAATATTTACTTTGATAAATGGAAAATTTATTTTTAGCATTAGAAGATATATTTCAAAATGTCTAAACAAAGAAAATTATGGTATTCTTATACTCTAGTCTAGAAAGACATTTTAAACTGTACTCTGATATATCACTGTGTACAGGTAAGGCTATAACTGTCTGTACATCCTATAGCCTAGAATCAGACATACTATGTCATTTCTAATCATATTTACTCATTAACTGTTTAACCTTGAATATATGCTAGTACCTCTATTTTCTAAAGGTACACAAAATATGTCATTAAACAGCCATTTATAAATAGATCTATAAATGGTCAGATAAAAATAATTTTAAAAGAACTTATCGACATTTAATTACTTACATATTATAAACCATAAATAAGATTTTATAAAAATTCAAACGTTTTATGAAAACAGCATTATTTTTTAAATTAAATCAAAGGTACATGCATACATAGCTCTAGCTATGGTGCTATCTTCTTTGAGTTCTTGTCAATCTTGCTTTACTCATTCTTCTATGAACGTCATGCTTAATACTGTGCTCAGCACTCTAATCATAGGAATTCATAAATTCTGAACTTAAATATATCAACAACATTTTGTACACAATGCAAACTTAGTCAGCTTTGTTTGTTGTAATTATGGTCCCACTAGATAACTCCCTAAGATGCTTAGGCCTAGTATTCCACATGTTACCTTTAAAATATCCACTTTCTTAAATATTGTGACACAAAAATACAGACTCAGGAATAATTTAAAAATAAATTTATTGTACTGTCCCCTTATCCGTTGCATTAAGACCTCTTGAAGTTACTTAACTTCCCTGAATCTGAATCTTCCTTACATAGTTTTTGGAAAGGGCAAATAAATTTATAATTGAGAGCAATTTGAAAGTTTAAACTAGACTACATGCACTGTTCTACAATTATATAGTGTTCATACAATTGCAGGTAGCACTGGAATTTCTACAGTGGAAAGGCCTGTGGAAGTGTCTGCTCCCACCTCCTAAGACACATCAGAAAGCTGAATCCCAGCCCTGGCCAGTGGCTTAGTAGATAGAAGGTCAGCCCAGCATATGGATGTCCCCAGTTCAATCCCTGCTCAGGGCAGAGAGGAGAAGCAACCATCTGCTTCCCTTCCCCTCACTCTCCCCCTTCTCTCCCTTTTCCCCTTTTGCAGCCAGTGGCTCAATTGGTTTGCACATGGCCCCAGGTGCTGAAGATAGCTATGCTGGAGTGCATCAGCCTCAGGTGCTGAAGATAGCTCGGTACTCGTGCATCGGCCCCAGACAGAGTTGCCGGGTGGATCCTAGTTGGGGCACTTGCAGGAGTCTGCCTCACTATCTCCCCTCTTCTCACCTAAAAAAACAAAAAACAACAACAACAAAAAGCTAACCTCAGCAGAGGTAAAATGGCTTGCTTTAGATTACAGAGCTAGTTTGTGGCAAGGGCCTATCTTCCTACTTCTTCAATGGCTTCTTGGCTCTACTTAATGCCAACATGTTGATTGAAGTCAGTACCTGAACTTGACCCAAGGTCTCTGTTCTTCTCTCTATGCTCTCCATGTGATTGTGTCTACTCCTATAGCTTAAATCCGTCTCCCGCCCTACCTCACACCACTCTCATGACTGACAACACTGCGATGGCCCTTGTTGTCTCTCCCATATAAAAGCCTTGCAAAAGGCCATTCTCGTGTCCAGGGGAAATGGCTTATGCCAGACACAACTTTTCCACAGAAAGTCCCAGCTATGCCTCAGCCCCCTCCACTTTCTGTCTATGAATTACCCCTGTCAGAGCACTAGCTCGCCTCCAGGTTTTAAGCCCATGACAGAATTGTTCAACATGCCATTTTAAGACCCAGCTAAGGCCTAATACAGTGTAGGTTCCCAAGTAGGTACTCAATAAGCAGAAGTTATACTGACTAGAAGAGAACTATATTTTTATCTTCTCCATATTCCTATTGTTTGTACATATTGCTGAAAAATAATAACTGCAATGGAGAGGAAAATACCATTCTATATCTCCCTGAAGGAAAGATGGCTATAGCAGGATCTCCCCACTCTGCTGCAGGTATCACCATTGAGATAAAAAGTTTCTTGGAAAGCTCAAGTCTTGTTCTGTGAGAGAAAACCTGTCCCTTCCTCGGGTACATGGCTGTCCCTGAAACACTCTCAAATAAAGGCTTGACTATCTCCTACTCCACTTAGCTCAGAGGTGGTTTAGTGCTCTCTTAGCTATCTTTGTCTTTAGATCATTACCTCTTACCTTTATATATTTTTTTTTCTTTTTTTTTTCTTTTTTGTATTTTTCTGAAGCTGGGGAGAGACAGTCAGACAGACTCCCGCATGCGCCCGACCGGGATCCACCCGGCACGCCCACAAGGGGCGATGCTCTGCCCCTCGGAGCATCACTCTGCCGCGACCAGAGCCACTCCAGCGCCTGGGGCAGAGGCCAAGGAGCCATCTCCAGCACCCGGGCCATCTTTGCTCCAATGGAGCCTTGGCTGCGGGAGGGGAAGAGAGAGACAGAGAGGAAAGAGGGGGGCGGGGTGGAAAAGCAAATGGGCGCTTCTCCTATGTGCCCTGGCCGGGAATCGAACCCCGGTCCCCCGCACGCCAGGCCGAAACTCTACCGCTGAGCCAACCGGCCAGGGCCACCTCTTACCTTTAAAAATGAACACAAAACCAAATCCCCTCCTTTGCTCAGCTTTCTGTCCTTCATTTTTTTCAGTAATGGACGTCTTCTTTTCCTACAACACATCAGAGCACTCCCAGGGAAGGAAAGCTCTGAAACGATACTCTCCAGTAGGCCATTCACTGACTCAACTCTTACTGGCACCTCCCCCGCATCGCATCGCCACCACACACGGCCTCCAGCCTCAGAAGGCCCCTACGATTTGGCCCCATTTGGCTCCGCCCCTCCTTGCTCCTTCATGCCTTTCCAGGCCCACTTCCTATCCAGCCCAGACTGCAAGGTGTGTCACTTCCCACACTCTCCAGCCAAGACCCTCTATGCAGTCACTCCTGTCCTTTCCTTTTACTCAGGTAATCCCCAACTTGTGTCAATACGATCACTTGCTGTCCTCACTTATGGTCAGACTGACTCGACAGTAGGGTTGGGTGTCACTACAGTCCGGTGGTCTCTACCCGGGGTTGGACGTGTCTCGGCGGTTCCTTTCCCCACCGCTGCAGGAGCCTCCTTTTGTCCACTAGGAGTGAGGCACAGGTCAGCACTCTGCTCAGCCCTCTATCCCAAGCTTCCTCCTGGCACGAAATGTATTTCCTCTCCTTCCTTCCGTTTTCCTCGTGGGGCACAGATCAAACCTCTTTTCAAATGCCATCTGCTACTTACAAAGGCTTTTGTGAAAACCGAAGAAAACGATGTGGATTTAAAGAAATAAATTTAACCATTGATTCGTAGAGAGTCTTCTGAATAATCTTTCAAGTTTTAATCATCCGACTGCGTAATCTAAAATAAAATCTACACGTTTCCACTGGGGGGGGGGGGGTGATTCTGCTCAGACTGCTAAGCCTGTTTCAGCTCTGCACTTTCTCGGGCGCAATCCCTTGCTCTCCCGGCCTTTTTCTGAACTCACTTGTATGTGAACTTGATGGGAAGCTCAAGAGCAGCTAGCAGCTACAACTGATTAATCACAGCTGACTCGTTCGGCAAGGCCCCAGGGCTTGTGGGAAGGGTTGGGAAAGGAGAAAAGGCGGGGCCACGCTGTGGGTGCTCTCTCTTACCGCATGACAAAATTCGCTTCATCTATTTGACGGCCACAGCCACTCTTCTTCAGAATCCCACCATTTCCCACCACCGCACACTTCTTCAAGGGCAGCTGGAATGGGGTTGCCTAGCAACAGAAAACAAGGTGGGTTTTCACTGCAAAGAACACACAACTGCTCACAAAATCATTGTTTACAGCAGACCCTTCGGAGGAATTTGACAGAAGACTGGGCAGAATGAAGGGAACATGGAGAATGATGCAAGAAGTTTGTGAGGTACAAACTAACCTGTTCCTTTGAAATAAAAATAAATACATTTTAACTCTCTAAAGTATATTTAAATAAACATTTTTTTTTCTTGTATCAAATTAGCAATGTGCATGGTAGTGTCTGCTAGAAAAAGAAAAGAAAAATCCAAGCTACACAGAGAACTCTTTTTAAATTCAAATGAATTCTATTCCCCAATCTGAATGTAATTTCATTCATTCATATAATTGGTCATAGTCATTCAATAAACGTTGCTGAGCATTTCCCATGCTCTTGCAAGGATACAGAAGTCACAGGCCTCAGGATTCACAATTTGGGACGTGAGCAGAGTGACACATATACTTACGTAACAGACTGTAATGTAATGCTGAAACTGTTATAGGAGAGGTAAGCTCCAAATGCTGTGGAAAATCCTATAGAACAGCAAGAGGCTGTTCTGCCAAGTTGACTCAGGGAAAGCTTTCTCACTTGAGATGAATCTTAAAGGATGAGTAGTTTGGCCAGGCAGAGAAAACACAAAGACACAGAAGTATGCTGCAAGGCCCTGGCCGGTTAACTCCATCAGTTAGAGCATCGTCCCAAAATGTCAAGGTCGTGGGTTCCAGCCGAAGTCATGGCACATACAGGAGACAACCAATGAGTGCACAAGTAAGGGGAACAACAAATGAATGCTTCTCTCTCTCTCTCTCTCCCCCATTTCCTCTCTCTGTATCTATAAATAATAATTTTTTAAAAGTATGCGGCAAGCCAATGCTGTGTTCATGAGCAACTGAACACTCTGGGTGGGTCTGTCTAGAATTTAGGAACAAGTGACTTGTAACTGAACCAGACAGCATGTGACTTTCTTTCTGCAAACATTGAACTGGACTGCAAAGAAAACGTTCACTGTACCTGAGTGTTCCCTGAAGTGCTATTTATAGTACCAGGGAATATCAAAACCCAGCAATAGCCCCTGGAAGTGAAATGTGTCATTCGGTCTTTTTTAGCTAGATCAGCAAGAAACACCAGATACAGAATTTCCTGCTTGCTGAAACAATGCACAATGGTTGGAGATCTTTGGGAGACCTTCCAATATACATAACTGGTACATAAAATAGCAATAGTGATGTTAAGTAGGCCATCCTGGATGAAGCTGAAGTAAATAACACGGATTATACTGAAAGAATAAATGCAATAAACACCTAAATGTATACTATACAAGCCCTGTCTAGTCATAGAATAGCTAAACCAGAAAAAAATTAGAGAAATCTCTCTGTCTTCATTAGTAGCTTAGGTTAGCTCTTAATGCAACACAAGAGGACAATTTCACTTCTGTGGTTCCTAGTATGTAAAAGGGACAAACCAGAGTTATGAAAACACAGTCGATAAAGATACAATATGAAAAGTGTAAAGTCTAAGCATTTGTCAGCAGTTAAGAATTCCCTGCATGACCACAACAGAGACCAGTCCAGTGAGCTCCAGAGCAAGACACACACAGGACTGGGCAGAGGCCAGGCCTCTCTCACATTCAGGGTGATTCAGGATGACCTGTGGCATTTTTCTCAGTCACTCCTGAAAGAAGGGTGTGAAATCTATGTTTGAAAGGTTAGTTAGTTCTAGCAATTGTTAGATATAGCTTTAAATATTTAGCTTGTTGGCTGTTCATTTATTGCACAAGTACTTACTATGTGCCTACTATTTCAGGAATTGTCTTGGGTAACAAGAAATAAATAATAATCCTGGTTCCCCTGGAGCTTTCACTGGAGTGGGGATATGCATGACAATAAATGTAAATGAGTAAAATGAGCAGGATGTCAGGTGGTGGCATGAGCTGTGGAGAGAGAAAGAAATCATTGGTATTAGAGGATCAGGAAATGCTTTTGAAGAGGAATTGCGATTTAAATAGAACTCTAAGTAGACATGTGAGCAAATCCCTGGAGGTTGTGAGCCTTACCGATATCAGTGGGAAGCCCTCTGTAGACCCTGAGGAGGGAACATTCTTGGGGTTTGAAAGGAAAAGCAAAGGGCCCACTGTGTCTGCAGATGAGTAAGCAAGGGAGACAGGAGTGCCAGAGGAGATCTGATGGGGAGGTAGGAGGATAAATTCTATAGGGCCTTGTAAGGTCTGGTAAAGACTTTGAGTTCTGCTCTAAGATGAGAATCAAGCCACTGAATGAATGGTAAGCAAAGGAATGGCAATGTGCCATATTCTGGAACAATCACTTGCTGTTTTGTGAACAGGTCATAGGATGTCATAGGCAGAAAGAAAGAGATCAATCAGGAGTCTTCCTGTCACAAGAGACTAGAGGTTTTGGTAGTTTGGACTGGGGTGACAGCAGTAGGGTAGTGAGGTATAAGCAGATTTTGGAGATATTTTGGAAGAAAAGCTGACTGGATTTGCTGATGCAGTTGAAATGGTAGGAGAAAAAGAGGGAAATCAAGAATCATGCCAAGGTTTCTGGCTTGAACATCTCTAAAGATGGACTAGCCATTTATTGAGATATGGGGATGACAAGTGGAGCAGACTTTAGGAGAATGACCTGGGTCACTTACTGGCCTTTTTGGCTAAGATCAAGTGTAGGAGAGTGACCTGGAGCTTAATTTTAAATATGTCAAGTGTGAGAGGCCCACTAGACAGTTAAACAGCAATGTCAAGTAGGCAACAAAAAAGACAGAAAACTGGTCTTTCCTGGAGACAGAAAGTTGGGAGTGATCAGTATACATCAGGTACTTAACCTTAGGAGACTAGACAGTGAATGAGTGCAGACAGAGAGGAGATAGCTAAGACCCGAATCCTGGGGCACTCCCAGGGACAGGTCAGTAAAGGAGACTAAGAAAGAGGGGCCAATGGAATGGGAGAACCCTCACTTCGTTCTCCTCTTCGCGTGCACTCCACACAAGACAACTAAGCACTAAGAGCCAGTGACCTCACCACCAGCACAATCATGCCTGCTCACCTCCCATCCCATAGACATAGCAAGATGCCTTGAATGCAAATTACACTGCCTCTCTAAGCAACTGAGTTAATCACCCTCAATCACTAATTGTGTTAAAGTCTGAACTCACCTTGGGGGCAGGGGAGAAGTTAGGAGGTGCATGGAGGAAAAGAAAAAGGCAAACCATGTAGATAGAGAACTGGATTAAAGAATGTCGTGATAACTATATTCACAGGGATACACAACATTTTGGTAAAAGCACCTCTGATTACAAATTATGTTACAACAGTTCTTGAAAGAAGATACCTTTGAGGCATGCCTACAGTGTGAAAATTTAGCATCGTGCATTGAAACAAAATCAGAATTGAAGAATAAAAAAATATTCTATAGAAGCACAATAGAACAAGAGCAGAGATTAGGAGGCAGGTATAATGTTCTTGCATCCAGTTATAAAAAGTAACCAAACTAAATCTAGGCTTCTAGGGAGCACAAGGAAGCCAAAAGGTTTTGAAATCCCAGCAGCAGCCCACTAGGATCCTATCTAAATATAACCTTTCCTAAGCCCTAAACAGATGGGAGGAGGCACTAAGGCACACAGTTTTATGAGAATTGAACAATAGACTAAATCAGATTAAGCAGACCAGTAGCCAATTAGATACCCTTAATTTAAAGAATTTAAGCAACTAATTTATATTGTTAAACACTCTCTTGCTTTTGAAGATAACACCAAAGGACTCCATGTTTTAAATTTAACACACAATATATCAGATTATATCACATATAATTCTCACTGTTTCAATGTATAGTTCTCAGATACACGGGATAACTTTTTCACCTACCTTGTTCTAGATTCTTCTTCCTCTAGCTTCCCTCTACCACTCCCTGTTCCTGTTTGACATACAACCTACATTTCATGTTTTTGTGCTTTTATACTTGGGGAGAAAGGAGAAATGCCATAAATACTTTTGAATAAACATTGCTTTATTGTTTAAAAAGGGGGGGGGAGCCTGTCAAGCTAAATTTCGCTGATTTTGTTACACATGTAACTACCCCTTAGCTAGAAGAGTTGGCACTTTTATTTTTACACTTGACAATTCAAAATTCTTTGCTTCTGTTTGTTTGGCCCTACTACACCCTCCAAATTCTCATCTATGATGGAAGGGGGAGCAAGTTTTCCTTGTCATGAAATACGGTTTTAAAGCTAGTGAAATTCCCAAGCCATTCAGTATTTAGAACACCATCAAGTGTCACTATCAAGAAAAGGAATCAATGTCAGTGTTCGGTGTGGGTCTCAAGTCTGCATAGATAAGCAGAGATTTTGATTTGCAATCCTTCAGAGTGGCCTGAAAAGCTGTCACTAAATGCCAGCTACTATTAGTCATGATGTCAAAACATAAGCTTGCCCTTATTGATGAAAATCTCAAGTTTTTGTCCATAAGAACATGAACTCACACATCTAACTGCAGTTTAACCCATTCATTTTTATGTACCCTCACCCACATATCCACATGGACTCCCACACATAATTACGCTCCACCCACACACAAAATTTAATTTCTCCCCCGTATGTTAATTATATCTTCAACCTAGGCATCTAAATACACCCCCTGCCTCACATCTAATTACAGCCTCCTTCTTATGAATGTAATTACACCATGCGGCCACCCATCTAATTATGCCCTCCATGACATATTTAATTGTATTGCCCTGCTTAAGGACCTACTTACATTTTAACCAGTGCATCAATTAAGCCCCCAGCCCTTTAACAATATTCTTCAGAGGCACATATCTTTATCTTTGTGTTTCACTTTATTATTTCAGCCAAGGATTGGCAACTTCCCACAAACAAATTCTTAGTAAGCATGGCGCCCAGCTAAGCAGGCAAGAAAATGACAAGGTGCAGCTGAATCAAAAGCAGCCTTGGTCCCTTCCAGAATATAAGCGAATATGTATTTGCTTTTTGAGTCACCTAACTAGCCCCTTGGAAGTCCAAATTAAAATTTCAGCTGTTTTCTTACTTTGTATGTGGAAACATTTTCATGATGAAAATATCCAGTAAGTGATTTACTTTAGAGACAAATGCTTCTCATTACAGATATCATTGAACACTTGAAAAAACATTACCGAAAACTTTGCCTGGAGATATATATATTTATAAGTACTGATTACAGATATTTGCACATTCCTACCATTCTTTGAATCCGTGAAAACAAATTTCCCAAACACTGCTGCTCTAATTTGCATTCTCCATTCCACTAATAAAATTGGGATTTTGAAAGGATAAGGGCAGTATTAATATTCTTTGTACACAGGATGCACCTCTGAAAATTGAAAGATGGGGATATTTATATAATGGGTACTACTTTCTTATTAAAAGTTTTACTCAATCCATAACAAAAAGTAACAAGCATTATAAGGAGTATTATGTATTTTTCACATATAATCTGTCATTCTGCATATAACCTCCGGAAGCCAAATATAACATCAATTCATGTGACTATTCAAAAGACTTATTAAACATAATCCATTCCTTGTTAGCTGAAATTTGTTACTAAGGTTGTTTCTGACTCATGAATGCCAAACAGTATGGAAGGCTATGACTGAAGGCCAGAGATTGGTCACATTTCAAGAGTCCTCAAAACCATGAAGTGTTTTTGTTTGTTAGTCTGTTGGTTGGTTGGTTGGCTTTCAATTTTATTGAGTTTTAGAGACAAACATTGATTTATTGTTCTACTTATTTATGCATTCATTAGTTGATTCTTGCATGTGCCCTGACGGGGGATCAAAGCCACAACCTTGGTATAGAGGGATGGTGTTCTAAGCAGCTGAACTACCCAGCCTGGGCCTGTGCAGTGTTTCTTCATGGTGGAAAGAAAAAGGAAATATAAAGGACATGCACAATATTTCAAAGGTAGAGGCCAGTGGTTCTCAGTAGGGAAGCAGAAAATGGCCACAGCAGCAGCAGAAGCTAAGCCTCATGACACAGCTAGACTTTGTACTCTCAACACCGGAGGTGGAAGTACCCCTGAGGGATCCTTTTCCTGCAGAATCAGACCTGAGTCTTCCTGTGGATGAACATGCCCTCGAGCCAGCCTGCCTGCATCCGAGTCCTGACTGGCAAGCCATTTAGCCTCAGTGCCTCAGCCCTCTCATTTGTAATAATGGCACCCACCTTGCAGTTGTTGTGAGGATTAAATGGTTCTGTCTGGCACAAGGTAAGTGATCAATAACTGTTATTTTTATTTTTAATAGGCCAACATTTTCTCAGCCTAGAGCTCTTGGAGTCAATTTTGCTTATCTCTTAATATTATCCTAACACTCCTCTGCAGAAGCTCTTCTGTCCTCCTCTGTCCACCCTCAGTGTAAATACAGAGCGGGGCAAAAGTAGGTGTACCGCTGTGCGCACAAATACAAGAATAAACCTTGTGTTTCACGTGCTCACAACTGTACTCTTTCTTTTGCCCCACCCTGTATTTAAAAAAGCGGCTCACAACTTAGTCGACTTCTAGTTCCTGCCTAGCGTCCATCCTACACTCTCACATATCAGTTATTCTTCTAAAATGAAGGTGATGATGGATCACAGGTGCATGCCAATGTCCAAATACATCAAATTCTGCACATTAAATATGAGCAGTTCTTCAGATATCAGTTATCCTTCAAAAATCTTTAAATAAATGAAGGCTAGTGCAAACCACTCCCCTACAAAGAGAAATGTATAAAATGTACCATGTTTACCCCTTTCCACAGACAAAAATGACTGAGACCTTCATTGAGACACTCAAGACCCAGCAACACCCCAAACTCCCTGCTCATTCTTATCTCACTCCCCATATTCCCTCCACTCGGTTTTATTTACCTGTGTTTCTTCCAACACAGTCTAAATTCTTTGTGTTCCTACTTTTGTTGATGCTGCTACAATGCTTCCTCCCTTACTTCTCCTCACCTTCCCAATTCCATTGTCTATCTAGCAAACTATTTTTCATCCTTAAGATCTGTAGAGTGTCTGCAACTATTGTGTTCAATAAGATCCCCTACAAGTTCAAGGAATGCTCAAAAATTGAAACAGATCAGAGGAACATTAAAATCCATTTATGCTCAATGAGTCATGAGAATTAGGTATTAAGCAGTGCACAGTGGCTTGTAAATAATATGTGGAATCAAATCAAATCATTTTTTTCAATACTTCAGAGACTTTCAAAGTTATTATCGTTGATGTTATTTTGTTTGTTTTGCAATGATAGTCAAGATCATAGGCAGAAAAACCCCATTAAACAATAAAAATATTTCTGAACGTGACACTTAAAGACACCCCAAAGAATTCGATGGGGGCAGAAAACCACTCATCTAATCAAATTCCATTTTTTTTTTTTTCAGAAATGAAGAACTCCAAACATCAAGCACATTTTAGTTAAGAACGTGTGGCAGGTATTTATTGACAACCAGCTACATACCAGTCACTATGTGAGGTGTTGGGGCAAAACTCCAGACCCCTAGCTTCCTGTTTGTTTCACTAAAATGTAGTATGAATTAAGACATATGTTCTGTTTTCAACTACAAACAGTGTGCAATTATTCAGTAACGCAGCCTACTATTAAATCGTTAATCCTATTTAACTAAGTACATGAACTAGCAGGGCCAGGATCAACTGCCTTCTAATTAACCATTAAATTATAAACACACACAAAGTATTGTCTCACGCATAATGATTCCATTTTGAAATGAAGACATCAAGCAGAAGGTATTCTCTCTGACAGGACCTGGCTCTTGCTGTCCCCTCCACCACCCTCCGCCCCCGCCCCCGGCCAACTGTACAAACACTATCTGTAAGCCTTCCTTGCCAGATAAAGGAACGGGAGTTTCCAGAGCACTCTTTCTTCCCAGCACTGCTCCCTTAACCATCTCCTCAGACTCCCCCCACTCAGTCAGCTGAGTTTTATAGCCTCTAGGTCCCCCAATCACACTCCTACCTTTGCTTTCTATAATTTGTTGTGACATGGTTTCAAGTGTCCCACTCAATATAACGCCCTCTACACACCGCATCGTGCCCCTCGGGCCCCATGCAGTTTCTTTCCACCCCATTTCCTCCCCTTTGTCCTCCCTCCCCTTTTCCCTCTGACTATTGCTACCCTGTTGTCTGTACATATGTGTGAGATATATATATATATATATATATATATATATATATATATATATATAGTATGTATATGTATATGTATATATGTATATGTCTTTGCCTAATCCCTTTACCTTCTTTTATCCTGTCCCCTCTTTCCCCTTCCCTCTGGCAGCTGTCCATCTGGTCCCAGTGACCCTGTCTCTCTTTCTATTGTTTGTTTATTGTGTTCATTAGATTCCACATATAAGTGAAATCATATATTTGTCTTTCTCTGCCTGGCTTACTTCATTTAGCATAATAATCTCCAGGTCCATCCATCCTGTCACAAAAGGTAAGATTTTATTCTTTTTTATAGCCATGTAGTATTCCATTGTGTGAATGTACCAGTGCTTTTTAATCCACTCGTCCACTGACAGACACTTGGGCTGTTTCCATATCTTGGCTATTGCAGACAATGCTAAAATAACATGGGGGTGCATTTCTTCTTTTGAACCAGTAATTTGGTATTATTAGTATATGTTCCTAGAAGTGGACTAGCTGGGTCATAATGCAGTTCCATTTTTAATTTTTTGAGGAAATGCCATACTATTCCACAGTGGTCCCATGAGTCTGCAACTCCCACTTTTTTTTACTTCACCTTACCTGCTTGGGTTACCTTTTCTTCTTTTTTTTCACTGTGTGACCCATGTAGATCAAAATCCCTTTGAACCGCATATTAAAGACTTATACTCTTGGTCCCACTTCAGCCCTCTCGAAACAGAATATCTGGGCAGAGCTCAGAAGGCTGAAGTTTCCCTGCACAATTCGTGTGCAAGGTCAATTTTGTGACCTACCATATTCCACCAACTTTATACACAATCTCAGGTCCTCCCTTCCCCAGAGCTTTTCTTGACCAATCTCGTATTCTGGGATCACATCCACAATCCTGCCCATTGCCACAAAAGGACTAGAGCACTCATTGTCACTCCCTCTAACCAGGCACTCTAGACACTCAGCAGCTGGTACCATTTACTAGCCACCGTCTGTGAACATGCTCGAGTGCATAAACGACGTCTAGTAACTCTTACTGTCCTCAAGTATTATCTATCATGACCAGAGTAAGTACATAGATGTTTTTATTGATTAATTGATTGACCCAGAAATGCCAGGAATATAAGCCAAGAAAGCAAATGTGTTCACTTTTTCAGAACCCTGGTATGAAGATTAAGGATACACAGCTGAGCTAAAAGAGTCTCGAACACTAGAGTTGCAAAATCAGATATTTACAGAATTCAGGCAGAGATCATAAGCTAGTTAATAAAAGACAATAGGGAGTGCTAAGGACTGCGGTTAACTAAGGACAAATGATCAAACCAAAAAGATCAGAAGCTGCTCATGCCCTGTTCATGGGCATGGGACCCACTGCTGCTAGATATTTTGATTTTTCTTTCCAAGTGATACTAAAACCCACATTTTTATGTGAAATCTCCTAGTTTTTAATATTGGTAAATAGAGTTCAAATGATTTTTTCAAAAAACAATAAAAGCCAAACATTTCTGAGGGCCAATTTGGCTTGCTGGTATCCAGTCTGCATTTTTTTATGCCAGAACCCAGGAAGGCCCTGGCAAAATATTTATTCAGAGTGGGAGTTTAGAGATGAGTGTAAATCTTAAAGTGTTCAAAAACATGTAGGAAAATACATGCTTTAGAGAATTTTTAGCCAAAAACTGAGAAAGACTCAAATGAAATAACAGTTCCTTTCATAAGGCTGTGTGAAAAATTCAGGATTCTGAGAGACAAATAATAGAGCAAAGGGTCCTTGAAAAGTCTCCCCTGGCTGCAGGGAACATTGAAGACAGTTCCCAATGGGAGAAATGGGACAAGAGACTGGGTCTGTTTCTACTCACTATGATTCTCTCAGGAATCAGCACAATCCCTATCACGCAATAGTAGTTGCTCAGTAAATACTTGATGAATGAATAGTTGAGCACTTGCTTTATACAGAATCATTAACATTTTAGAAAGTCATAGTTTTGCTGACAGCAGGACATAGTTATTTGGATGACAACTATTAACAATTATGAAAGGGAACTTCTGATGTATAAAATCCTTATGTTAAATTTAATTTCAATTCTGATTTTATTTTGTAGATTCTTGATTTAACCAAATTGTATGGGTCATATAGAAGCACTATATTTTTTTCTGAGTTCATAAATATCACTGGCCCTTGAGTTTAAATAAATCCTCCAACAATCCCAATCTCAGGCATCTGGAAGCACCTGAAAACTATGGTTCCTTCAATTCTTACTGAACTGGTGTATTACAAAGTCTATGTCGGGCTATAACCAAAAAAATCATAAGTTATAGGTCTGGAATTGACAATACTTTGTGAAGATACTATCACTGGAATAGATTGGACCCAAAATGTATATAAAATCAGAGTAGACCGAACCCTAGAAAGAGAAAAAAATTGAAGCACAATAATCCAATGATGTATATTTTATATATATTATATAAGCTGTTAGCCAGTGCTTTAGGAATAGCAGATCAGTTCAGGAAAAAAGATTATGGAATGCATTTAATTTGCCATTGCCTTTTTCTCAGCACTTTTTTTTCTGAACAGAGTTAAAACTCTGAGTCTAGGTAGACAGGAAAAATGAAACTTAGCAAGAGAAGCTCTGCACATTGTAGTTTCTGGGTATAAAACGTTGGCTATCATCAGAAAGCAATTCTGTGTCCGCTGCAGTCAGCAGATTGACCTGCATTCCACGTACCCTAATGTGGCCACCAGACTCACCCTGCTTTTCTGACAAGCTGCTAGCAGATGGTCTTCAGTGACAGTGAGCCCAGCATCTTTCCTTCCTGAGCCTCTGCTCCTTCCCGTCAGCCCGCACAGAGCGAGACCCACGAGAGGGTAGGAACTTAATGTTTTTGTCTAAAAAATTCTGTTTCATCAGGCCTAATTCTCAACCTCTACATACATCCTGGGCCCAAATCTGGGACATCTATAGATCCAGCTTAAGCCCTGGGAAATGTGGGTCCATCCGGCTTTAGGAGAAGGATTTGAGGAGTGGTCACCCAAAGCTGTGGGAATACCTGTGTTTTCCAGCCCTGGCTTTGAGACGTGGCTCTGGTCATTTGACTTCTAATTTTTAAAACATGGCCCAGGTTGTCTTTCCAATTGCCCAGTGCCCAGCTCATGAGCTCATGCCCAGTTTCAGAGCTGTGCTTCCGCCTTGTTTTTAAAACAGTCCCTAATTTTAACCCCAATGCTGGCAACCTCCTCTTTGTTCCCTTGAAGTTCTGACGTGATTGGTTCCCAAAGTCTCTGAAAGGGTGGGGCCCTGCTTTCTTCTAACGAGGACCTCCTGGAAGCTTCCAGTTGCTAAAACTGCTAAATTAGTGGCTCGGGATTTGAAGTCAATTCTTGAAACTGAATGTCTGGGTGTAGCTCCATTCTCCCCACTCCTTATCGCTGAGTTATGCACACGACTGGCACATCCTGTTCGTCCTCGTTATCTTCTGCTTCCTGCTAACATGATCTATGCTGAGAATCTAAATACCCCTTCTGGCTACTGACTGGATTTCCTTTTAGCTCCCCACAGCTAAATTCCCTCTTCTATCCTATTCTTATCCTACCTGGCCTCCATTCTGTTGGGCAGGTCTGCTTGCAATTTCTCAACCCTGCAGACAACAGGGTGTGACTAGTCAAGTCATGAATGATGACAAGAATATTGTGCAATCCACCATGTGATCGAAAGATTACAAGTCAATGAGCAGAAGAAGAGTGAATAGATACAAACATTTAAAAAGTTCTCTTTAAAATACAAATGGCCAACAGATATATAAAAAGATGCTCATCTTCATTAGTTATTAGAGAAATGCAAATCAAAACTACAATGAGATACCACTTCACACCTATTAGATTAGGTATTATCAACAAGACAGGTAATAGCAAATGTTGGAGAGGCTGTGGAGAAAAAGGAACCCTCATACACTGTTGGTGGGAATGTAAAGTAGTACAACCATTATGGAGGAAAGTATGGTGGTTCCTCAAAAAACTGAAAATAGAACTACCTTATGACCCAGCAATCCCTCTACTGGGTATATACCCCCAAAACTCAGAAACATTGATACATAAAGACACATGTAGCCCCATGTTCATTGCAGCATTGTTCACAGTGGCCAAGACATGGAAACAACCAAAAAACCTTTCAATAGAAGACTGGATAAAGAAGATGTGGCACATATACACTATGGAATACCACTCAGCCATAAGAAATGATGACATAGGATCATTTACAACAAAATGGTGGGATCTTGATAACATTATACAGAGTGAAATAAGTAAATCAGAAAAAACCAAGAACTACATGATTCCATACATTGATGGGACATAAAAACGAGACTAAGAGACATGGACAAGAGTGTGGTGGTTACTGGCGGTGGGGGGGAGAGGGGGTGTGGGAGGGAAGAACAGAGAGGGGAAGGGGGAGGGGGAGGGGCACAAAGAAAACTAGATAGAGGGTGACGAAGGACAATCTGACTTTTGGTGATGGGCATGCATCATAATTGAATGACAAGATAATCTGGACATGTTTTCTTTGAATATATGTACCCTGATTTATTGATGTCACCCCATTAACATTAATAAAAATTTATTTATAAAATAAAAAAAATAAAAAGTTCTCTTTACTCATTTATATCTTTTTATTCCCTGACCAAATTAAGCCACAGAAAATGTCCATGTTAATATACCTCTCTGTAAATTAATCAGATGTACCTTTATACATTTAAGAGATATATAATAAAGTTAACAAGTGCAAATGAGAATATCAATAGCAGAAATGAGACAGAGGCTTCCTGGTATGAAAACAAACACTCAGAACTATATCAAAATAGGATGGAAATTCCTCTATACACCTGGAACTTTGTCAGTAAGAAAGACCAAGATAAAGAAACTAACTGAAGAGAAAGAAGAATGACATACCATCATTGTCTGCAGGAACACACCCTGTGAGTCACTAAACCAAAGAAGATAATGTTACGTGGAACATGAACGGCTCCTGAAAAATGTTATTGCTCCATCTGACCCACAGGATGATATGACCCAGGGGTAACTGGTGTCATGCACCCCTTCCCATTGTTCCCAAAAAGCTACAAGCCTGAGCCATAATCGGTCTTTATACAAACTGTACACACAGTCAAATATTTTAGAAAGCTCTACACCATGGCAAGATAAAGCATTTGTTACATTTAATTTTCACTTTGTTCCCAACCATAGATGACCTGTGGATTTTTATTAGAGAAGTGTCTTGATTTGTAAGTATTTTCTAAGTTTAAGACACAAGGCATCTTATAGTTGACCTTCAGCTCCTCCATGGGGCAGCTCCATTGTCTTACTTCACTTCTAATCATTCTTTTCTTTCCTATCTTCAGATATTTGGAAGTCCTGTGATGAACTACTCTTCTCATCTCAGTTACAGAGCAATTGAAGGACAGTGGATATTCATCCATTATTCACATATATAATCTTAATTCACTGGAAATAAATTACCTTATAGCACTTTGAGTTTATCATACTGATTTTCCATCTATAATGATACAAATGTACAACTAGCAGCATCTGTAGCATTCTCCATTACTACTTTGTATTTCCCTAAGTCCCAGACTCGGGAGACCTATCTCTTCTCCCATTAATTGGCCTGGAAATTTTTATGGCATCCCTTTTTTTTTTAATTTTTAATTTATTTTATTTTATTTATTCATTTTAGAAAAGAGAGAGAGAAAAGAAAGAGACAGAGAGAGAGAAGGGGGAGGAGCAGGAAGCATCAACTCCCATATGTGCCTTGACCAGGCAAGCCCAGGGTTTTGAACCAGCAACCTCAGCATTTCCAGGTCAACGCTTTATCCACTGCGCCACCACAGGTCTGACTGGCATCCCTTTTCTATTGGTGTCTTTTTCCCCATTGGTTTCTGGTATCAACAAAATGCCAAGGAACTACATATATGCCATAAATGATGAGGCAGATATTAACAGTAACATTATTATATGTTTGTATATTTTATTCATTACAAAGCACTTTTACATCCATAATCTCATTTTAACTTCATTTCTTATAATAATACTGAAATCTGAAGACCAGGTGTTAATAGTCTTGAGTTGAAAGTTTATAAAATTCAAGCTAAAAACAGTTACATGACTTGTCTGGAAACATACATGTCATCATAGAAAGGCCAGGTCTAAAACCCAAATCTTTAGACTCCATTCCCTAGATAGTCTCTAATATTGACCTTTGGCCAAGAATGATAAGAGTAAATGACATGAATTATTTAATGGTGGTAAAATCATGTTCTGGATTTCTATAATAAAGAAACAATGAGCAAAGAGTACTTCTGCTTTCCTTTGAGAACCTAGATTTCTCTATTATAGAAATCAAATTAGCCCTGGCTGGATGGCTCAATTGCTTAGAGCATCATCCCAAAACATGGAAGTTACTGGTTCGATCCTCAATCCAGGCACATACAGGAACAGATTGATGTTCCTATCTCTCTTTCTCCCTTCCTCTCTCTCTAAAATCAATAAAATAAACATTAAAAATAAATTTTAAAAAAAGTTAAAAATATATCAAAATAATATAACTGGTTTTATTTGTCCTTTTAATATGGACCACCAGGGAGCTCAAAGTCAATGGAAACCATAGTGTTATATAGGCTCTTATAGTCTGCATATCTATATTCTATTTTTTTTTCTCAAATAGCTTCAAAAGAACTGTCTCCATTTCTTTTAACAGTTTTCATATAAAAGGGGGAAAACTTTAAAATGCTTTCAAGGTGACTGAGTGATAAAAATAAACAACTGATTCACTAGAACCCACATCTTTAAAAAAAAAATAACAAAGCTTTTGATCAGACAGTCCAAGTTTCATACCCCAGCCCTTCTACCTTCCTGCTCTAAAATATTCAATAAGTTATTTGAACCTTTTCAGTCTCAGTTTCATCCATGTAATAAAGACAGAAATAATAACCACATGAAGTTGTTGTAAAGATAAAGTGATTAACGTGTGAAGAAACTGAGGCAGACAGTGTAGGTCGCCATATGTAGTGCATTTATCTGGAGCTGAAACACTGAAAGTCCCAGCGTCTCTTGCAGCTAGATGGGCTTATGTTATTTAGTCCTGACCAATGACACATTACCAGGTGTCTGTCCACATTTCCTCTTCCTACTTGAACCCTGGACCAAAACTAGAGGATCCTTGGCCATCAGTTAGGGATGTTCGAGTAGAAGGACAAGAGCCTGGGAGCTTGCTGGCACTGTGTAGCTATTATCCAGCCCTGAACCGCCCACATTCTAATTTATTATTGTTTGAGATAAATAAGCATTTATCTGTTTGGTTAAGCCCCTGTATCAGGTTTCTGTTATAAAGCAACCAAATGCTAGACTGACAACATGAACCTAACACTTGCTTAACAAAGATTATTTGTTAATAATCTTCAACAAATATTAGTTCCCTTGAGTTTCCGTCTAATAAAAAAGATATGTGTTTGAGAAAATGATTCTGATATAAGTTTAAATATAATCTACCAAATGCTGTAGATTATATAGTATGATCCAAAGTTCCTTAGGGGGAAAAAAAATAGTGTGAGATTCAAGGATATCCAGGGGCTCAGAGGACTCTATTAAGTACACTACTATGAAGGGGAGAGGGGTGTATTTTCATTATAACAAAGCCACTTTGACAAAACTACTTCAAAATGCTCTGCTGGGTTTTTTTATGGGCCAAGAGCATTCTAAATCCAGTCCGAGTAGAACATGACAACGAGTTGATGACGACCAGAAGAGCTGGTAATCAGTGTCCATTTGGGATTCATTAATGATGTTTTGTGATTCTATACGTATGACCTTGGGTGACTATCCTGAGGAAAAATGGCTAGTCTAGTTTGTGATTTATATCACATGACTAATCAGCACAATGGAAAAGAATGATGACTTAACCATGTTTTTAATACACCAAAAGGAAATATTTCCCAAATGATATCAGCACATTTTTGCTCCTCCCTTGCTCATTTCCAAGGAAATTTATGCTCTTTTTAAGCATAAATGCTTAAGGCCAAAATAGCGTTTATTCACTAATATCTACAAACATGAGACCATGAAGGCTTAGAAGGGATGGTTCTTGGCAAAGCAGGAAGGAACTATCTCCAACCCAGGAGATCTAGACAATAACACTGGCCCCTCCACACACATACACACAGAATAATCTGAAAACCTATGTGAGGGTTAAAATTCTGCCCTTCATGCCTAATAATATTCAACAAATATTTCACCAAAATATAATGACAGAGCCATTTGGAAACAGCTGCATCAATATGTCCTGCTTGGTCTTCTACAGTTCAAGAAAAGGCACTGCAACTGTCCAGCCCCGGCGGGGCATGAAAAGGGACCCTTGGAAGATACGATGGCAAAGAGATAAAAACAGTGATAATGACAGCTAACATATATTGACCATTTAGGGGAAAATTGTAATAAATAAATAAATATATTAAAATACATAATTAAATCTGTAATATGAAACTATACATCTGAGTTAGAGAATGAATGATATGGCATGATTTTGCTGAAACTGACAGTATTGAGCCTAGCTCACTCACCTCATTTCTGCCTAATAGGCACATACACAACTTTCTTCCCACAGGGCACATGAAGGATGTATATCAACTAACTCGCAACTTAGCTTCCTGATAACTAGAAACATTTCACTAAGAAATAATATTGTGGCCTGATCAGGCTGTGGCACAGTGGCTAGACTGTTGAACTGGAACACGGAGGACCCAGGTTCTAAACCTCAAGGTCGCCAGTTTGAGCACTGGCTCAAGCACGGGCTCACCAGTTTGAGTGCAGAGTCACTGGCTTGAGCCCAAAGGTCCCTGGCTTGAAGCCCAAGGTCGCTGGCTTGAGCAAGGGTCATGTAAGTTGCTGTAGCCCCCAAGTCAAGGCACATATGAGAAAGCAATCAATGAACAACTAAGGTGCCGCAATGAAGAACTGATGCTTCTCATCTCTCTCCCTTCCTGTCGGCCTGTCCCTAACTGTCCCTCTCTCTGTCTCTGTCACACACACACACAAAAGAAAAGAAATAATAATATGGTAAGAGTACAGAGATATACTGCATCCTTTTTGTTGATGCAAGCTGATTTTCTAGGATTTCCATAAATTAGTCATTTCAAAATCTCAGCAGAAAAATGCACACGTAACTTTAAAAAATCTACTTTTTCAACAGGTTCAGTCGTTTGTGTTGACTGCACAAACACATATTGATTTAGTAACTTCTGCTTCCTAAAAGAAGCATTTTTTTCTTTATCATTAAGAAATGGTTCCTTGGTCTTTCAACTGGCACAACGAGGCACAGAATTCCGCGCACGTTCTTTAAAAAGAAAATGTTCCCTGCTATCTCACCGCTGCCACTGACAGATAAGATGGGAAGCTAGTTTGCAGTTCTTTAACCTGCTCTTTTCTTCAAATCTGTTTTCTAACACAAAGTCAGAAGTCAGTTTAGATGACTGAAAGCCTTCATGTATACCAAGCCTATTTTGGATTTCTTTAAAATATTTTTCATTTCATACTGAGTTGAAATCAGGTTTTGAACAAACAGTATATGGTGGATTGGCTTGTTCAGCCTCCAGTCCATTCTTTTTCTAGCTCCTGGCTGAAGCTTGATTTAAAAACTACCTGTCCTGGATTGGTAAGCAACTATTGTTCCAGATGCAAATTAATCTTACCCATTAGAAGTATGCGCTTGAGGGAGATTTGGAACTGGGGCTGAGTTGGAACCCAACTCCGGCCCTGTTTCTGTTAGAGGCAGTGCTGGCCACATTAATGGTAAGGACAGCTAGGGTTTTTGAATCCTAAAGCACAATTATGGCAGTTGGTCCTTGAACTAAGTAATTGCAGAAGCAACATCCTGACTCTCACGTCTCCATTCTTCTAATGATTTTTAAATTTCTAATTCCCAACATAAAATACCTTTCTGTGAAAAATACCTAAAAAGATATCTGTTCCTTGCCTTAAACCTTAACTATCAATAATTATATTCTTCATTCCCTCATCTGAATATGCAATATATGAACCAGAACAACATTAACACCTAATGTTTACTTAATGCTTTGTAGTTTATAAAGCACATGCTTGTAAATATATCCACATTAATCCTGACCACAACTCTGAGAGGTAGCGGAACAGGGGATGCTCTCCCCATTGCACAGATGAGAAAACTGAGTCTCAGAAAAGATAGATGACTTAGCAAGGCATATATTTAGCAAGTGATGGAGAAAAACCACAATCCCACATTTTATTACTCTTTTCTTTTTAAATTACAGTTGATACAGAATATTGTATTTCTTTCTGGTGTACAACCCTGTGATTATAACTCTTAATCATTTCATTTGACACTAGAAAGCCTCCCAAGGGCAAATGAAAAAGAGAAAAAGCACTTGAATATTGGCAGTGATTAAATTCTCTATTTCTATCTGTTCCTTGCTTTGAAAAAATAAAAAATAACATCATTATACTCTAAAACCATTAGACTAAAACACTTAAGGATGAAATAGCAAGTATGGGCTATTTACCAGAGAGTGTGACTCTGGATCTAGGAGAGTCTGTGCCTCAGCTTTACAGGGTCCCTCCTTTGAAGACTCTGCTGTTAATACAGATACATGAAAGGTTCAGTCCCATCTGCATCTCTGACCATGAATTCTCTTTCTGCGTAACCAAGAGTGCTAGAAGACTTGGGGATGCCAGGATTCACTTCTCCATTTCTCCCTAATGGCAACTTCACCTAAGATCTAACGCCTTCTTCAACTAGGGATCCCCCAAAAGAAAGCTTTCCTTTTTTCCCACTAGTTACATAAATACAATTTAGTAAAACATTTGATGTCAATGCTCAAGAAACCCAGAAGAAGGCAGAGCCTGTTTCAGACCACTTTAAAAGTGGTCTGATTCTTTCCCTCCCCATCTACCACTCCTGCACTTCACAGCAGTAGTCGTTCCCAGGGTGAAGGCTCCAGAGCTCTAAGGAGCAAACTTCTGACCATAGAGTCCCACTCCCTGAGAGCAACACTCCAGTACTGTAAATCTCTGAGGTCATGCCACAGCCAATCTCAAAACACTGGAATCCCACAAGTCCCTGTCCTCGCTTCCCTCTCTGCTTGCTTCTCTCTTATATGACTCAAATCAGAAGGGGTGGGAAAACTTACTTCTCAGCATATTGCTTCTGCCCTTGCATGAAACATTATGTAATTCCTTCACCAAAAACAAACAAAAAAACAATGACAACCATAAAGAAAAACATTTAAAATTAAGAAGAGAAGAAAGAAGATGAAAAAAGTAAATCTAATTAGTTAGGCAAATTCAATTACACCTTTTCTGTAAAATCAAGACATGTAAAAAACTATAATGAAAGGCAACACATTCTATACTAACCTGGGGGAAGAGGGAATAAGTTGAATTGTCAATAGTGAATGAGTATAAAAACTCCCCATCGTACCACATGCTCTTCCCCATCGGGGAATTCATTTTAGTCATAGCAAAGAGATGGGCGGGGTCACAGCAGTCTTCTATCTGTTTCCTAGGAGAGAAAATAGAAAAAGAACAGCAGGTTAAGTGCGCAGCAGACTCAGTCACTTGTCATTCTCGCAGAGATGTGCAGCCTTACCTCAGTGCCAACTCACAAAAAGCATCTGTGTCTCCAGGGTGACGAGACTACTATTAATCCACTCTTCCAGCCATCAGAATGCATGACTGTAATCTTTCAAAATGAAGTTTAAGAAAAATACGTCAGCTCTCAGATGCTGATGAAGTATGTCCAAAGGTAAAAATAATCATCCTAATTGCAAAGTTATTGATTGATACAAACATCCAATCCCAGAATGTGGCTAACTTAAGAGACGAGATATTCAGATGCAGCAAAAGTGCATCTTTACAGTGATTTAATAATCAGGTGGTTAAGTTCAGTGGCAAGGGACTTGATGTGAGCCATATGGAGTAAGGAATGCATACAAGGGTCCCCAAAGAGGGTGCGCTCCCCATTTGGGGAAAAGATTAAAGAACAACTCCTGGGAAATCTTTTTAAATAAAAAGAAAATGAGACACTAACAAAGCAATCTGCATTCTAACTGGTAAATCTCATGGGGATTTTCAGTTCTGATTTTGTCTGAACTCTCTATAGTGTTCAACACAACACCATGACCTCTGCGAAGGTCGCCTCACTCCATTACAGTCTGGAACACCAGGGTCTCCAGAGTCACCTCACCCTTCTGTGCAGGCTGCTTCTTTACTTGGTCCTTTAACACAAGTCCTGATACTCTTCTACAGGCCAGTCTTAATATTATCCTCCAATCAAAAGCCTGAAACCAGGTCCATTTAATCAGCCATTAAAAAAAAAAAACAAACAAAGCAATCCTACCACTTGTGACAACATGGATGAACCTTGAAGACATTCTGCTAAGTAAAATAAGTCAGATAGAAAAATACAAATACTGTATGATCTCACTTATGTTTGGAATAAAAAAAAATAACCTCATAGAAAAAGAGATTAGACTGTGGTTACAAGAAGCAGGAGGCAGGGAGTGGATGAAATGGGGAGGCTGGTCAAAAGATACCAACTTCTAGATAAATAAATACTGGAGATATAATGTACAACATAATGACTGTAACTAACACTGCTGTACGATATATAGAAAATTTAGGAGCCTGACCAGGCAGTGGTGCAGTGGATAGAGCATCGGACTGGGATGCAGAAGACCCAGGTTTGAGACCCCGACGTCGCTAGCTTGAGCGCGGGCTCATCTGGTTTGAGCAAAAAGCTCACCAGCTTGGACCCAAGGTCGCTGGCTCCAGCAAGGGGTTACTCGGTCTGCTGAAGGCCCGGGGTCAAGACACATATGAGAAAGCAATCATTGAACAACTAAGGTGTCGCAACAAAAAACTGATGATTGATGGCTTCTCATCTCTCTCTGTTCCTATCTGTCTGTCCCTGTCTATCCCTCGCTCTGACTCTCTCTCTGTCTCTGTAAAAAAAAAAAAAAAAAAAAAAAAAAAAAAAAAAAAAATTTAAGAGAGTAAATCCTATCAGTTCTCATCACTAGACAAACATTTTTTTCTTTTTTCTTTTGAGTGTATTTATAGGAAAAGATGGATGTTAGCTAAACCTATCCAGGTATTTATTTTAAAAATATGTAAATCAAACCCTCCTGCTATTGTTGGTGGACATGCAGACTGGTGCAGCCACTGTAAAAAACAGTAATGGAGGTTCCTCAAAAAATTAAAAATGGAACTGCCTCATGACCCAGTGATTTCACTTCTGGGCATATACCCAAAAATCCCAAAACATTAATTTGAAAAAAATACACATATGCACCCCTATGTTCATTGCAGCATTGGTTACAACAGCTAAAATATGGAAACAATGCAAGTGCCCATTAATAGACAAGCAGATAATATGGATACAAGTGGAATATTATTTGGTCATAAGTAAATAATAAAATATTACCATTTGTGACAGCATGGATGGACCTAGAGGGTATGATGCTAAGTGAAATAAGTCAGTAAGAAAAAGACAAATACTATATGACCTCACTTATATGTCGAATCAAAAAAAAACATAAACAAACAAAACGGAAATAGACTCAAATACAGAGAACAGTCTAATGGTTTCCAGAGGGAAGGGACATTGGGTGAAAGAGGTGAAGGGATTACAAAGTACAAATTGGTAGTTCCAAAACAGTCACGGGAATATAAAGTACAGCATAGGGAATATAGTCAACAATATTGAGACTGACCCGTGGTGATGCAGTAATAGAGAGTGGATCCAGGATGCTGAGAGCCTCAGTTCGAAACATGAGGTCACTGGCTAGGGTGCAGGATAATCGACATGATCCCAAGGTCACTGGCTTATGCCCAAAGGTTGCTGGCTTGAAGCCCAAGATCGCTGGCGTAAGCAAGGGGTCACTGGCTCAGCTTGAGCTCCCCAGCCAAGGCACGTAGGAGAAGCAATGAATAAACAACTAAAGTAAAGCAACTACGAGTTGGTTTCTCATCTCTCTCCTTCCCGTCTCTCACTAAATAAATAAATAAATAAATAAATAAATAAATAAAATTAAAAATAAATAAATGTCATGATCCTGAGGCAAATATATGTATATATTTGTTGAAACAACTATATATGTTGCCAGGGCAGGCACTGGTAATTATCAGGGTCAACACTTTTGTAAAGTATATGATTGTCTAAACACTATGTTGTATACCTGAAACTAACACAAAATTAAATTGAATGTCAACAGTTACTTAACAAATTAAAAAAGAAACTCACTTGAGTTAAATGTCTTGACAAAGAGCTATAGAAACTGGAAATGGTAATCACTATCTTTCAAAGCAAAAGGAGAAGTTAATACTTAGATTCTTTCAACATGTACTTTTCCAATCACTTTAGAACATTTTGTGGAAAACTTATGCCCCTGAAGTTTTTATTCATTCTCAAATTTAAACTTAGTAGTGTTGGCAGACTATATAGCCTTCCCTGCCACGAGGTTTTGTAAATAAACTTTTATTGGAACAACAACAATAAAAATCATGCTGTATATCTTAAATTTATACAGCGACAAATATATTGCTCACAAAAATTAGGGGATATTTCAAAATGAGTACGAAGTGATAAAATATCCCCTAATTTTTGTGAGCAGTGTATAAATTATATCTCAATAAGAGTGAAAAAAACTTCTAAAACATTCCTTGGGTCTCCAGTACCTAGTGTGGACCCTGACATCCAGACCTCTCCATGCCCTAACCCCTCCTCATAACCATAACCCTTCACTTAAGTAACTAAGCCAAGGGCACAGGGTGGCACAGCTCAGAGTTAAACCCCGAACTAACTCCAGGAACCTTGGTCTTTACCAGTGTACTCACTGGCCCTATTGCTCTATGCCATTTGAGTTCTGTCTGTTTGCATGTCCCGTTCCCTCAGAGGCTGCTTCTGATGGCAGCTCTGTGTCTGGTTCACGGCTTCTACACAGATGTTCCTATTAAGGATGGTGTAAGTAATCTGGACAAATTATCCCATCAAAAACAATTAGAAAAGCTGGACAAAAAACAAAACCATTTTAAAATGAGGTCAAGATCTAGGAGAACAAAGAAACTGAGAAAGGGCAGTCTCACATTTGGAGCACTTCACTCCTAAGGGCATCTGGTGGGTCTAGAAGAGGCTGAAAAGATGAAAAGCTGAGCAAAATTTCTAAAAGGCTCATGCAACAGGGAGGATGAAAATTGGGAGTTCAAAGAAGGGCAAGGAGATGTCACTCTGATAAAATCCCTTAGCCTTTTGGTTGATACAATAATCTTAGGAGTAAAGGTATACCAGAAATAGACTAGTGCTTGAAGGAACTGAAGTTCCACTTTGAATTATCTCAGTCTCAGACTTGGTTGAGATCCTTCACTTATACCCTAATTCCCTGAATATAACATCACCCTAGCCTTCAATTGTCTTCTCTATTTTCAGATGTAATGTCCAGCACATAAAACTAGACAGACAGAACAAGGAGACAAGAAAATGTGATTACAAACTAAGAGAAAAAATAGACAATAGGCACAAAACAGGGGTAAAGATAATAAAGTTTTCAAATAGAAACTTTAAAATAATTGTACTTAATATGTTTGAGGAAATAAATGATAAGATTGTGAAGTTTGGCAGACAAATGGAAGCTGAAAATAAAAAAAAAGAAACAGTAAAGAAGCTATCTGTAAATATCTACAGAAAGGAAAGGCCAAGGAGATGAACCTTGCGTAAGTGACGGTCAACCAGTGGACTCTGGCCCATGTGGCTCGGAAAGAAACAATTTTGGGTAATGTAGCATCCTGATTAAGAGCATGGACCCTGCAGACTGACAGTCCGGGGTTGAAGCCTGGCTGTCTCATTTACTACATGTACACTGGAGCAAGCTCCTTAACCTTTCTCAAGTCCTCATCCTTGAAATGGTAAGAAAGCAATACCTGCTTCATAGGATTGTTAAGAAGGCTATGTCAGTATTTGCAAAGTTCTTGGAGCTGTGCCCAGCTCTATGTTCCACTGTACATAGGTGTACATTATAAGTATTTGTTAAATAAATAAAAAGAAGTGAATTCGGTTCAGCAGAGAGAGAGAATGGAAGATAGATAACCTTAGGAAAAAAAATACTACATCATTTTTCTGCCAATAATATTTATAAAAATGTTTTAAATAATATAAGGCAGAATAACAATGTTATAATTACATAATAAATCAAGTATTTATAGAATTATTTTCTATGCTAGCATTCAAAATATTAAAGAAAATAACCTTTAAAATTATATTTAATTTTTTTATTTAATTCCATTTATACAATGAGATGTTCAGATGAAAAATAATGTCCTAGTTAGGAACTCTTTATATCTTTTCATGAGAAATTAAAAGCTAAATGTCATATTTTCCCCTAAAGAATCCATGAGAATAAAAGCTATTAAAACCATCATGAGAAATCATGACCCATTCCTATTAGAGAACTCCTCATATTCCTCTTACTTACTTTATTCTCTAAAGCACTTAACACTATTTATATGTTGTATATTTCACTCATAGTTTTGCTTATTGCCTGTCTCCCCAAGTACCAGAATAGAAACTCCATGAGAAGATGATTTTTGTCTTCTGTTCACTGCTTGATCCCCATCTCCTGAAATGGTGACTGACACATGGAACAGGTGTCTAATACATGTTGATAGACTAAATAAATAACAAGGAGAAAAGAATACTACATTAGAGAAACAAGAGAACTTTAATGCACATTTTTTTTCTCAGTAATTAAAATTCCAATTGAAGTCAATTCTTTATAGTTTTAGTTTATGGAGACCCAAACAAAAAATTCAAAATAATTTCTGTCTATTGGTAAATATTTCCAGTAGATTCAGGATTTCTGAGATTTGCTGACTGGTGAATCATAGTACCTTACACTGTGCATTAAACATTAGTCTGAGTAAAGCAAGCATCTCAGGATTGCTTTACTAATCCTAATTTAGGATTGCAGACCCACAACACAGGGACCACAGGAGAAGTCCACCAGCTGATGGTGCTGATAAATTGTTTCCTTCACCACAGTGTCAAACTTTCAAAATTTAACTTTACAACATTTGATAAGGTTTCAAATTTAATTTTGTCTCTAAAATTTTCTTTCTATTCCATTAATAGCTAACTTCAGTCAATTATTGATTTTAACATTTGGCACTGGGCCAAAACGTGTATCTAGTGCATTTACTCCAAACAGCTAAATCAATATCTTTATTATAAACTGTCCTGAGTTGAGTTCCTAAAATTCCTTTTAGACTATTATATGTTAATTCCTGGGGCTAATGCCACAGAGCCTCAGATTTATTGTTGAAAATGTGTCCACATTCCACATCAGAGATGGTTTTAAAATTGAGATAATATATATAAAGCACCTAAGCACATTATATGGTCTTGATAAATATTCATTTCCTTCTCTTTATTAACCATACGACTCTGCTTGTCTCACAGAATCCAAAGTTATTATTATATTTTACTTATAATTTTTAATAGTTACCCCCCTTCCATTTCCAAACCTGTCCTTATTTGGATGATAAATTAGGTGTTCACTCTTTTAAGATGAGAAGCTAAACAGTTGGTATCCAATAAAAGAGGACTTTTCTTTAAGTGAAAAATCCAGTGGCTTCCAAAAAATTCAGTTTCTTATTCTAAACGGCAGATTTAGAATAAGAGATGGT
This sequence comes from Saccopteryx bilineata, assembly GCF_036850765.1. Taxonomy (NCBI): domain Eukaryota; kingdom Metazoa; phylum Chordata; class Mammalia; order Chiroptera; family Emballonuridae; genus Saccopteryx; species Saccopteryx bilineata. The sequence goes on from NC_089490.1 coordinate 121,868,327, forward strand.
ACAAGGTAAAGTTTGGGACATCATCAAGTTATCCTCCAACTTAAAGAAATCTTTGTCTTAAATGATCAGTTTTGAAAGAAGTTAAAAAGTTTAGAGTTACCATTGACCAAGGGCCCAGGATCTAGGAAAATAACCTGCAGAATTTGTCGTGAAGCAAACATGCAGTAAGTTCTTGACACGATGAGGCAGCGGGAACAAGTGGTGGCAGCACCATCTGTGTGGCAAAGGCAATACCTTTGCCACAGTGTGCTCCGCAGAACGGCTTACAGTACTGACAAAGAGCTTCAGAATATAGTACTCACTCATATAGGGTAGACGTTTGTATGCATCTAACATTTTGTTTTTTAGTTACAGTTTACATTCAATATTATTTTGTGTTAATTTCAGGTGTACAGCATAATAGACAGACAATCATATACTTTACCATGTGTTCCCCCCCAAATTTCTGGTACCCACCTGGCACCATGCATAGCTGTTACAATGTTATTGACTATATTCCTATGCTGTACTTTATACCCCTTATTTTGTAACTTTCTATCTGTACTTCTCAATCCCTTCACCTTTTCACCTAGGCGCCCAAAGCCCCTCCCCTCTGGCCACTATCAATCTAATTTTTTTTCATAAAATTTCCTTGAATGGTGAAAAGTACTTTCATTAGAATATTTGTTAAAATAATGTTTTCTACAGATAAAATGTCTCTTCAAAATTCAATCCTCTGGATAATTTGCCAGGACTACAGGGAGAGGGAGAGAGAGAGAGAGAGAGAGAGAGAGAGAGAGAGAGAGAGAGAGAAGCAGTTCTATGTACTACTTAAGACAGCAAGTAATCTTTTATTCAGCAGTATTTTATTTATCACATTTGAAATGTCTGCTTAATAAAGGAAAAGCGATCCAAAGAAACGTAGATTAGTGCCATGTGTAGTTTGCAGAGCAGATTTAAAGGAGAAATTTTTAGAACACAAATATGTCAAGGATGATCTTATTTTCCCTAATACATATTTGTTTTGTAATGTACTTAACAAGCATACATGATGACTATTTATTTGAATTAACACAATTTTTTCCAGCAAAGGTTTCAATGAGTGCCTATCACCAGTCATCCTACTTACACCTACTTGTCCATATAGCTAGAAAGATTCTAATATTATCCTTTGAGAATTACCCATTTGCCATTTCAGCAACTACAAGTAGCTGGGTTCCTCTGAACAGCACTCATTATTTGAGGCACTCAACAAATATTTACTGGGCACTTTCTATGTGCCCAGCACTGTACTAGGCACTAGTGAGGAGGGAGGAAGCTTGCAGGAATGATTGAGTCAGCCAGTTTAATTAGTTACCTTATCGATTTCTTGGAACAATTTGCAGCACAAAGCGAGAAAAACAGGATTTGTAAATAGTTAAGACAAATGGTCCAAAACCCCCCCACGCCCCCACCCCTCTTGAGACACAAGAGTTATATATGCTTACAGACAAAAGAATCCAGCAACCTGTGCATGAACACAAAAAGGTATATAAGATGTTAAGAACTGACTTCAGGGAGCTTGTGTTTTGAAGCCTATTAGGCCATGTTGCTCGACTGGCTAAATAAACCCCCGTTCCTTCAGCAAATTGTCTGAGTCTCTTTTGTCCCCCTGGAGTCACTTCCTGCATTCGTGCAACACTATAATGCTGGGAAGGAGAGGGGAAGGTCAGGAAAAACCTTGCTCTTTTAAGTTCTAATGGAGAAGCCACACAAACAAGATAAAGATTCTGGGGAAGAAGCAAGGGTACAATTTTCAACAGGGAACTAAGTCAGTGGTAAAGGACACTTAGGAAGACCAGGCGGGGTGGAAGTAAGCCACATGGATATCTGGGAGAAGAGCCTTCAGGTAGAGCAAAGACCAAGAGAAAATGCCTGAAAGGACATTGAAGAAATCAGTGAAGCTGGAGTAAAGAGAGTGTGAGGCGATGTGTTGGGGAGGGGGAGAGGGTAACGAACGCCGCATGCATGTGGCTTTCCACCAATGAAAAGAACAGAAACTGCGCTCATCACAAACCTTCTTGTAGCAGCATCCAGACCCTCGAGAATAAATCCAAATCCAAAACCATACAAAGACACCTGGATTTTACTAAAGTTGTGATGAGGGGTGCGGGGTTACCACATGAGGGAAAATTTCAAAATCTCCTAGTGGGCCTCTGTCTCTTCCCTGGACATAATTCTATCATTTCCTCTAATCATCCCCACGCCTGGCCTATCTCCATCACATCTCTCTCTTATCAGAACAATTCCACTCCATTAGGCTCTCTAATTTAGACTCCCTTCATAACCATTTAACATCATACTTAGGAATGAGAAAACCCATCATATAAACTTCTTTTGATTTTTTCCTCTTTCGGAGAATGAAGAGATTTTAAAGACAAAAAAAATACTCAGTTATATATGTTTAATCTTTAGAAATAAAGTTGCTCCTCTTTTGGTCTATTCACAAGATCACAATAAAACAGGAAAGTGGGTATATACCAAATTTGGATAGTATATGGCCAGCAGTTGCCACCGTCGTGGCCATGCACATGCAGGTTCTCATTGAATTTGGACATACGATAAAGAAACAGTGGAGCCAAAAAATGGTGGGCTATTCTTTATTAAAGTCCCACACCAGCCAGCGAGCAAACACACAGGGAAAAACACTTCCCTTTCACTCAGGGCTCCAAAAGCCACTGACGCATTCTCCGGTTTCACAACCAGGGGAATCTTCTCCGGTTCCTCCTAAAATCAAAGGCCCCACCAGTCTCAGCAGAGCTCGCAAAAGATCTCAGCTCTGGTTCCCCATCCGCACACCTTCTCTCTCTCTGCCAACATGGCTTCTTCTCCTTCTCCTTTTTCTCTCTCTTTTCAAAACTTTCTGTTGGGAAAACCTCTCCTCCAGCAAACATTAGCAAAACAATGGTCCTCCCCAAGCAGGAAAGTAACTTGCAATTTCACAGCCCATATATACCTGGCACTGTCCAGCCCCCAATGCAAACTATAAGTGAGCAAACATAAAAATCATATTTTACAAACATATTTGACCAACAGATAGTATGTTTTCAGTGGTCTGAAACAAAAACATAAATTTGGGGGAATGCAACAAACTCATTTTCAGAGGCTTGGGTAAGGGCAAAGGGATGGGGGCAGGTGCATCCGCTCTGGGAAATAGTTGGGCAGTCCTGTGACTACATGAGGTTCTGAAAATAAGACCCACATCAGAAGCACCAGTCTACACATAAACCCCCATACTCCACTGAGTTTTAAATTTTTGCCCAAGTGGCAGACACTCCAAATTACAAATTGCACTGATTTACAAGCGAGCTGTTTCTCCAATTCACAAGCGTACACAACAGGATTTCTTTGTGTCATCATGACCAGCAGTGCTCCTGAATAGCACTGGGAGCCCAGACATTACGTATCAAAACTAAGAACTCTAATCAGAAACATTTTTTCTTTTCTTGTTCGAATAACACCCAGGTCTGAGATTATTTCTGTGAAAGATGAGCAGAAGTTATCGAAAGGCAAAGCAAATTAAAAAAAGAAGACAAAAGTGATAGAAACTGCATTATGAGTTTTCCAAATGACACCGATTTTTCTAAATAAGAGAATTGAACTCAAAAACATTCAGATGAGCAGGAGAATGGTAAAATTTTGAAGGTGAAGTCCAGGAGGCAAGCTCCTTGGATTCAGTTCAGCACCAGCGCCTACTAGAGAGATGCAGGACTGGGGCATTTGTCCCAGACCATAATCTCCTCTTTCGTAATTTACAGCACACTTATTATTTTTTTTTTTTTTGGTATTTCTGTAACTGTTCCAGTATTTGAACAGATCCAAAATTATTTTCTGAGAAAAATTTTGGCTCTGCGTTATGACCCATTTCACAAGATGGGATTCTGTATAACAACACAAGCCAGAAATTCTCAATTTTCTTAACAGAATAGTAACTGTGCCACCTGCTTGTCTAAAACATATGGTCTCTCTTTAGTCAGTACAGAATATCAGCATTTCAGGTTGTCAACAACATTTAGTGAACTACTACAATCTAGTTCCCACTAAATGTGTGGTTAAAGGAATGGGTATTTGGCAGAGACAAAGGGATGTGTTAGCTGATTTCTTCGGAGGACCTACATTCTTTACATTCTTTCTCTGTATCACCAGCAGGTCAGTAATTTGCATTAAACAAAATAACTATTTTTAAATGTCTACTGTGAAATGCACTTTTATAGATGAGAACAGAGAGCTACTCTTCAGGTCAAACACATCCCCTTGGCTTACCACCAACATGCTAGAAAACAATGAGGCAGACTTTCCAACTCATCCAACCAGCTTCCCTCATCTTGTTGCTGTTTGCTACATTTGTAGCTAATTGCTTTATGGGTGTCACTGACCCCCCACTGTGACAGGAAAGTGCAGAGGTATTGAGAGAGTTGACAGCAACAGTTGTGGAGAAGGGTAGGCTTGGAGATGGAAACAAAAGCAGAGATCATTTTTCAAAACTGAAAGCATTGAGAAAACAAAGGATATTGCAAGTGTAGATGGAATGAGTCATTTGACAAAGAGTGAATAAAGAAACAACAATTAGCAAAAGAGAAGGAAAATAACATAAAATGGTTTGGTTTTTTTTTTTAGTTTGTCAATAAAAGATTAGAAGAGTCTGAAAACTAGAGACCAGATAAACTTATTAAGATCTAGTCAGGGCTTACAGACTACAATAAGGTTGAGTGTATTGCTAAAGAAAAAGCATAGGCTCAGCGCCTGGCTCAGTGGTAGACTGTCAGCCTGGTGTGTGATAGAATCAATCGGAGTCCGAAAGACCAGTGTCACAGGCTTTAATGGAAGGAAACTGCCGGGCTGTCTCGTTAAAGCAGAGCAGCCCTGGCTACAGACTTAGGCTATGTTTTAAGGGCTGGGTTTAGGGATGTAGGAAGGGTAGTGGGGCATTTGCTGATTTACTGCCACTATCGCTGGGTGCAGGAGTGCTTTTCCACTAATTACTGATATTGGTGCATTTTCAATCGTTAGCAGTTTCAACCGTCCATGACTTCATTGGACATCCCGTTGTGGTTGGTCACCTGCCACAAGCCCTGAAACGAAACTCGTGCTGGCAGGGTTAAAGAAATGAAACCTAAGATTCCTGACTATTTGATATATTTACATAAAAAGGAAAGAGAATGATTCCTAGAGAGGCTCAAGGGAAAGGAGACGGAGGTCATCATCTTCTGTAATTTCTTCCTGCTAAGTAGGGGCATGAGGGGTTATGGCCTCTCTAAGGATTACGCTCAGTGAGGGGTAGAGAGGTGCAGTGATGGCTTCCTGCTGGGTAGGGGTATATTTACAGGGGTCCAGATTTTTCTGTTCCACGAGGGCAGGTTTCAGGGTTGGTGTGTAGGGTTAGGTAGATTTCTCCAATAATCTGATTGGCGAAGGCCTGCATGTGGTTCTGTAAGAAACTAGTGAACACCTGGTATAAGAGGCAGGGTCCAAAAGCTAGAATAATAAATAGGAAAGTGAGTGGACCAATGAAAGGCAATAGTCAAGACAGCCAGTTTGTGCAAAACCACCAATTCCACGATTCTGTTTGTTTTTCACAAATTCGCTGGGCTCATTTCTTTGATTGCTGAGTCTCTAACTAGTCCTGACTGATTAAGGTAAAAGCAACACCCTTCTCTTAGAAAGACACAAATACCTCTTTTTTCTGCTGTTAAGAGATCAAGGCCTCGGTGATTTTGTAGCATGACTGCAGCTAGGGAATCAAGTTGATCTTGGAGTTTTACTAGGGTGGAGGAAATTTCTTTCAGGGAGTTTTGGAGGTCTTCAGAGAGAGAGTGGTAATAAGACAGGGCAGTGGCCAGTCCCCCTGCCCCTAGACCCACTCCTATAGAGATTCCTAAAGCGACAAGAAGAGGGGTTACCTGTACAGCTCGTCTGGTCCTTAGATTGATGGATAGTGTACTAGTAACTAGAAGAGGCTCATGGGGTGGGATTAGGTTGATATTTGGGGTGAAATAGATTAGGGTACAGATTCCTGTCCAATTACTAGAGAGACATATATAGGTGTTGGTCCCACATAAGTAGAAAGCCCCTGATTGGGTGAGACAGGCTGAGAGGAAAATAGAGAATAGATGAACAGTGGTGGGTTTCATCTGTCCGCTCTGAACTCCAGACGGTCCAGGTGAAAGAAAGTGCAGCCCCAACTAGGGGGGAGACGTGGTCAGAGGCCTGCTTTGAGCATTGCAGCCGTGTGGTAGGGGTAGTGAGCCAGGGATATAGCTGTGTGGTGGGAAAGGAGCATTTATGTGGTGAAGCTGTAAGAGTAGGGGGTCCTGTGAATTGAATGGGATTAGAAAATAATTCGTTTGCTTCTGGAGAGACATGATAGTTAATTCAATGGTTCTGATGGTTTTTGGGAAATTGAATAGTTATTGTGGTGTTGCAGAGGTTAGAGGGGAGGTGACCAGCTGGGATGTCACCCTGAGCCTTGAAGCATAGAGGAGTAGGTGAAAGGAGAGGGGTATTTAGGGTGACTGGTCCCTAAGCAGGGGGAATTTGGGGTTTTAATTTTTTGATCTGGGAATAATAGGTTTGATACAGCTTATTTGCTCGACTGGCAGCTGAAGTGGGATAATTTCCTATAAGAGTGTCGGCTCTTTCAAGGCCCTGGCCGGTTGGCTCAGCGGTAGAGCATCGGTCTGGCGTGCAGGGGACCCGGGTTCGATTCCCGGCCAGGGCACATAGGAGAAGCGCCCATTTGCTTCTCCACCCCCCCCCCTCCTTCCTCTCTGTCTCTCTCTTCCCCTCCCGCAGCCAAGGCTCCATTGGAGCAAGGATGGCCCGGGCCCTGGGGATGGCTCCTTGGCCTCTGCTCCAGGCGCTAGAGTGGCTCTGGTCGCGGCAGAGCGATGCCCCGTAGGGGCAGAGCATCGCCCCCTGGTGGGCAGAGCGTTGCCCCTGGTGGGTGTGCCGGTGGATCCCGGTTGGGCGCATGCGGGAGTCTGTCTGACTGTCTCTCCCCGTTTCCAGCTTCAGAAAAATACAAACAAACAAACAAACAAACAAAAAAGAGTGTCAGCTCTTTCAAAGAAGGAAGCCCCTTTTTGGGTTTGGTATATGAGAACTGTCCGTAGAAGGTGGGTGGTGTTGTTTGGGAAAGGGAGGGCAGAGTAGGATAAGGAGCACATAGACATACACATCCAGCAATTAACTGTATAGGAAGAATTAGCTTCAATTAAAGTCTTTGAGTGAGGTTAAGAGAGTGTTCTATATATGTGGCCTCTAGGAGAGAGGAGATGGGGGCGGCATATGTGGTGCCCAGTAAGAGAGAAGGTAGAACTGGTGTTAGGAGATCAAGAACTGGGGGCATGGTGGTTAGGCTTAGTGGTGATTAAGAGGAAGAGAAGAAATTGAAAAGCCGCTGTTTCTTCTGGAGAAAATTCAAGTAGAGAACCTTGCCAGGCCAAGTCCCGCATCCAATTGAGCAGTCCGTCAATATCACTGGAGTGAGGTCTAAATTAGGAGAGGTCCTCGGAGGCCTGAAGAAGGAAGTAGAAGAATCTGGCAGGTGGTAATTGGCAGTTGCCTGCTGTGAGTGCCTGCTGGACTGGGCGGTATGGCGGGATATGGCCTGTTGGAAGAGCATTATGAGATGGACTGGTCTGGTTCTTCTTGGACAGGGGAACATGTGGAGATTTTGAGAAACAGAGGATCTGTAGGGGTGGAGATGTAGATTTTAGGGGTATTGGTGGGTTAAGGCTTAATGTGAGAGAAGTGTGTCCCGTATGAGTCTCCTTCCACTTTGATGGCAGTAGGGGTGGACAGGATAACAGTATGGGGTCCTGTCCAGGTAGGCTGGAGAGGGGTTTTTCCCCGTGTCCTCTTTTAGACCTGGTCCCCAGGGAGGAATGATAGGTGTGAGTCCATGGTTGGAAAGGGCTGTGGAAGGAGCTTGTCAAGCTGGGAACAGTAGGTTTAGTATAGCTTGTTTGCTCAGTTTGCAGCTGAGGTTGGGTAATCTCCTATGAGAGTGCTGGCTCTCTCAAAGAAGGTGGCCCCTTTGTGAATCATGTACATAAGAGTGGTGTGAAGTTAGATGAATATTATTAAGAGGAATGGGGAGAGCTGAGTAAGCTGAAGATGACATGGACAGACATATCCAGCAGTTGGCTGCATAGGAGGAGTTAGTCTTGATTACAAGATTTTAAATAAGATTAAGAGAGCTTTCTAGATGAGAGGATTCTAAGTGGGAGGGTATGGGTGCAGAGTATGCCTTTAAGGGTAAGGAGATAAGAAAGAATAGAGCAAGCTAGAATCTCTGTCCTGTCTGTTGTCAGGGGATTATTACAGTTACTCATGGCTCAGGCTGTTCTTCTTCTTCTGGTATTTTAATTAGTCTGACCTTGGTGGGCCCTAAGGGGGAGCAGGCATATCTGGGCGGTGATTCAGGTTGACTGGAAGGGTCATTTGTAGGCATGTGTGGAGATGGAGTTTCGTTTTCTTTAACCTGGAGACATGAAAAAAGGGGGCCTTTCCCTTGAGTTTTGCCATCATGGGTGTAAGGTCGGTGGATAATGGGGGATGGTTACTTGGGGAACTCAGACCCGCGAACTTTGGCTAGGACCGCCCACAATCAAGCCCGCCAAAGGAAGCTTCCCAGGAACCACTTGGAAAGAAGCGATCATCTGCCAGCCAGTGCAATTTCACCACCTCATAGTAGCTCCACTTCCCTAGAGGGACCCTTTAAATATCTCCCACGTGGTTTAATCCGTGCAACTTCCTTAGCCTCCATCTCCTCCATCTTTCTTTCTTTGGGACCAGGGAACCTTGCCAGGCGGGATGCACGCTCTGTACTCAATAAAGCCATTTACTTATTCCACACTTTGCGGCTCCGAGCCCCATTCCTTCCTTCTCGGCAGGGAAAAATACCTTACAATGGGGGTGGTGAGGAAAGCCTTGGGAATCACTATGCTGGGTGATAGAGGTAAATTTATAACATAATTGGGCAAATCTGGCTGGCCGAGAAGCAATAACAGAGCCAACTCTGAGGATGGGAAGTGAAAGGAGAGAGAAGCTCTGAATTTGGATAGTAGGTGTAAAGCCAGTATCCACGGCCACCATCACAGCAGCCTGGACCATGCAGGTTCACATTAGATTCGGACAGTCGGTAAAGAAACAATGGAGCCAAAAACTGATGGGCCATTATCTTTAATCCTAGCTTGCACCCGGTGGGCAAGTAAAAACACACACTGGGCTCCAAAACCCACTCACATTCAGTGCTCACAAAGCTACTGACTTATCCGAGTTTCCTAGAATCAAAGGTTTCTAGCTTATCAGATTTATTCACCTCTGTTCCCCATCTCCTTCCTTCTCCCTGCACAAACTTTGCATAAACTGGCCTCTCACTCAACACTCTGCCATCTTGGCTGCTTCTCCTGGCCTCTTCCATGTGGCCTTTCTCTGCTCTCTGCTCTCTAATGCTAATCTCAGGAACCAAGAGCGCAAGCTCCCATTCTGCCCCCATTTTATAGTGTAGAAATCAAAACCTTTAATCCAATATACAAAATAGGGAAGTCTCTAATACAAAGTCACCTATCTGGGACATGATGGGATTGTACCACCCCGCATGGCTTTTAAGGTCTATAATAACTGAGAGGAACAGAAGAAGGCAGACAGCCCAAAAGAGATCAGGCAAAATACCAGCTCTTGGCAGCTGCCCTTAAAGTCTCCAATGCCCCTAAAGGGCCTTGTAAAACTCCACCAGGGTCCTGCTTCAAGTGTGGAAAGAAAAGTCATTGGGCAAAAGCCTGTCCAGTTTCTCAACCCCTGCCAAGGCTTTGTCCTCACTGTGGGATAAAGGGACACTGGAAGGTAGACTGCCCCCTCACTCCTCTAAGAGAGGGTTCAGTCTCTTCTAGCCCTACCCCAGCCACCTGTGACCTAACCTTGCCCAGCCTACTGGCATTTGACACTGATAACTGAAGGTGCCCAGGGCTGTTGGCGCCATCTCACATCACCACCAAAGAGCCTAGGGTAGCCATCCAAGTAGCAGGTAAGCCTATCTCATTTCTTATAGATACAGGGGCCACTTACTCTGCCTTTCCCGAATATTTGGATCCTGCTCATCCCTTAAAGATCTCTGTTGTGGGTTTTGATGGTCTTATATCCTCCCTATTGGCCACGGATCCACTGCCTTGTTTAATTCATGGTGTCTCCTTTGCACACTCTTCTTTCTTCTCCTGCCACGATGCCCTATACCTATTTTAGGACAGACCTACTGTTGGGCAGATAAACTATATTATGCTCACTTTGTTAAAGATGGTGCTGCCCACGTGGAGGCCGTCACCCAGGTGATATTAATGTGTGTTGGGGGCGGGCTGTGGGCAGGCAGAATCCTTGTAGCTTGGGTGGTTAGAAACTTTTACTACTTACAGAGATACAAAAGGGGGCAGTAGGTATAAAAAGGTTGACTACCCCTAGTCCAGGCAATTAGTACCATCTCGCGTTTCGGCACCAAATGATAGAATCAATCGGAGTCCAAAAGACCGGTGTAACAGGCTTTAATAAAAGGAAACCTGTCGGGCTGTCTCGTAAGGGAGAGCAGCCCCAGCTACAGACTTAGGCTATGATTTAAGGGCTGGGTTTAGGGATGTAGGAAGGGTAGTGGGGAATTTTCTGATTGGCTGCCGCTATCGCTGGGTGCAGGGGTGCTTTTCCACTAATTATGGATGTTGGTGCATTTTCAATCGTCAGCAGCTTCAACCCAGCTTCAACCATCCATGACTTCATCGGACATTCCTTTGTAGTTGGTCACCTGCTGCAAGCCCTGAAACAAAACTCATGCTGGCAGGGTTAAAAAAAATAAAACCTAAGAGCGTATGAAAGTTCTGGGTTCAATTCCCTATCAGGGCACACAGGAGAAGTGCCACCTGCTTCTCCACTCTTCCCTCTTCTCTCTCTCTCCTTCTTTCTCCCTCTCTCTCCTCCTCCCACAGCCATGGCTCAAACAGTTTGAACAAGTTGGCCCCAGGTGCTGAGGATGGCTTCATGGCCTGCCTCAGGCACTTAAATAGTTCGGTTGCTGAGTAACAGAGCAGCAGCCCCAGATGAGCAGAGGATCACCCAGTAGGGCACTTGCCAGGTGGATCCTGGTTGGGGCACATGCAAGAGTCTGTCTCTGCCTCTCCACCTCTAACTTAAAAAAAGAAAAGAAAAGAAAAAATAAAAAGCATGGTTGTCCTGTGATAATTCAGGGTAATAGCAGAGCATTATGGAAAAATTTAAAGGAAATGGTACAAGTACCTCTGATGAAAATATACAGCAAGCCATGGATGCCTCCTCACCTAAAGGTCATTCTGAATATGGCCATTAAAGGGAACAGGAGCAAATGTTTATGGAGTACCTGCTGAGGAGGAATCCTTCACAACACCTGCGATAAAAGGAAGTGCTTCGCTGTCTCAACATTCTTCAATGCAAACAAAACCTGTGATTTGGGGGAAATGTATCTGGTTGGCTATAGAATGAAAAGCAGAATATAGCATGCTTTCAGAGGGCAGATTCACATTCTGGTGGAAATGTATTGGGAAAGCCAAGGTTAAAAATTATTTCGGTCATTTTAGACTTAAAAACAACTTTTGGAAGTATAACCTATATACTTCCTATATAAAAGTTAAAAAGTATAAGAATTAATTAACCATCCTGTAGAAATGCCTCCATCAAGTTACATTACATTACTAGGTTATGTTTTTATTCAGGGTCAGTAAATAAATAAATAAATAAATGAAGATCAAGAACAGTATTCAATTTTCTATAAAAATGAAAATAATGTGTATTCTGTATCCATTGTCTTATTTATCTACATAACTTTTTTTTTAATTTACTGTCAAGAAATTGTTTTACAACTGCATTAAAATATACACTTCTACTTATCAAACAATGAAAATTACGTTGATCCCATTCATTAAGTATTCTTCGGGTCTGAGTCATCAGGAAGTTCAGAGGTAATTAGAGCAGTTACAAAACTATATCAGTCTCAATTTCATGGACTGATATTCCTCTCCTTTTTACTAATGTTTGTTTTTAAAACGTCAATGTACTACATTTTAAAATTATAAATTTTATAAATTTAATTTTTAAAATTTCAAAAATGCGATTTGGAAAAATAGGCAAAATAACTATCACAATAATCCTTCTACACAGAGATAACCAGGATTAATAGATTGTTTTGTATGCAGTTTTCCTATGCATTAATTCAATTATTGCCTTAGTAAGTATTTAACAAATATTTATTACAAAGTAGTATGTGTCAAATACAATTCTAGAAACTAAAGACATAGCAGTAAGTGAGAAGGGCGAGGGGGGCGGGACAAACAGAGTCCCACATGTGCCCTACGGGGATCCACCCAGCATGCCCACCAGGGGGCAATGCTTAGACCCTCTCGGGTATTGCTGTGCTGTGATCTGAGCTCTCCGTGCCTGAGGAGGAGGCCATGGAGCCATCCTCAATGCCTAGGCCAACTTTCCTCCAATGGAGCCTTAGCTGTGGGAGGGGAAGAGAGAGATAGAAAAAAAAAGAGGGGGAAGGGTGGAGAAGCAGATGGGCGCTTATCCTGTTTTCTTGCCAGAAATTGAACCCTGGACTTCCACACGCCAGGCCAATGCTCTACCAATGAGCCAACCAGCCTGGGCTCAGTAGTTTTATTCTTGAAATGGGAATTTAGTATGTCTGTTTACAACTTATTTATACAACAAACAAATCTTGGGTAAACATTCTCATGCTTAGATTTATAAACAGATCCATGATTATTTTTCTGGGATAAATTTTATCAGAATTTGCTGAATTAAAGATTAAATAAGAATGGGGCTCCTCTTGCTTCAGAAACGATGTTACACCATCTTTGATTTCTTTTTAATTTTTATTTTCAGCAAAGCCAAATAGGTACCATGTTAAAACTACTTTAAATTGTGCTGTTTTTATCTTCCCATGTTTTGTATTATCTTACTACTTAATATTATAAAAGGTGAAGACATCACTTTCTAATCCTACCCCAAACAGACATGAATAGACTTTTCTTCACCCCACATTCCCTATATAATTACATAAAAGTTTTTGGTTGAAGCAATGTTATATGTCTCTAAGTATTACTTAATAGCTGAGTCATGCACTGCATTATCATTGTATTTTCCCTTCTTGTAACCTTTATAAAATTTGTTCTTCCTGCAGTAAGCTACTGCCTAATTTTCTTCCTTTACTTTCTTTCTCATGGATTTTTTCAATAATTCCTCTTCTTATTTTTCAAAAAATTGGAAATTTCCTCTATGCACTCAAACACATCAAGAAATCAGTGGCCCTGGCCGGTTGGCTCAGCGGTAGAGCGTCGGCCTGGCGTGCGGGGGACCCGGGTTCAATTCCCGGCCAGGGCACATAGGAGAGGCGCCCATTTGCTTCTCCACCTCCCCCTCCTTCCTCTCTGTCTCTCTTTTCCCCTCCCGCAGCCAAGGCTCCATTGGAGCAAAGATGGCCCGGGCGCTGGGGATGGCTCCTTGGCCTCTGCCCCAGGCGCTAGAGTGGCTCTGGTCGCGGCAGAGCGACGCCCCGGAGGGGCAGAGCATCGCCCCCTGGTGGGCGTGCTGGGTGGATCCCGGTCGGGCGCATGCGGGAGTCTGTCTGACTGTCTCTCTCCGTTTCCAGCTTCAGAAAAATACAAAAAAAAATAAAAATAAATTTAAAAAAAAGGAAATCAGTCAGAACAATTTCTCTTTGAGAACCTTGGTCCTCCTACTCTAACTTGGGAGCTTTCTTGCTAGCCTCAATAAACACGTCATCTTGGAAATTCCCTTCATCTCTTTTCAGTGTTGTATTACCTAGTTTCATTTATAAACCTTTATTATTATTATTATTAATTTATGTTTACATAGATTCTAATGTCCCCCCGAATTCATCCTTCCCTCTCCTGTGCTCCCCAGTACATCCCCCCCATCCCCTACCTGTAACGCCCTCCCCCCTTCCCTCCAGGATTTGCTTTCCTACTCTCATCCCATCCTATCAGCCTATCATCCCCTTTCCCTCTGTAAGCTTTCCTTATGGATCCTTTGATCCAGCCTCTGTCTCTATTCTCCTCCTCAGTTCATACTTTTCCTTGGATTCTTCAAATGAGTAAGGTCATATGATATTTTCCTTTCTCTGCCTGGCTTATTTCACTTAACATAATAGTTTCTAGGTCCATCCATGTTGTCGCAAAAGGTAAGATTTCCTTCTTTTTCATGGCCCCATAGTATTCCATTGTATATATGTGCCACTGACAGGCACTTGAGTTGTTTCCATATCTTAGTTATTGTAATAAACATGAGAGTGTCAAAAGGCGGTTCCACTTTTAATTTTTTGAGGCATCTCCATACTCTTTTCCACAGTGGCTGCACCAGTCTGCATTCCCACCAGCAGTGCAGGAGGGTTCCTTTTTTTCCACATCCTCACCAGCACTTATGTGTTGTTCTGTTGATGGGCACCATTCTGACTGGTGTGAGATGGTATCTAATTGTGGTTTTAATTTGCATTTCTCTAATGATTAGTGATGTTGAACATTTTTGCATATGCCTATTGGCCATCTGTATGTCCTCTTTGGAGAAGTGTCTATTCATTTCTTTTGCCCATTTTTCAATCGGATTGTTTATCTTCCTTGTTTTACAAGTTCTTTATAAATTTTGGTTATTAACTCCTTTTCAGATGTATTGTTGAATATGTTCTCCCATTGTGTGGTTTGTCTTTTTATTTTGTACATATTGTCTTTAGCTGTGCAAAAGCTTTTTAGTCCCATCTGTTTATCCTGTCCTTCATTTCCCATGCTTGTGGAGATAAATCAGCAAATATATTGCTGCAAATGATAGAGAGCTTATTGCCTATGTTTTCTTCTAAGATACTTATAGTTTCACAAATTAGATTTCAGTCTTTTAACTATTTTGAGTTTATTTTTGTGAATGGTGTAAGTTGGTGATCTAGTTTCATTTTTTTGCAGGTAGCTGTACAATTTTCCCAACATCATTTGTTAAAGGGACCATCTTTACTCTATTGTATGCTCTTTCCTCCTTTGTCAAATATCAATTGTTCATAAAGGTGTGGGTGTATTTTTGTGTTCTCTGTTCTGTTCCATTGATCTACATGCCTGTTATTATGCCAGTACCAGGCTGTTCTGAGTACAGTGGCCTTGTAGTATAACTTGATATCAGGAAGTGTGATACTTCCCACTTTACTCTTCTTTTTCAATATTGCTGAGGCTATTAGTGTTCCTCTTTGGTTCCATATGAATTTTTGGAATATTTGTTATATATTTTTGAAGTATGTCATTGGTATTTTGATAGGAAATGCGTTGAATTTATAAATTGCTTTAGGTAATATAGACATTTTAATGATGTTTATTCTTCCTATCCATGAACATGGTATATGCTTCCACAGAAATAGGGTATCTTCCCCTATTTCTCTTATCTATGTTTTATAATATTCCGAGTACAAGTCTTTACCCTCCTTGGTTAAATTTACTCCTACGTACTTTATTTTTTTGTTGCAATAGTGAAGGGGATTGTTTTCTTAATTTCTCTTTCAGACAGATCATTGTTGGTGTATAAAAATGCCTCTCTTTTTTTAGTATTAATTTTATATCCTGGCACCCTGCTGAATTCATTTATCAGTTTCAGTAGGTTTTTGACTGTGATGGTAGGGTTTTCTATGTACAGTATCATATCATCAGCAAATAATGATAGTTTTACTTCTTCTTTTCCAATTTGGATGCCTTTTATTTCTTTTTCTTGTCTGATTGCTGTGACTAGGACTTCCGGAACTATGTTGAATAAGAGTGGTGAAAGGGGGCACCCCTGCTTTCTTCCTGATCTTAAGGGGATTGCTTTTAACTTTTGTCCATTGAGTATGATGTCGGTTGTGGGTCTTTCATAGATGGCCTTTATCATGTTGAGGTATGTTCCCTGTATTCTCACTTTGCTGAGAGTTTTGATCATAAATGGGTGCTGGATTTTATCAAATGCTTTGTCTGCATCTATTGATATTATCATATGGTTTTTCTCCTTTTTGTTTATGTGATGAATCACATTGATTGATTTGCAAATACTGTACCAGCCTTGCCTCCCCAGAATAAATCCCACTTGATCATGATGTATGATTTTTTCATGTATTGCTGGATCCAGTTTGCTAATATTTGTTGAGAATTTTAGCATCTAAGTTCATCAGGGATATTGGCCTATAGTTTTCCTTCTTTGTTTTGTCTTTCCCTGGTTTTGGAATCAGAATTATGTTCGCCTCATAAAAGGAGCTTGGAAGTCTTTCCTCCTCTTGAATTTTTTGAAATAGCTTGAGAAAGATATGTTAGTTCTTTGAATATTTGGTAGAATTCACTTGTGAAGATATCTGGCCCAGGGTTTTTGTTTGTTGGGAGCTTTTTGATAACTTTGGATCTCATCTGTTGTAATCAGTCTATTTAGGTTTTCTGATCCTTTCAGGTTGATTTTTGAGAGATTATATATATTTTTCAAAGAATTGACCCAATTCATCTAGGTTGTTCCATCTTGGGGCATCAGTTCTTCATAGTATTTTCTTACAATACTTTCTATTTCTGCTGTGTCAGTTGTTACTTCTCCACTCTCATTTCTAATTTTATTTATTTGAGTCCTCTCATTTTTTTAATTGGTGAGTCTGGTTAAAGGTTCATCAAACTTATTTACCTTTGCAAAGAACCAGCTATTGGTTTCATTGATCCTCTGTATTTGTTTTTAGTCTCTGTATCATTTATTTCTGCTCTGATCTTTATTACTTCCTTCCTTCAACTTCCTCTGGGCTTTACTTGCTGTTCTTTTTCTAGTTCTTTTAGTTGCAGCGGTAAGTTGTTTATTAGAGCTTTTTCTGGTTCTTAAAGTATGCCTGTAATGCTATGAACTTCCCTCTCAGGACTGTTTTGCTGTGTCCCAGAGATTTTGAGTTGTTGTATGTTCATTTTCATTTGTTTAAAAAAATTTTTTTATTTCTTCCTTGATCTCATTGTTGACCCATTTTTTATTTAATAACATGCTGTTTAGTTTTCAAGTGTTAGAGTGTTTTTCAGTTTTTCTATTATAGTTGATTTCTAGTTTCATGCCATTGTGATCAGAGAAGATGCTTGATATGATTTAAATCTTCTTAAATTTGTTGAGGCTCCTTTTATGCCCTAACATTTGGTCTATCCTAGAGAATATACCATGACCACATGAAAAGAATGTATATTCTGCTGCTGTAGGGTGAAAGGTTCTGAAGATATCTATTAAATCCAGTTGAATTAAAGATATCTAGGTCTATTAAAGTGTGTCCCTTAATTCTGCTGTTTCTTTATTAATTTTCTTTCTTGAGGATCTATCTAGTGATGTTAGTGGAGCGCTGAAATCCCCTACTATTATAGTATTGCTGTTGATCTCGCCCTTTATGTCCATCAAAGTCTGCTTTACATATTTAGGTGCTCCTATATTAGGTGCATAGATATTTGTAATGGTTATCACTCCCTGTTGAATTGCTCCCTTTATCATTATATAGTGACCTTTTTAATCGCTTACTACAGTATATTCTTTAAAGTCTATTTTGTCACATATAAGTATTGTATGTGACAAGCTTTTTTTTCCATATCCTTTTGCATAAAATATTTTTTCCATCCATTTACTTTCAGTCTATGTGTATCTTTTTTTTATTTTTTGAGGTGGGTCTCCTGTGGACAGCATATGTACAGGTCCTGTTTTCTTATCCATTCAGCTACCTTATGTCTTTTGATTAGAGCATTTAATCCATTTACATTTAAGGTTATTATTGATATGTAGTTGTTTATTTCCATTTTGTTCTTTAAATCTACATTCCCCTTTTACTAGATTTCTTCCCTGCTTTGTTCTGCCAACAGCAGGCCCCTTATTTCTTGCAGCATTGGTTTGGTTGTGATGAATTCCTTAAGTTGTTCAGGGGTGTTTTTGTTTTTGTTTTTTTGTCTGGGAAGCTTTTTATTTCCCCTTAAATTTTAAATGACAGCCTTGCTGGATAACAAAGTTCTGGTTGTAGGCTCCTTGTTCTGTAATACTTTGAATATTTCTTGCTATTCTCTTCTGGCCCCAAGTGTTTCTGTTGTAAAGTCTGTTCTGTGTCTTGGTGTAGGTCTCTTTGGGTTCTTTTTTAATAGGGTTTTCTCTACTTCTTGAACCTGTATGACTCTTTCCTGGATCAGTTTAGGGAAATTTTCAGCTATAATCTCTTCAATCAGGTTCTCTATCCCTTGTTCTTTCTCTTTTCCTTCAGGAACCCCTATTATGTGGATATTGTTTCTCTTCATGTTGTCACAGACCTCTCTTAGAGTTTCCTCAGACTTTTGGTCCTCTTTTCTTTTTGCTGTTCTGCTTCCATGCTTTCATTTATCTTGTCCTCTAAGTTGCTGATTTGATCCTCTGCTTCATCCAGCCTGCTTTTCATTCCTTCTAGTGTAGTCCTCATTTCTGATATTGTGTTTGTCTTTTCTGTCTGGTTCTTTTTTATGTATTCAGTGTCCTTTTTGATGCTTACAATTTCTTTATTTAGGTCCTCCTTAAGTCCATCCATTGTAGCTTTGAGATCCTTAAGCATCCTAACAATCATTATTTTAAACTCTGCATTCAGTAATTTGATTACTTCCATTTCATCCAGATCTTTTTCTGGAAATTTTTTTTGTTCCTTTGTCTTCCCATTGTTTCTGTTTGTGGTTTGCAGGCTTGTTCGAGTTGTGGTCTCCTTAACTTGTAGAGCCTCTTTTTTCATTTTCTATATCTTAACTGGGTCAGGTATGAGGAGCCCTTCCTTAAGATGTCACTCTAACAAGGGTTATTAGGTCCTCAACTGATGCTCTCTGTAGCTGGCCTCTGGATGTGCCCTCTCTGGACCTTCTTGGCTGAAGCCTGGTGCAGACCAGTGGGGGTCACTGCCTATGACTGGCCTTTATCTATCTTTTTGAAGCAACAGGCAATCCAGATCCTGTTGCTGCCTCTGCTGAGCCCAGGTGCCATTGTTAATATCAACATAGGCTGGCTTTTTTCTACTTTCGGCATGGAGGATGTTTGTTTAAATGTTCAGGTACCCGTGAGATCCGCTTTCTACGACCTCTTATTGGTGGCTACTTGTTGGGCTCAGTACTATAAATCAGGGGTTAGGTAAGGTATTGTATGTGCCTTGCCCCTTAGCCTCAGGAGTCGTTCTATCCCACCTTCTTTTTTATTTTATATTTTTCATTATTTTCAGCCCTCAGAACGGTGTGGCCACAGGAATCCAATGAGTGTGGCCTTTGTGTTTTCAAGGTGGGGTCTGTCCACATGCCCACCACCCCCTCTGCCACTGCCTTGGGCGTTGAGGCATGGACATTGCCGGTGCCAGCCTGCTGCTGCGGTCACTATGGCTTCTGCCTCGCCACCGTGGGTAGGACTGCATATGCATGCCCAGTCTGCAAGCCCTGGCCGGCCCCCAGCCACCATCCCGCCCCCTGTGGTGGGACTGCTTTGGCATGGCCCAGGCTGCAATCCTGGGCAGGTCCCCCGGCTTTCACCCTGATCCTGCGTGCATGACTATGTTCATGCATCTTGGCCATAGCCATGCCTGACTCCCGTCTTCTGCCCCCATGGACAGGACTGAGCTCCTGCGTCCCACCACCACTCACCCTTCAGCAAGCACTCAGCAGTGTGGGGGTGGCATTGTAGTTCAGACCTCAGTACTCAATACTCTACCCCTGATGGCTCCCTGCTTCTAAGCAACTCTGCTCTGACTGTAGCAGGAGAGCTTCCATTTGGCTGGTGACCTGCTTCCCTTTGTTGCTATTGCTGGTTCCAAGAAAAATATTCAATTTAGATTTGGGGAGTGACTCAGCCCAGGAGTTAGGGTAGCTGTCCCTCAAAGTGTTTCTCCCTGTGCCTCCTAGATTACACTCTCTTCCTGCTACTCCGGTCCTCTCAGCTCTTCCCATTCCCCAGAGCCCCAGGTGAGCGGTTGTGAAAGAGGTTTTCTGCACAGTCCCTTTAAGACAAATTCTGGGTCTGAGAAATCTGTCTCTTTCTTGCAAACAGTATTCTGACTTGTTTGGTAGCTAAATGCTGTCCACACGCCTCTTCTAGTCTCTGGGGCTTCAGGCTGGGGCTTCAGTCCTAGGGCCCAGGACCCTTCCCTCTCTGGTAAAACCCCACCACCATGTGAGTCCCTCCAGGCTGCCACTCACTCCCGGGAGCTGGGAAGCCCTCTCCACCTTTCTGCTTTTCCTGCCAGTCTCAGTGTGGCTTCTTTGGTGATCTTTGGTTATAGATTCCTCTTGATTTAGCCCAAAGTTGGCTTTTCTTTATGATTGTTCTTAAAATTAAGTTGTAATCCACTTTGGTTCTGGGAGGTGGAAGTTGGAACGTCTGCCTACTCCATTGCCATCTTGCTGCTTCTTTCATCTCTTTAAAAAGATTTTCATAGTTTCCTATCCTTTGTGAATGCAATATATTTTCTTTATGAAACTAACTCTACCATTTGTTATGTATTCTTCTCCTCACATTGTCTGTTTTGTGTGTGTTTTTACTGGTTTGTTTCGATCTCTTGTCTTTCACATTAGAGGTTATTTAGAAATATTTACAACTCCATAGCTGTGCATTTACATTTAAGAATGAGGTTCTAAACAGCTGAATAAAAGCTCTTTATGCTTGAGTAGTGATTACCAATTGCTGGGCCTCATCCCACTGGAACCCATCAGGGTCTCAGCCTTTCACTGAAGGATCCCCAAGTGTCAGTATCCACAGCCTTTTCTCTTACACTAGTCAGCTTCCCCAGTCCAATGCTCTATCTACTGCATCACTGCCTGGTTTGGCCAAGTTTAACTTCTTCATATATGATTTTTTTAATAATATTTTATGGTTTTGTGTTGGGGACTGAAAAATCAACAGGGTTTTTAGAGTTTGGATTTCTGGGGGACAGAGGTGTGGGGAATTGGCTGTAAGCTGACAGTCTGCCCAACCCCCCACCTCACTTGCCTGATTAGGTTGCAAAAGGCTGAGCCCTTCCCCACACCTCCATGTATTTGCTCATCCTACCCCCCCATGTTCCCTGGAAAGACTGGCTTCTTTATGTAAAGTTAGGATGTTAATAAATGGTGGGGGCCCTGGCTGGTTGGCTCAGCGGTAGAGCGTCAGCCTGGCGTGTGGGGGACCTGGGTTCGATTCACGGCCAGGGCACACAGGAGAGGTGCCCATTTGCTTCTCCACCCCCCCCCTCCTTCCTCTCTGTCTCTCTCTTCCCCTCCCGCAGCCGAGGCTCCATTGGAGTAAAGATGGCCTGGGCGCTGGGGATGGCTCCTTGGCCTTTGCCCCAGGTGCTAGAGTGGCTCTGGTCGCGGCAGAGCGACACCCCGGAGGGGCAGAGCATCGCCCCCTGGTGGGCAGAGCATCGCCCCTGGTGGGCGTGCCAGGTGGATCCCGGTTGGGCGCATGCGGGAGTCTGTCTGACTGTCTCTCCTCGTTTCCAGCTTTAGAAAAATACAAAAAAAAAAATGGTGGGGGTGTTCTACACTTGGTAGAATTCTAGGGTTGCCTTGAAAACTGTAATCAAAAAAGTCATTAATTTGCCCTATAAAAAAAGTGCAATTTTTAAAAGCGGCCTATTCCTGCTAAGACAGTCTATTTCTACTAACAATAATTGCAAAGCCCTCCCAACCCCATCTTTTAATTCCTTAATTCTTTAAGTCTATTTTCTTAATTCCACATCATTCTCACTCAAAACCTAAAAATACTAGTTGCACTATTTTGTGACAGTTTTGAAATATAAAGTTTTTTCCTACTAAAAAGGAAAAAACATTTACAAATGATAAAGGGGCTAATATACAAAATATATAAAAAACTCATACAATAGAACACATACATGTGCACGCACACACGTGCACACACACACACATATGCATGCATGCAAAGCTTAATTTAAAATGGGCAGGCTGACCAGGCAGTGGTGCAATGAATAGAGTGTTGGCCTGGGATGCTAAGGACTCAGGTTCTAAAGTCTGAGTTTGTTGGCTTGAGCAGGCTCATCTGGCTTGAGCGTGGGTTCACCAGCTTGAGTGCTAGGTCATTGGCTTAAACCCAAAGGTCGCTGGTTTAAAGCCCAATGTTGCTGGCTTGAGCAAGGGGTCATTGGCTCAGCTGGAGCCCCTCAGTCAGCCCCCCCAGTCAAGGCACATATGAGAAAGCAATTAAACAAATAAAGTGCTGCAACTATGAATTGATGCTTCTCATTTAACTCCCTTTCTGTCTGTCCCTGCCTGTCCCTCCCTCTCTCTATCTCTCTCTCTTAAAAGGGGGTGGGAGAACCTGAATAGACATCTATCCAAAGAAAACATACATACGGCCATAAGACATATGAAAATATGCTCAACATCATAAACATCAGAAAAATGCAAATAAAAACCAAAATGAGGTATCACCTCATACCTGTCAGAATGTCTATCATTGAAAAGACAACAAATAATGAGAGTCGGTAAGGATGCAGAGGAAAAGTAACCCTCATGCACTATTGGTGGGACTATAAATTAGTACAGCTTCTATGAAAAAGGAATGGAGGCTCCTCAAAAATTTAAAAATGTATTATCATACAATTCAGTAATTCCACTTATGAGTATATATACAAAGAAAATAAAAATACAAATTTGAAAAGATAACAGTTCCTTGATGTTCAATGCAGCATTATTTAATTTCCCTGCTGCAAGCACTCAATAGCCAATATATGGATGTAACCCAGGTGTCTGTTAAGAAATGGATAGAGGATGTGGCATGTACATACAATGAAATACTAGTCAGCCATAAAAAGAATAAAATCTTGCTATTTGTAACATCATGGATGAAACCAGAGAGTATTATGCCAAGTGAAATAAGTCATCCATAACAAAAATGAATCCTGTATGATTTCCCTTATATGTAGAATCTAAAAAGCAAAACAAACAAACAAAACAGATTCACAGACACAAAGAATAAACTTATGGTTCCCAGAAGAGACAGAGGTGAGAAGATGAGTTTAATAGAATAAATAAGTTATGAAGCTGTAAGTACAGCATTGGAAATATAGTCAATAATATTGTAATAACTTTGTATTATAACAGATGGTTACTAGACTTAAGGAGGTGATCATTTTGTAAGGTATTTGAATGTCAAATCACTGTGTTATACATCAAAAACTAATGTAATATTGTATGCCCAGTATATTTCCATTAAAAATGTGTGAAAAGTTTCCAAGAAAAATTTTGATGATGATTGTTTTCAAAAAAGGGAAATGGGTATTAGGATATGTAGGGACTTTTATTTTTCATTTTGTATGTTTCTATAGCTTTTTAGTGCCATGAAGTTATATTACTTTATTATTATAAATCTGAGTCATTTATAAGAGCTACTAAAAATAAAAGTTAATAGATGCTTGTAGAAAATCTGGAAAATATTAAAAGGGACAAACAAGTTAAAAGTTAAAAAGTAACACAATCATTTTTTCTCTGTAATCTTATTGTTTTCAGTTATCTTATTTTATATCAGTTGTCTTCCAACTGATATAAATTTATCAATTATCCCTGCCCTCCAACATCCTCAAAAGTCTTCTTTACTAAATCCTTAATTTCTGTTCATAAAAATACTTATATTTGTACTCAGCTAAAAAAAATCCTCAAATATCAAAATTCTCTGAGGACTTCTACAGACCAAACATATGAAAATACTATTGCCTCTATTTCGTCAGCATTTTCACTTGCTTCTAGCCTGTGGTATTTACTAAAACTGTCTCCTCCAAGGTCTGCAGATATATCCGAGTGACCAAATCAAATAGAATGGCCTATCCACATTTCTTAGTCATCGTGTCCACTCTGGCATTTGACACTGTGGCCCAGCTCCTTCCTTCTTACAAGCCCCTTTATCTAGGATCTTATTGGCAGTGTATCAACTTACCCAACCACCTCCTCTCTATTTACTTTTCTTCTCTTTTTTGGCTAAACAGAACTTCTTCCTTCTATCATTTTTTATAAGATTTTTCTTTTTCTTTTTTTCTAAATTTTATTTATTCATTCCAAGAGAAAGAGAGAGAGAAAGAGAGAGAGAGAGAGAAGGGGAGAGGAGCAGGAAGCATCAACTCCTAGATGTGTCTTGACCAGGCAAGCCCAGAGCTTCAAACAACCAACCTCAGCATTCCAGGTCGATGCTTTATCCACTGCACCAGAACAGATCAGGCATCCCATCATCTAAATGTGGTTTCATTAGGTTAGGTAGCTAGTTAGACATGACCCAGGACAGGCAAATGGGAAAGGGATACTTCCTCCACCCCACAGGGTCTAGATAAATCTTTAAGCCAGAACAGGTTGCACGACACCCAGAGGTTGCAAGTTCCATGATACGGTATCAGCCGCAGAGCAGTAGAGTGAAGAGAAATAAATGAGAGGGAACAGCTGGGGAAGAAATGGGAATGGGAAAGTCCAGGGAAAAAAATCCCCATAAATACCTAAGCTCTGTACCTAACCGAGGAACTCATTCTCATGAGTGAGTTGCCCACCCAGTCCTTTCTGAGCATATTCTTGCACCGCCAATAAACTCTTGCGATTCTTGCTGCAGTTTGTCTCAATTAAATTCTTTCTCTCGAAAAGACAAGAACTGAAGTCTCTCTTCCACAGGTAACAGTTATGTCTCAAGGCTCAAACTTTGGTTCTCAGCGTTTTTTATTCTATTAATAATGAAAGACTGAATCACAGCCACATTCCTTATAGCCAACCCAAGAGAACCAATAGTGTCTGCTACAGGGATACAAAACAGATCAGACCTAGGATGGGCCATAGATGTCAAAGTTGGGGATGGGGTGGGGTAGAATTGAGTCAGTGGAGAAAGGAGGACACAGGATAAAAGATAGAAATTCAGAAAAATACTAATTTCTTATTATGCACAAGACACTATGCAAAGCCCTTTTCGTATATACTGTATTTCCCCATGTATAAGATGCACCTATTTTAGAAAAATTTGGGGTCTAAAAACTGGGTACGTTTTATGCAGTGGTTGTAGTTTTTTTTACTTTCATTTAAAAAGTGTGGCATTTCAAATGCCATAGATGGAACTGAAGATAAGGTAATTAATATAAAGACAGTGATTTGTCATCAGACACAGATGAAGACAAGCTAATGGATGGGAGTTTTGACAGTGAGGAGGAGTATGAATTTTATGATGAATTAAACTTGAGTTCAATAACTTTATGTAATACATATTTTTTCAAATTTCAGACCCCATAATTAAGGTGTGTTATATACATGAGAGCTTCTTATACATGGGGAAATACAGTATTACCCCAATTAGCTCTCAACACAATCCTGTGAGTCAGGCACTCTACACTGGGGAACAAAATTGTTGTTGCATCCACAAAAGCACTTGTTCTTACCTAGTTCGAGTGTGCTGATCTCAAATCTCACATTAGTTTTCCTCTGTAAGATACAGTTTTTTTGCAATTCAAGATTTTAGGTTTTTATCTTATTGTAAAATTTTCAACATGTAGTTTAACATAATGAAATAGAATGTCTTCTTGGGCATCATCTTTGTGAAAATATAATAATTTATATAATGCAGTAAATACACTAATACACTAAAAGATATGATTGTATCAGAATTTGTCTACAATTTCAAAATAGAACATATTAAAACACTTATTTTAATCATAAAATTTGTGCAAAACTTATTTAAATTCTATTCAGGCAAAAATTTGCATGTGTAGCTCTTGTGTTTGTGTACTTGTTGAGGACAATCTTGTTTGATGCTCCAGCAGTAGTCTGCTCATCACTAACAGCTTCAAGAATTTTGGGAAACTTATCAAGGTGACTGTTCAGGAAGTGAATCTTAACGCTCATGTTACATCCAATGTCGCGGAAAGCCAACAGCATCCTTTGAACCAGAAGTTCATAGTTTTCTGCTTTTTTGTTGGCAAGGAAGTTCTTTGTAACTGCCACAGAAGACTGTCATGCTGCTTTCTCCTCCTTATTCATCTTCCTGGCAAATTCTTTGTCATGTATGAGGGTTCAAATTTGAGGTCCATCGAATATACCTGCTTTTATCTTCTTGAAAGACAAGGCAGGAAAAGCAGAAATAATATGTTGAAAGCATTCACTTTCTCTATTCAAAGCCTGAACAAACTGCTTCATTAAGCCAAGTTTGATGTGAAATGGGGGAAAAATGATTCTGTCTTGATTAACTACAGGTTCATTCACAATATTTTGCATCCCTACTTCCAGAGCTTCACGTTTTGGCCACTCTTCTGTGTCCAGTGTTTCTCCCAAGCTTGGCTGTTCCATAAACACAGAAAGCAAAGATACTTCGTGAACCTCTCTGTTGTCCTAGCAGGAAATTTACCATTTTAAGATCCACACAAATGATCCAGTTATGCTCCTCATACTTCAGAAAGTTGAGGACAATTTTTATGTCATTCTTACTAAGTCATTCAATTCGGGTTGGCTAAACTGCTGAGGGGTTAATGACTGCTTAGCATCAGAAGAAGACCCTTCAGATTCTACAACCATTTCCTCATGCATCTTATCAAAATACACCTGATCACCATGTTCACTTTCTTCGTCCTTAGGAGAAATAAAACTATTGAAAACTGAAATCGGGAGTGTCTCCGAGTGTGGGTTAGGTCGTATTGCTGAAGGAGTATTAGGATATGCGATCATATGCCATTTTTTCTTGCTGATGCCCTTTGTATGGATCAGACAGAAATAACAGTCACTGCTGTGGTCCTTAGGTTCATGCCAAACCACTAAAATACCAAAAGGCATTCCTTTGCATTTTCCTTTTTTCCAGTTACAAAGCATTTCCTCACAATTATGACATACAATATGAGGAGCTCAATTCTTGTCTTGATCACCAAGGGGGACTTGAAAATAGGCAATATATGCATATGTCACAAATGATAAAATATTGCACCTTTGACATTGAAGTGTGTAACAGCCACATATATAACAGAAGGTGTCAGGACTATTCTTACATTTACGCCTACTTGAAGAAGCCATAATTCAATCTTAAAACAAAATAAGAGGGTGTTTTTATCAGATAATAACTTTTTACATTTAAAAACAACTACAATTATGTAAAAGTGATGCTTGTAAAACATTAATTGCCTTGTGGTTATGTTCAATCCAAGAGTCGTTGCCTTTTAACTCCAATTTAAAAACTAATGCATGCCATTAACTGTAACAAAAAGAAATTAAAATTGCATAAAAACTAGAGCATACACCAAAGAATGGATTTCAGATTTGGAATCAGCAATGCAGAAATATATAGAAACAGTTCTAAAATCTCATGCAACAGAAAATGAAAAAAATTGTTTTCCAGTGTTATCTTTACATGAGTTATCTTTACTACTTATGTTGTACTCATAAGTAGTTGTGGTTATTATTATTATTCTGACCTTATAAAAAAACAGGTTACTTTTATAACAAAAGAAAACACTATGAAAAGGAAAGAGAGAGAGTTTCAAGAAGATGAAACAATGTTTCTTCC
The DNA here is from genome assembly GCF_036850765.1 of Saccopteryx bilineata. Lineage (NCBI taxonomy): Eukaryota > Metazoa > Chordata > Mammalia > Chiroptera > Emballonuridae > Saccopteryx > Saccopteryx bilineata. Next base: position 121,895,870 of record NC_089490.1, read on the forward strand.
AAGATGTAGACTCCAGCCCAGCCTGAAACTTGCCTGGGCTTTCTGTGGCCATACAATTTTAGAAAAAGCTCTCAGCAGTTCTCTGTCTACAGGAGGCATCTCTATGAAAACGGCAAAGAAGTGTGTCCCTTGTGATCAAGCAAAGTCAGTGAAATGACATGAATCACAGCCGTCTTGTGAGCTAGAAAAATCCTTGACCCAGTCACTCACATTGCCTAGAGATCATACGTCAGCAAATGAGGGTGCTTGTATCACCACTGAATCTTATAGAAGCTGTGGCTACCCCTTCCAGGTAAGATATTTTGACAAATTATTTTTGAAGAGCAAAAAAAGTGTATATATTTTTAAAGGAACAACAATGAAAAGTCAAAATGTCCTAAATCTCTGTGGATTTAGAAAGATCAGACTACAAAAAATGCTGATTACTCTCCATATGGACTTTATAGCCTGTCTTAATATTCCTTTTGCCACAAAACAAATAAAAATGTGAAAATCAAAATGGTGAACCAAACGTGAACAGACTAAAAGAAGCACATGAGCTGACCAGAAGAGCCAAGAGAAGCACTGTCATCCGTGGAAGTATTTCAGACAGCAGCTACAGACTGTTCCCAGACACTCTGGTAATGGAGAACATAGCTTTCCTCTTATTTATTTATTTATTTATTTATTTATTTATTTTTAGAGAGGAGAGAGAAACAGAGAGAGAGAAGGGGGGGAGGAGCAGGAAGCATCAACTCCCATATGTGCCTTGACCAGGCAAGCCCAGGGTTTCGAACTGGCGACCTCAGCATTTCCGGGTCGATGCTTTATCCACTGCGCCACCACAGGCCAGGCTAGCTTTCCTTGACAAAGAAAAATAGAAGAACCAATGAGGTCAAAACTCATACATTAATTCAATTAGTGTGTTTGTTCAAATAAATTATCTGTGGTTGAAACTGTAGGTCACAGAAGACACAAACAAAGGACATGAAGAGCACCGAGTATTCATTCATTCATTCATTTATTCACTCACTCATCTGTTACTTATCACTCACTGAGTATGTGCAAAAGACTATATGCTATGTTTGAGAATGAGGGTATAAAACATGCAGTCTCTGTCTTCTAGAATCTCACCATCCCTGGTCTGAGAGAACAAACAGCAAATAACCCCAGGACAATTACTGGTGCAGAGAAGTTGAAGCAGGGAACACAGCCAAGAACTGGTAACTGGAGGGTGGGTGGAGTGAGAGAGATGACTGGAGATGGGAAAAGGGTTTCTAAGGTCAACATGTAAATTGAGATCTAAAGAACTGAGATGGCTTAGTCAGACAGGCCAAAGACTAAGAGAAAAGGAGAGAATTCCTGTCAGAGAAAACAGTGTGGACAAAGACACAAGGTTCCCAAATTCCACTGGTCAGAGCCAGTCCAGAACATTTTTCAACAGTCTGGCAAAAAGAGGAACATACAGGCAGTGAATGAGGCTTTTATATTTTATTTTAATGAGCAGTCTCTTTTTTTGTCCCCCTGAAATTATGTCCTTTCTACATTCTGATGTTAACATGTCAAGTCGTTAATGAAATGGTTGTGTTTTATAATGTCCTTATTACTTGAGAAAATACAAAATTATCAACACTGTCCATTTATCAACAAATTTGGTAATTCTCTAACCCATTAAATCCTCAATTTGAGAAACCCTTAGCATGATTAACAAAGCCACAAGTATTTGGCATGGTTAGAAGGCAGACTATACCTGGCAAATAAGTATGCAATAGATTACATGCAGTAAGGTAGGCAAGGACTAGATTATGAAGGGCTTTATATTGGCTGGTGAAGAATGGACAAAATGGAGGGGAGGAACATTCAAAAAGCTGAGGAACTGGCAAGTTTGATGCTGGGCAAGTCAGTCTTTCTCTGGTGCTGTGCATAAAATGCCGATGCTCGCTGCCACCGCACCTACCAGATTTATGGGTGCTTAAATCAAAATCAAGATGAGTTTATGAAATACTCCATAAACTCTAGTGTATATTCTAAAGCTAAAGGGTTAATATTAATAACACCCTCCCTCTCCTCTAAGTAAATATATAAACAAATCAGCTATTAAAATCTAACCTTCTGCTCTTTCTGCCCTGACCACTTTTGGCAAGGATTCTAAACCAAGAGGTCCTAGAGACGGACATGAAATGATGCAAACAGCAAAACTCTTATTGATTCCTAACAGATAAATACATGACTCCACATAGACTCTGATTTTTATTTTGACAAAGGATTATCTACTGACAATCTACAATTTTTAATAATTATTATAATTTAGTATTCAAATATTAGAATCACCACATTTTTAGAGTTTACCAAGTATTCTCATTCAACTTTCTACAAAGTTGGCTGCTGTGCAACACTTGGCCATGGAATAATACTCTCTCTGTGCCTGACATATGCAGTTTTGAAATTCTCACAATTGTTAGAAAAGACATGTTTGATCAGTGCATCATCAGTGTTGTGGTGGATTGGCTGTGATTTTTAATTGCTACTGCTATTGTTTGTAAATATAAATTATTTCAGTCATTGCTGAATTAACCAAAAGGCAGACTATTTTTGTATTTGGTATACCAACCAAGTAGGGGCATCACAGAATTGTTTTTTTAAATAATTTATACTTGACTTTCTAAAAAGCTTTGAAATAGTCATTATGTGCAAATTTAAAAAAAAGAAAACTTTGCTAAACTGAGAATATGCTATTTTTTATTAATTTAACAAATAAATAAATAAATAAAACCTTTAGTTCCCAAGTACTTTTAGTTCTTGCATTATTGAACAAACCCTTTGGTATGTACAGATGAATATTTACATTAACTATATTTTATGCTATAATTTTTTGAATAACTTTGATTTGAGACACATCTGTATTAGTTACAGTTCAATTATGAATCATCCATAAATGTGCTGGTATAATACTAGCTTTGAAAACCAATTATCATGAATTTGAATTTTGCCCCTATTTCTTACATATGAGTATTTTATAATTTCCTTAACTGTCAAAATACAAAATTATCAACACTGTCCATTTATCAATTTATTTGTAATTTTCTAACCCATTAAGTCCTCATAAACTCTCTAAGCCTCATTTTCTCAAGTGGAAATAGAAATAAAATAGTATTTGCCTCAGAGGTTAGCTAAGACCGCTAAATAAGATCATACATATCAATCCCTTTGCATCAAATCTTTCACATTTCTCAGTTAACTGTTATTATTATTATTACATTCATTTTCAACATAAAGTAAAAACAGGTGAAATAGGAGGACACGAATACTCAGTGCACTGAAGCCTGAAAGTAAATACACTTGTGTTTTGTCAACAAAGAAAACAAAAAAGCACAAAACAAATGTTGGAAAAATTATTTCCATACAGAAACCAGCAGGGATAAGGTCTATAACTTCTCACACAGGTGCTCTTATATCTGGAATATGTTAGCAATGTCCATGGAGCCAAGGGCATGTGTTTCCAACAAGAAGCTGTCCAGGCCATATGGGCTGACAAATCAGTGGTCAGATACCTGGCACCAGCAGATATACTATTTATATCTTGGTATTTGCTCATAGTGAAAATATAGAGATTCCCATTTTTTAAAATGTCTATTGAAAAAATATCTTGATTGTATTTGCTCCACTTTGAGTGTCTGTGTTTGGTATGTTGCAGAGTAAGGGGTACACTTGGAATTAGCGCTTTGTGGTTGTTAAAGAATTGAGTTGGTTTATCTGAGGAGGGGGATCATATATCAGGGAGCCTGCCCCTCCCATCTATCCAGACCCCCACAGGATTAACCAAGCATCCACTGGACAATGGGCCAGAACAGAGGGATTGACAAAGCGGCTAATGTAGAACTAGTCCAGCCTTCCCTCCCCACGGCTCCTCTTCCCTCCTCCATGCTCACTAGTACTAGCATTCATTATAGATGGTTAGTTATAAAAGAGTTCTCTAATAGTTATCTTGTATTAGCAAACAGAAAGAAGGAAGCCAGCCAGTATTTCTCCTGACATAGGTTTCAACCTCCTCTTCTGTTTATACCATACTGGTAATAGCTTTGACTTACACTCACTGGAGCATCTACTGGAGAATCACTTGAAGACAATTCAACTCAAAACCAATGAAAGAGCTGTGAAAATGCATGAAGACTGCCATCTAACAACTGCAAAAATCTTTAATGAAATTATGATTGGCTCCATTGGCAGAAGGAACCCCAATTCCAGCCTAGATTCTGTAACTCAGGACATACGTATGTAAATAACAAATCTGCCTGCCAGTCCAGCTTTGAATATTAGCATTTGAGGCTCAAACCTTATTAACTGTTTATCTTCCTTCTCTTTCATTAACTCTACTAAGTCATTTTTTATATTTGAAAAGCCAGATATATTTTGTAAAGATCATGCTACAATAAGTAAAGAATGTAGTCATGGAACATCAAAATAAAGTTGATGAATAAAAAGGCACACTGCAAAAATTCTAGAGAAAATAGGACCACAGTACTTTTTGGTTGGATATTTTTCTAACATAGAAGGAAAGAGAAACAGGTGTATTAAAGTTACTTTTCAGGTAAAGGTTTCTGTGAGTCAAAGCAGTTAACATTGACTTCTCTCTCCGTGGTTCAAAGCAGTCTTCTTTTTTTTTTTTTTTTTTTTTTTAAGCGAAAGAGAGAGGGACAGACAGGAAGGGAAAGAAATGAAAAGCACTAGCTCACTGTTGTGGCATTTTAGTGGTTCATTGATTGCTTTCTCATATGTGCCTTGACTGAGGGACTCCAGCTGAGCCAGGGACCCCTTGCTCAAGCCAGTAACCTTGGGATCAAGCCAGCAACCTTGGGCTTCAAGCCTGTGACCACGAGATCATGTCTTTGATCCCATGCTCAAGCCAGTGACCCTATGCTCAAGCTGGTGAGCCCACGCTCAAGCTAGATTAGTCTGTGCTCAAGCCAGTGACTTCGGGGTTTCGAACCAGGGTCCTCAGTGTCCCAGGTGGAATGCTCTATCCACTGGGCAACCACCTGTTCAGACAAAGCAGTCTTTTCTTGTATTGCCTTCTGAGGAAGTTTTTAGTCTTCCATCAGGTAGAAGTGATACATCAGGGTCATGATCAGAGCTGAGATTGCCAGGATCACCCAGTTGGTCCATCAGCCACATTGAGAGCCAAAAATAGTAATAAGAACTTCCAAAGGCTTGGTTATCTTTGATCTGTCATCTAGATGAGGCTCCCCAATGATATCTGTTTTGGACAATCCTCTAGCATCTCCAAACTACCCAACATCCTCAAAGTTTTCAGTAGCATCAGCTCTGGCTTATTCCCTTAAGACAACTTCTCCACCAGGATGGGCCTCCAAAAATTTGGTCAAATTGAACACCTTGCGGTGTAGGATCAGCCAGGTGAACTGGGGTGGTTGTGCTTCTGTGCTTCTTCCCAGGTGTAGTCCTTGATAGCCTTGTCAGACTACTTGGCTATTTCAAAACACAGTGAGCTTCAGGCCTCCAGATACCAGCTGAGTCGGGAGAAGCACTGGAGCATCTCAACAAGCCCTGCTAAATCATTTCTTAATCTGGAGGGTTTTCTATTTAGTGTCTTAGATCTGCCTATTCTGTGCTATTTCCATCATCTGCACTCCAGACAGGGCTCTTGGCAGGCCTGTCTTAGTTCATGTCCTTCCTCTGCCAATCTGCCCCACCGCCACTACCAGATTTGTGCTCCTAATCATAGGGATCAAGTTACTTCCATACCCAAGAACTTACAATGACTCTCAAACTCTCACTGAACCTCATCCTAGCTTCCCAAGATTTTCTTTCATTTCTTACACATGTACAGCTCAAACCAACCATTCAGAACTAACTTGAAACCCAAAACCATTTCTAATGCTCTTTCCTAGGTTCAGATTGTGCCAGTTCAAATCTTACCCAAACTTGAGGAACAAGTCAGCACCCTTCTCTATACTCAAGTACCAGTATTTAGTTGTCTGACCCATTGGGTACCAACATTGGAGGTCAGAGACTAGGCCTTACCCTTCATTGTAACCCCCTTCAAAGTTACTATCATAGTAGGAGCTGAACAATGATTTGTGGAATAAAAGAAGATGTGTTTAATTGAACGACAAGATAACCTGGACTTGTTATCTTTGAATATATGTATCCTGAATTATTGATGTCACCCCATTAAAAAAATAAAATTATAAAAAAAATAATAATAATAAATAAATAAATAAAAAGGCTGGTAGAGAAAAAAAATAAAAAATAAAATGAATAAATAAATAAAAATAATTTTAAAAAATAAAAAAAAAGAAGATGTGTTAAGCAGGGTTGTAAGCTCTTTCACTTTCAAGTAAGATGTTTCTATTTCTGTCACTTTTCCTATTCCTTACCATCCTCATCTCAACCACTTATGACAAACCTGTGCTTTACTAACACAAGCCTTGGTTTAGAGTAGTCAATCTTTCTCTGAAGTAAGATTCATGCAGAGAAAATAGAGCAAAATTAACACACACTGATTTTTAAAACCTATCACCATTTCCTCTCTTCTGAACAGACCTTCTATTTTGCCTCTTACTTTCCATTTCCCCACAAAAATCTAAACTATTTTCCTCCCCTCCTTTCCTATGCTCTCTTGTAAAATAATGACATTTCCAGAAACCAGATTCATTTGATTTAAGACTTTCACAGTGAGCTGTGTTTCCTGTCAGACTGGAGACCTTCTGGTAAAGAAGGATAAGAGGAGAATATGCAGCAAGAGTTCTTGAAGTAGTGCAGGAATTAAGGACTTGGAATAATCTAGAAGAGATAAAAGTGGTTAGGGCAAACAAGCAAATCAATTCAGGAAGCCCCCAACAACAAAAAATCACCTCACAGATAGGAATGCTATATGATGAAATGTTGTTCTTCAAGTCAAAGGTCCACCATACCTGCTTCCAGTCACCATAATGGTAAAGCTATATGCCTTTATATCAATGGCAGATTTCCACCACAATGACTCAAACAGGATGCATTCTGGGATGAGGTTGAGTGACTAGATTTAGAGAATCCATAAACAATAAGCAGGGGGAAGGGAGGCTAAGTGAAAAGGAGAGAGAGGAAGTTAGAGAAGGTAGGAGGGAGAGAGGTAGGAAAGAAGTGAGGGAAGAAGGGGGAAGAGAGAAAAGGGGGGAGGAAGTGGAGGAGGAGAAAAGTAGAGGAAGAAGGAGAAAGTAAATTAAAAAATAGAGAGGGAGAGAAGAAGAGACAGACAGAGACAGATAAACAGACTGACAAGGGAAAAGAAAAGATGCTGAAAGCAAGCAAGCTTCCAAAATCATCTTTGAGGTCAGAAGAGAGAGTGCTTAGAGTGTCAGCCCTGAAGCCAGAGACTCTTGAGTGTGCATCCTTGGTCTCATCACTACCCTCTCTAAGTGCCACTTTCTTCTCCTGTCAATAACTTGCCCAAGGTCACAGAGCTAGAAACTGATGAGGGGTGAGATTCAACTGAAGAAAGAGAGGGAGAGGAAGGAGACAGAAATCCAGCACTGATAAACTGAATAAACACTGAAAGCATGCCCACACAAAATACTAGAAAAGAGAACAAATTATCATTATTTATAGGATGTATAAACATCCAAGGGAAAATATAGAAAACCCAAAAGGATAAACTGAACAAACAAAAAGCACTCTAAGAAACTTAAAGTGACTTACTATAAAAAATAAAATGAATAACTTTCTTATATATAAACAATAACCACAGAAATAATTATGAAAACAAGATGCTAGTGGGTATAAAAATGGAAGCATCAAAAACATATAAAATATCTAGGAGTAATCTCAGTAAGAAATGTGCAGAATCTGAATAAAAACTAAATACTCTATTTAGTAAAATAAAATAAGGATTGAATATATAAGGAAATATATCTTATTCTTGGCTAGACATCTCAATTTTATAGTACTATATCAATTAATAAAAATATCAACAAGAATCAGTTGAACTTGAAAAGCAATCTCAAATTACCTAAGAGAAAAATATGAAAGGATCACAAGGAAAACAGACAAAGAAACAGCTAATGACCTTAAATATATTAAAATTTACAGGAAAACTACAGTAATTGAGACAGTATGGTTGTACAATTGCATTAATGAGACAAAGCTTTGGACGTAAGGTAGGACGTCCAAAATAGACCCACACATAAGTTTATTTAGCATGGATAAATTTGGCATTTCAAATCAGTGGAGGAAGATAAGTTTTTGATTTTTGTTTTTGAATAATGAAGCTAGAACAAAGAGAGAAATTATGCGACCTCTACCAAATTATATTAAAATAAATCATAGATAGATCTAAAATTAAAATGCAAAATGTTAAATCATGAAAATAAAAATATCTTGAGCTGTAAGAATTATGATCTAAAGGTTCAAAAGCTATCAAAGAAAAAACCCAACAAAGTTGATTGCCTGATTATTTTTAAAGTCTTTAAAGAAAAAAAAAAGATAAACCTAAGCAAAGCAAACAACAAATTGGGAAAAATATTTGTCACAGATATGACAAAACACACTATTCAACAAACATAAAACACTTTGAGGATCAAAAAAAAGAGATGAACAACTGAAGAAGTAACAAGGCAAAGACATGGAAGTGTACTTCATAGGAGAGAAAAACCTCAGGAATAAAGAAGTAAAACAAAACTCAATCTCACTAATCTTTAAAACTATGATTTTACACCTATATACTAGCATAACATTTTACAGCTAATAATAATCAGCATTGGAGAGAGAGAGACAGGATGGCCACAGAGTAGGTGGATGCTCCAACTCCCACTTCCCAGAACCAAGGTGGATTACAACTTAATTCTGAGAACACTCATCTTGAAAGACCAATTTGGACTAAACTAAGAGGATTCTATAGCCAAGGAACATTGGAGAACCCACACTGAGACTGGTAGGAGAGGCGGAGACACGGAAAGGGCTGCCCGCTCCCAAGAGCGAGCAGCAGCCGGGAGGGACTCTCGCAATGGTGAGGGTTGCCCAGCGAGTTGTGGGTCCTCAGCCCCAAAACCGGAATCCCAGTCGAGAGCCCTGGAGCCTGGAAGGGGCTTATGGACTATATTTGGCTGAGAAAAGAGTCTAGACACTGTTTGAGAGGAGGCAGAACTCTTGGACCGAGGCTCTGTATTAAAGGTACTGCAAGGAGAGCCTCGCTCACAGCGACTTTCCTGGAGCTCTAGGAGCGGAGAGCGCTGGGAGGACTGGGGTTGCCAGGGGAAAGAGTGGTCTCGGGGGCACAGGGGAAGACACTTTGAGGGATGGACACCCTAACCCCTGGGCGGAGTCACTCTCCAAATATAAACTTAACATTTTTCCTGGGAACAGCATTATCAGAATGGGAAGAAATTACCCCATCCACTGGAGGCTCACCTACCCCAGTTAGAACAAAGGCTCTTAGAGGCAGGCAGCATGTTAAGGATACAAATAGTAAGTGCAGAGGTCTAAGCTACATGCCCACCCCCACGCTGCTGAGTGCTTGCTGGGGGCAGGCAGGCCAGAGGTGGCAGGGCCCAGCTACAGAAGCCAGGGTGCGGTTGCGGAGCGAGGGCAGTCCGAGCAAGTGTGTGCGGGCCAGCCCATGGAAGCAGAAACCCCAGGGGCTGCTGCAGAGGTGTCAGTTAGCACCCAGTCCTGCCTGGAGTGTGGACCCGCACTTGGCAGGTGCGGTGGCCCAAGCAAAAGCAGAGAGGGGTCTGCGAGGGCGCATGCTAGCCTGCCAACAAGGGCGGAAGTTGCAGCAGCCCCTGTGGAGGTCCCGGCCTGCACACAAACCCACCTGTGGTGTCGGTGCGCCCTCAGCGGCAGTGGAAGCTGGGCGACCTCCAGGGTGCTCCGATTGGGTACGCGCAGGACTGGCCGCAAAGGAGGGAGCCACCGCAGCTGCTGAGGTCTGATCCGACACATAAACACCCCCTTCTTGGCAATGCGGCCGGCCCTCGGCAGCATCGGAGGCTGAGGCAGCCCTGGAAGTGTCCAAGTGGGCATGCACTAGCCCACCAGTAAGGCGGAAGCCCCGGCAGATGCTGCGGAGGCCAAAGCTCATGCGCAAACTTGCCCATGGCGCAGGCCCACCCTCACCGGCAGGGAAGACTGGGCCGGCCTTGGAAGCAATCCAAGTAGGTACTCCCGCTGGCCCGGGGCCGTGGAGGCCACATTGGCCACGAGGCAGGCTGGCACCAGCAGCACCTGAGCCTAAATGCCCCAGGCAGCAACAGCAGCGGTAGGCCAGTGGACAGACCACACAAGGGGAGCACAGAGGTCACAGCCACTGGACCCCTGTAACTACACCCTACGACAGTGGTTCTCAATCTGTGGGTCGCGACCCCAATGGGGGTCGAATGACCAAAACACAGGGGTCGCCTAAAGCCATTGGAAAATACATATTTATTATACAATACATTTATAAATAAAATATGTATTTCCAATGGCTTTAAGCGACCCCTGTGTTTTGGTCGTTCGACCCCCCACTGGGGTCGCGACCCACAGGTTGAGAACCGCTGTCCTATGGAGTGCTAAAAAGAAGAAAAAAAAAACAAAATAAAATAAATAAAAAGTCTGGATAGAATGACACCTGAAGCTAAGGAGTAGGCCACATCCAATACTGTACCTAATCACTGAATTACAGTACTGAGCCCAACAAGAAGCCAGCAGCAACAGGCAACAGAAGGTGGATCTCAGCGAAACTTGAAATTTTAAAGGAACTTCCCCCAAGCCAAGAGTAGGTAAAAGCAAGCCTAGCAATGCAGCTGATATTTACAATGGCACCTGGGCCCAGCAGAAGCAGCCACAAGATCTGGATTGCCTATAATACCAAAAAGGTTGATAAGAGCCAGTCATAGGCAGTGACCCCCACTGATCTGCACTAGGCCCCGGACAGGGAGGTCCAGGGCAGGAACATTCAGTGGACAGACACGGAATGCACCAGTTCAGGACCTAACAACCCTTGTTAGAGTGGAAGCTTAAGGAAAAGCTCCTCACACCTGACACAGCTAAGTCATAGAAAACGCTGACACAAACAGCAAAAGGAACAGTGATAGAAGATAAGTAGCCCACAGAGGAATACAAACAACAGCTGATGCCAAGCCAAGAAGACCTAGAAATAACATAAATTAAAAATGGAGGCAGACAAGACCAACCCTAGATTTAACTATCACAAACAACACATCCAAAAAAAAGGAGTGTAGGCCCTGGCCGGTTGGCTCAGCGGTAGAGCGTCGGCCTGGCGTGCGGGGGACCCGGGTTCGATTCCCGGCCAGGGCACATAGGAGAAGCGCCCATTTGCTTCTCCACCTCACCCCCTCCTTCCTCTCTGTCTCTCTCTTCCCCTCCCGCAGCCAAGGCTCCATTGGAGCAAAGATGGCCCGGGCGCTGGGGATGGCTCCTTGGCCTCTGCCCCAGGCGCTAGAGTGGCTCTGGTCGTGGCAGAGCAATGCCCCGGAGGGGCAGAGCATCGCCCCCTGGTGGGCAGAGCATCGCCCCTGGTGGGTGTGCCGGGTAGATCCCGGTCGGGCACATGCGGGAGTCTGTCTGACTGTCTCTCCCCGTTTCCAGCTTCTGAAAAAGAAAAAAATATAAATAAATAAATAAATAAATAAATAAAAAAGGAGTGTATACATAGACAAAATGGGAAGGCAGAGAAATGCAATCCAAAAGAATCAACAAGAGAAATCCCCAGAAAAAGAAATGACTGAGATGGAAATAACCAAACTACCAGATGCAGAATTTAAAATAATGATTATTAGAATGCACAAAGATCTTAGAGCAACAATGGACAGACAATTTGAGAACCTAAATAAAGAGATAACAAGCATCAAAAAGGATATTGAAATAATAAAGAAGAACCAGTCAGAAAATGAAAAATACAATATCAGAAATGAAGACTACACTAGAAGCAATTTAAAAAAGACTAGACTGCATGATTTCGGCCTGCAGATACCTCGTGTAAGCCATTTGCAGCCGGCATATTTAAAATTTCCTCCTCTAATACAACTCTTCAAAATTCATCTGGACTGGGTGTCTCTATAAGAACTCGATGAAATGAGTTCCTTAAAAATACATCATTCTATTTAAAAACTGTTTGGGGGGACCTGAAGATGGCAACGGAGGAGGCAGATGCACAGACTCCCGGCTCACACCACCAAACTGAATTACAAACTAATTTAGGAACAATCAGTGTGAAAAACCAACTCCGGACTATAAGAACAGCTCTCAAAAACCAAGGAACAAAGAAGAAACCACAACAAACTTGGTAGGGAGTGCCTGAATCTCCCCGGCATACAGGAACAGAGGGTGGGTGAGGCTAAGAGCCCAGAAGGGCTCTCACTCCAAGGAAAAGAGCAGAAAATACTGTCACAGACACGTGCCTGGCAACCAAGAAGGAGGTGTGCTGAAAGGGACAGCTTGTCTGCTAAAAAGAAAGGAGAGAGAGAGAGAGAAAGACGATGAGGGACAGAGGCATGCATGGGATGACCTGAGAAGCTAAATCATCCAGTGATGGAGGTAGCCATGGAGGTAGCCATAGCTGATCCTTCCACAAAACAAAAGACTAAAGTGCTTTCGGGTCACAGATCTCCAGACATCTCTCCAGATTCAATCAATGCCACAAGACACAGCTGAAAACAAGAAGTGGGGAGGAGGGGCAGTAACTCAGTTCTCCATGGAGATCTGAGTTACACCTCCCACTACTGAAACTGAGAAAACACCTTGCCCCCAGAGAGATGAACTGGTAGAAGAGGCCTTCAGCGTCTCAGATTACACCCACTGCATTCCTTGATACAGTATCAAATAAGTACCCTGCTGAGATCAGTAAACAAGACTATCAACTGTTAAGAAAACAAACAAATCAACACTTCAAAGTGAACCAAATCCGAAAGTGGATTACAAATAATAGCTGATGTCAATCCAAGAAGACCAAGAAATAAAAGAATTGAAAACTAAAGGCAGAAACCACCAAGGCTAGACTCAACCAACACTACAAACAAAACACTCAAACAAACAGACATAATGAGAAGACAGAGAACTACAATCCAAATGAAACCACAAGAGAAACCTCCAGGAAATGAACTGAGTGATATAGAAATAACCATCGTCTAGATGCGGAGTTCAAAATAATAATTGTAAGGATGTTTAGGGTCTTAGAACAACAACGGATGGTCATTACAAACACCTAAATAAAGAAATAGCAAGTATAAAAAATATATTGAAATATTAAAAAGAAACAGTCAGAGATGACAAATACAATAGGAGAAATAAAGACCACAATGGAAGGAATTAAAAACAGGATGGATGGAGCTGAGGATCGAATCAGTAAGTGGGAGGACAAGTTGAAGGAAGGCATTAAAGCAGAAAAGAAAAAAGAAAAGAGAATCAAGAAGTATGAGGAAACTATTAGAGAGCTCTGTGACAACATGAATAGAAATAAAATCCGCATGATAGGGTTTCCTGAAGAAGAAGAGAAAGAACAAGGTTTACAGACTGTCTTCAATCATATCATAGCTGAAAATTTCCCTAAATTAATGCAGGAGAAACTCTCACAAGTTCAAGAAGCACAGAGAACTCCATTAAAGAGAAACCAAAAAAAACCTACACTGAGACACATCATAATTAAAATACTAAAGCTAAGTGATAAAGAGAAAATATTAAAAGCTGCTAGAGAAAAAAGGGTTATCACCTACAAAAGAGACCTCATAAGGATGACATCAGAGTTATCAACAGAAACATTTCAGGCCAAAAGGGAATGGCAAGAAATATTCAAAGTAATGCAGAACAAGAGGCTACAACCAAGACTACTTTAACAAGCAAGGCTATCATTTAAAATTGAAGGAGAAACAAAAAGCATCCCAGACCAAAAAAAAAAACCTCAAGGAATTCATTACAAATAAACCAATGCTGCAGGAAATGTTAAGGGGCCTGTTGTAAACAGATCAAAGTAGGAAAAGAATACAGCAAAGAGAAATACAGTTTTAAAGAATAAAATGAAAAAAAAAAAACTAAATATCAATAATAACCTTAAATGAAAATGGATTAAACGATCCTATCAAAAGACAAAGGGTAGGTGCATGGTAAGAAAACAGGACCCATATAAATGCTGTCTACAAAAGACACACGCTAAAACAAAAGATGCACACAGACTGAAGGTAAAACGATGAAAAAAAAACATTACATGTAAATGTAAATATAAAAAAAGTTGGAGTAGCAATACTTATATCAGACAAAATGGACTTTAAAACAAAGGATATACTAAGAGATAAAGAAGGCCACTATATAATAATAAAGGGAGCAATCCAACAGGAAGATATAACCATTATAAATATCTATGCATCTAATATAGGAGCACATAAATATATAAAGCAGACATTGATGGATATAAAGGGCAAGATCAACAGCAATACTATAATAGTAGGGGATTTCAATGCCCCACTAACATCACTAGATAGATTCTCAAGAAAGAAAATAAACAAAGAAACAGCAGACTTAAAGGACACAATAGATCAAATGGATTTAACAGATATCTTCAGAACCTTTTATCCTAAAGCAGCAAAATATACATTCTCTTCAAGTGCTCATGGTACATTCTCTAGGATAGACCACATGTTAGGGCACAAAAGTTGTGTTAACAAATTTAAGAAGATTGATATCATATCAAGCACTTTCTCTGATCACAATGGCATGAAACGAGAAACCAACCACAACAAAAAAATTAAAAAATTCTCAAATGCATGGAAACTAACTAACAGGCTGTTTAATAATGAATGGATTAAGAATGAGATCAAAGAAGAAATAAAAAAATTCTTAGAAACGAATGACAATGAGCATACAACAACTCAAAATTTATGAGACACAGCAAAAGCAGTCCTGAGAGGGAAGTTTATAGCACTACAGGCACACTTTAAGAGGCTAGAAAAAGCTCAAATAAACAAACTTAACCCAGCATCTAAAAGAACTAGAAAAAGAACAGCAAGTAAAGCCCAAATGTAGTAGAAGGAAGGAAATAATAAAAATCAAAGGAGAAATAAATGACTTAGAGGCTAAAGGAACAATACAGAGGATCAATAAAACTAGGAGCTGGTTCTTTGAAAAGGTAAACAAGATCGATAAACCTTTAAGTAGACTCACCAAAAAAGAAAGAGAGAGGACTAAAATAAATAAAATAAAAAATGAGAGTGGAGAAATAACAACTAACACAACTGAAATACAAAATATTCTAAGAAAATACTATGAAAACAGTATGCCAAAAAATTACACAACCTAGATGAAACGGACAAATTTCTTGAAACATAAAATTTTCCAAAAATCAATCTGGAGAAATCAGAAAAACTAATCAAACTGATTACACCAAATGAGATTGAAACAGTTATCAAAAAACTCCCAACGAAGCAAAGTCCTGGGCATGATGGCCTAACAAGTGATTCTACCAAATATTCAAAGAAGAAATAACTCCTATCCTTCCCAAGCTATGTCATAAAATTCAAGAGGAAGCAAGACTTCCAAGCTCCTTTTAGGAGGTGAGCATAATTCTGATTCCAAAACCAGGCAAAGACAACACAAAGATAGAAAATTATAGGCCAATATCCCTGATGAATATAGAAGCTAAAATCCTCAACAAAATATTAGCAAACCGGATCCAACAATATATGGAAAAAATCATACACCATGATAAAGTGGGATTTATTCTGGGGAGGCAAGGCTGGTACAATATTTTCAAATCAATCAATGTGATTCATCACATAAAAAAAGGAAGGAGAAAAACCACATGATAATTTCAATAGATGCAGAAAAAGCACTCAATAAAATCCAGTACCCATTCATGATCAAAACTCTCAGCAAAATGGGAATACAGGGAACATACCTCAGCATGATAAAAGCCATCTATGACAAACCCACAACCAACATCATACTCAATGGGCAAAAATTAAAAGCAATCCCCATAGGATCAGGAAAAAGGCAGGAATTGCCCCTTTCACCACTCTTATTCAACATAGTCCTGGAAGTCCTAGGCACAGCAATCAGACAAGAAGAAAAAATACAAGGCATTCAAGTTCAAAAAGAAGAAGTAAAACTATCATTACTTGCAGATGATATGATATTGTATATAGAAAGCCCTAAAGTCTCAGTCAAAAAACTACTGGACCTGATAAATGAATTCAGCAAAGTGGCAGGATATAAAATTAATACTCAGAAACCAGAGGCATTTTTGTACACCAACAATGAACAATCAGAAAAAGAAATTAAGGAAACAATCCCCTTCAATATTACCAAAAAAAAAAGTACCTAGGTTGGCTCAGCGGTAGAGCATCAGCCTGGCGTGCAGGAGTCCTGGGTTCAATTCCCGGCCAGGGCACACAGAGAAGCACCCATTTGTTTCTCCACCCCTCCCCCTCTCCTTCCTCTCTGTCTCTCTCTTCCCCTCCCGCAGCCAAGGCTCCATTGGAGCAAAGATGGCCCGGGCTCTGGGGATGGCTCTGTGGCCTCTGCCTCAGGTGCTAGAATGGCTCTGGATGCAACACAGCGACACCCCAGAGGGGCAGAACATCACCCCCTGGTGGGCATGCCGGGTGGATCCCGGTCGGGTGCATGCAGGAGTCTGTCTGACTGCTTCCCCGTTTCCAGCTTTGGAAAAAATGAAAAAACTAAATGGTGTTTGGAAAATTGGACAGCTACTTGCAAAAAATGGAACTATACCATCAACTTACACCATTCACAAAAATAAATTCGAAATGGATAAAAGACTTAAATGTAAGCTGTGAAATCATAAGCATCTTAAAAGAAAACATAGGCAGTAAGCTCTCCGACATATTAGCAGCAATATATTTGCTGATTTATCTCCACAGGCAAGTGAAATAAAAGACAGGATAAACAAATGGGACTATATCAAACTAATAAGCGTTTGCACAGCTAAAGACAGTAAGAACAGAATAAAAAGACAAACTACACAATGGGAGAACATATTTGACAAAACGTCTGATAAGGGGTTAATAACCACAATTTATAAAGAACTTGTAAATCTCAACACCAGGAAGACAAACAATCCAATCAAAAAATGGGCAAAAGAAATGAATAGACACTTATCCAAAGAGGACATACAGATGGTCAATAGGCATATGCAAAAATGCTCAACATCACTAATCATTAGAGAAATGCAAATAAAACCAAAATGAGATATCACCTCACACCAGTCAGAATGGCACCCATCAAAAGAACAACACAGAATAAGTGCTGGCGAGGATGTGTAAAAAAGGGAACCCTCCTGCACTGCTCGTGCAGCCACTGTGAAAAACAGTATGGAGATTCCTCAAAAAATTGAAAATCAAACTGCCTTTTGACCCAGCTATCCTACTTTTAGGAATATAGCCTAAGAACACAATAGAACTGTTCCAAAAGGAGAAATGCACCCCCATGTTTATGGCTGTATTGATCACAATAGCGAAGATCTTGGATACAGCCCAAGTGTTCGTCAGTGGACGAGTGGATTAAAAAGCTTTGGTACTTATCTGCTATGGAATACCACTCAGTCATATAAAATGATGACATTGGATCATTTACAACAACATGGATGGACCTTGATAACATTATACTGACTAAATAAGTAAATCAGAAAAAACTAAAAACTATATGAGTCTATACATAGGTGGGACATAAAAATGAGACTCAGAGACATGAAGAAGAATATAATGGTAACAGGGAGTGGGGAAGGAGGGGGCAAGGAAGGAGAGAGTGTGGTTGGGAGGAGGGGAGAGGCACAAAGAAAACCAGATAGAAGCTGATGGAAGACAATGTGACTTTGGGTGAGGGGTATACAGCATAATCAAATATCAAAACAATCTGGAGATGTTTTCTCTGAACATATGTACACTGATTTATCAATGTCACTGAATTAAAATTAATCATAAAAAATAAATAAAAATAAAAACTATTTGGTTAGATAAAAAAATTAAAGTTTCTTACATAGACATTTAAAAAAAAAGCAGACTGGATGAGCTTAATCAGGCAGTGCCACAGTGGATAGAGCATTGAACTGGAATACAGAAGACCCAGGTTCGAGACCCTGAGGTCACCAGCTTGAGTGCAGGCTCATCTGGTTTGAGCAAAGCTCACCACGTTGGAACCATGGTCGCTGACTCAAGCAAGGGATTATTCAGTCTGCTGCAGCTCCATGATCAAGACACATATGAGAAAGCAATCAATGAACAACTAAGGTGGCTCAATGAAAAACTAATGATTGATGCTTCTCATCTCTGTCTATTGCTGCCTGTCTGTCCCTATCTATCCCTCTCTCTGACTCTCTACCTGTCTCTGAAAAAAAAACAAAAACGCTGGATGAAATAGAGGATTGAATCAGTAATTTAGAAGACAAAATAAATGAAAGCATGGAAGTGGAGCAGCAAAAAGAAAAGATGCTCAAAAAGTCTGAGGTAACTTTAAGAGAGCTCTGTGACAACCTAAAAAGAAACAACATCCACATCATAGGGATTCCTGAGGAAGAAGAGAAAGAACAAGGGATAGAGAGCCAATATGAAGAAATCATAGCTGAAAACTTCTTGATGCAGGGAAATGTCACACAAGCTCAAGAAGCATAGAGAATTTCATTAAAGAGAAAAGAAATCTACACCAAGACATATCATAATTAAAATACCAAAGCTAACAGATAAAGAAAAAATACTAAAACTTACAAGAGAAAAAGAGTCAATTACCTACAAAAAAAGCCCCCATAAGGATGACATCTGACATTTCAACAGAAACAATTGAGGCCAGAAGGGAATGGCAAGAAATATTCAAAGTAATCCAAAACAAGAACCTACAAACCAAGATTTTTATCCAACAAGGCTATCATTTAAAATTGAAGGAGAAATAAAAAAATTCCCAGAAAAAAAAAATAACACAAGGAATTCATTACAACCGAACCAGTGCTACAGGAAATCTTAAGGGATCTGTTGTAAACAGAAGAAAGGGGGAAAAGAATATAGTAAAAGAGGAATGTAGCTTTAAAAATAAAATGGCAATAAACAACTACATATCAATAACAACTTTAAATGTAAATGGATTAAATGATCCAATCAAAAGACATAGAGTACCTGCATGGATAAGAAAACAGAACACATATATATGCTGTCTACAAGAGACACACCTCAAAACAAAAGATACACATATACTGAAAGTAAAAGGTTGGAAAAAAATATTTCATGAAAATGGAGATAAAAAAAAAGATGGGGAAGCAATACTTATATGAGACAAAAGACATTTTAAAGCAAAGGTTATAGTAAGGGGAAAAAAAGATCACTACATAATGATAAAGGGAGCAATCCAACAGGAAGATATAACCATTATAAATATCTATGCAACTAATATAGGAGCACCTAAATATATAAAGCAGACTTTGATGGATTTAAAGGGCAAGATAAACAGCAATACTATAACAGTAGCGGATTTCAATACCCCACTAACATTACTAGATAGATTCTCAAGAGAGAATATTAACAAAGATACAGCAGACTTAAAGGACACATTAGATTAACTGGATTTAATAGATATCTTCAGAACCTTTCACACTAAAGCAGCAGAATATACATTCTTTTCAAATGCTCATGGTACATTCTCTAGGATAGACCACATGTTAGGGAGAAAAGCAGTTTCAACAAATTTAAGAACATTTAAATAATATCAAGCAATTTCTCTGATCACAAAGGCATGAAAATAAAAATCAATCAAAACTGAAAAATACTCAAACACATAAAAACTAAATAGCATGTTATTAAATTACAAATGGGTTAACAATGATATCAAAGAAGAAATAAAAAATTCTAAAATCTAATAATAATAAGCATAAAACAACTCAAAATTTATAGGACACAGCAAAAGCAGTCCTGAGAGGGAGCTTCATAGCAGTACAGGCATACCTTAAGAATCTAAAAAAACTCAAATAAGCAATTTAGCCAGCATCTAAAAAAAACTAGAAAAAGAAGAGCGAGTAAAGCCCAGATGAAGTAGAAGGAGGAAAATAAAATAAATGACATAGAGGCTAAAAAAACAATAAAGAGGATCAATGAAACCAAGAGCTGGTTCTTTGAAAAGGTAAACAAGATCAATGAATCTTTAAGAAGACTCACAAAGAAAAGAAAAGAGAGAGGACCCAAATAAATAAAATTAGAAATGAGAGTGGAGAAATAACAACTGACAAAACAGAAATATAAAGGATTGTAAGAAAATAATATAAAGAACTGTATGCCAAAAAATTAGACAACCTAGGTGAAATGAATAAATTTCTTGAAATATATAATCTTTCAAAAATCAATCTGTAAGAATCAGAATACCTAAATAGACCGATTAAAACCAATGAGATCAAAACTGAAATCAAAAAACTCCCAACAAAGAAAAGTCCTGGGACAGATGGCTTCACAGGTGAATTCTACACAATATTCTAAGAAGAACTAACTCCTATCTTTCTCAAGCTATTTCAAGTGGAGGGAAGACTTCCAGGCTCCTTTTATGAGGCGAGCATAATTCTAATTCCAAATTCAGGCAAAGACAACATAAAGAAAGAATATAATAGGCCAATATCCCTGATGAATATAGAAGCTAAAATCCTCAACAAAATATTAGCAAACCGGATCCAACAATATATATAAAAAAATCAGACACCATGATAAAGTGGGATTTATTCTGGGGAGGCAAGGCTGGTACAATATTTTCAAATCAATCAATGTGATTCATCACATAAAAAAAGGAAGGAGAAAAACCACATGATAATTTAAATACATGCAGAAAAAGCATTTGATAAAATCCAGCACACATTCATGACCAAAACTCTCAACAAAGGGGGAATACAGGGGACATACCTCAACATGATAAAAGCCATCTATGACAAACCAACAGCCAACATCATACTCAATGGGCAAAAATTAAAAGCAATCCCCTTAAGATCAGGCAGGGGTGCCTCTTTCCACCACTCTTATTCAACATAGTCCTGGAAGTCCTAGGCACAGCAATCAGACAAGAAGAAGAAATAAAAGGCATTCAAGTTTGAAAAGAAGTAAAGCTATCATTACTTGCAGATGATATGATATTGTATATATAAAACCCTAAAGTCTCAGGCAAAAGACTACTGGACCTGACAAATGAATTTAGCAAAGTGGCAGGATATAAAATTAATACTCAGAAATCAGAGGCATTTTTATACACCAACAATGAACAGTCAGAAAGAGAAATTAAGAAAACAATCCCCTTCACTATTACAACAAAAAAAAATAAAGTACCAAGGAGTACATTTCACCAAGGAGACTAAAGACTTGTACTCGGAAAATTATAAAACATTGAAAAAAGAAATCAAGGAAGATACAAACAAGTGGAAGCATATACTGTGCTCATGGTTTATTCTTTAGGAAGAATAAACATCAGTAAAATGTCTATATTACCCAAAGCAATTTATAAATACAATGCAATGCCAATTAAAATACCAATGACATACTTTAAAGATATACATAACATATTACAAAAATTTATACGGAAACAAAAGAGAACAAGAATAGCCTCAGTAATCTTTAAAAAAAAAAAGAATAAAAGAATATCACATTTCCTGATATCAAGCTATACTACAAGGACATTGTACTCAAATCAGCCTGATACTGACATAAGAACAGGCACATAGATCAATGGAACAGAACGAAGAACCCAGAAATAAACCCACAGCTCTATGGACAACTGATATTTGACAAAGGAGGTAAGGGCATACAATGGAGTAAAGACAGCTTCTTTAATAAATGGTGTTGGGAAAATTGTACAGCTACCTGCAAAAAAATGAAACTAGACCACAAACTTACACCATTCACAAAAACAAACTCGAAATGGATAAATGACTTAAATGTAAGCCGTGAAACTATAAGCATCTTAGAAGAAAACATAGGCAGTAAGCTCTCCAACATCTTAGCTGCAATATACTTGCTGATATATCTCCACGGGCAAGTGAAATAAAAGACAGGATACACAAATGGGACTATATAAAAGTAAAAAGCTTTTGCACAGCCAAAAACAATAAGAACAGAATAAAAAGACAAACTACACAATGGAAGAACATATTTGACAGTACGTCTGATAAGGGGTTAATAACTAAGGGGTTAATAACCAAAATTTATAAAGAACTTGTAAATCTCAACACCAGAAACACAAACAATCCAATCAAAACATGGACAAAAGAAATGAATAGGCCCTGGCCGGTTGGCTCCGCGGTAGAGCGTCGGCCTGGCGTGCGGGGGACCCGGGTTCGATTCCCGGCCAGGGCACATAGGAGAAGCGCCCATTTGCTTCTCCACCCCCCCCCCTTCCTCTCTGTCTCTCTCTTCCTCTCCCGCAGCTAAAGCTCCATTGGAGCAAAGATGGCCCGGGCGCTGGGGATGGCTCCTTGGCCTCTGCCCCAGGCACTGGAGTGGCTCTGGTCGCGGCAGAGCGACTCCCCGGAGGGGCAGAGCATCGCCCCCTGGTGGGCAGAGCATAGCCCCTGGTGGGCATGCCGGGTGGATCCCAGTCGGGCGCATGCGGGAGTCTGTCTGACTGTCTCTCCCTGTTTCCAGCTTCAGAAAAATACAAAAAAAAAAAAAAGAAAGAAAGAAATGAATAGACACTTCTCCAAAGAGGACATACAGATGGCCAATAGGCATATGAAAAAATGCTCAACATCACTAATCATTAGAGAAATGCAAATTAAAACCACAATGAGATATCACCTCATACCAATCAGAATGGCACTCATCAACAAAACAACACAGAGTTAAGTGCTGGCAAGGATGTGGAGAAAAGAAAACCCTCCTGCACTGCTGATGGGAATACAGACTGTTGCAGCCACTGTGGAAAACAGTATGGAGATTCCTCAAAAAATTGAAAATCAAACTGCCTTTTGACCCAGCTATCCCACTTTTAGGAATATACCCCAAGGACATCATAGAACTGTTCCAGAAGAAGAAATGCACCTCCATGTTTATGGCAGCATTGTTCACAATAGCGAAGATCAGGAAACAGCCCAAGTGTCCATCAAAGTATGAGTGGATTAAAAAGCTTTGGTACATACACACTATGGAATTCTACTCAGCCATAAGAAATGATGACATCAGATTATTTATAATAACATGGATGGACCTTGATAACATTAAATGGAGTGAAATAAGTAAATCAGAAAATACAAAGAACTATATGAACTCATAAATAGATGGGACATAAAAATGAAACTCAGAGACATAGACAAGAATATGATGGTAACAGGGGGTGGGGTGGGTGGGGAGGGGCAAGGAGGGAGAGAGAGGGTGTAGGGGAGGGGAGGAGCACAAAGAAAACCAGATAGAAGTTAAATGAAGACAATTTGACTTTGGGTAAGGTGTATGCAGCATAATCAAATGTCAAAATAATCTGGAGATGTTTTCTCGAAACATATGTACCCTGATTTATCAATGTCACTGCATTAAAATTAATAAAAATGACAAAAAAAAGTCTATATTACCTTAAGCAATTTATAAATTCAATGCAATATCAATGTCATACTTCACAGATATAGAACACATATTCCAAAAATTTATATGGAACCAAAAAAGAACATGAATAGCCTCAGCAATGTTCAAAAAGAAGAATAAAGTGGGTGGTAGCACACTTCCTGATATCAAGTTATACTACAAGGCCACTGTACTCAGAACAGCTTGGTACTGGCATAGTAACAGGCATATAGATCAATGGAACAGAACAGAGAACCCAAAAATATACCCACACCTCTATGAACAATTGATATTTGACAAAGGAGGTAAGAGCATACAATGGAGTAAAGATGGTCTCTTTAACAAATGGTGTTTGGAAAATTGGACAGCTACCAGAAAAAAAAAAATTAAACTAGACCACCAACTTAGACCATTCACAAAAATAAACTCAAAATGGATAAAAGACTTAAATGTAAGCCGTGAAACCATAAACATCTTGGAAGAAAACATAGGCAGTAAACTCTCCGATAGCTCTTCTGGCAAAAACTTTGCCGATTTATCTCCATGGGGAAGTGAAATAAAGTACAAAATAAACAAATGGGCCTATATCAAACTAAAAAGCTTTTTCACAGCAAAAGACATCATGAACAAAATAAAAAGACAACCCACACAATGAAAGAACATATTCGCCAATACGTCTGATAAGGGGTTAATAACCAAAGTTTAAAGAACTTCTAAAACTCAACACCAGGAGGGTAAACAATCCAATTAAAATATGGGCAAAAGAACTGAATAAACACTTCTCCAAAGAGGACATCCAAATGGCCAATAGGCATATGAAGAAATGTTCACATCACTAATCATTAGAGAAATGCAAATTAAAACCACAATGAGATACCACCTCACACCAGTCAGAATGGCACTCATTAACAAAACAACACACAGTAAGTGCTGGCAAGGGTGTGGAGAAAAGGGAATCCTCCTGCACTGCTGGTGGGAATGTAGACTGGTGCAGCCACTGTGGAAAACAGTATGGAGATTCCACAAAAAATTAAAAATGGAACTGCCTTTTGACCCAGCCATCCAACTTTCAGGAATATATACCAAGAACACCCTATCAATGATTCAAAAGAAGAAATGCACCCCCATGTTTATAGTAGCGCTGTTTACAATTGTCAAGATCTGGAAACAGCCCAAGTGTCCATCAGTGGACAAGTGGATTAAAAAGCTATGGTATGGTACATATATACAATGGAATACTATGGAGACATGAGAAAGAAGGAAATCTTACCTTTTGCAACAACATGGATGGATCTGGAAACTATTATGTTAAGTGAAATAAGCCAGGCAGAGAAAGAAAAATATCATATGACCTCACTCATTTGAGGAATCCAATGAACAATGAGAACTGAGGAACGGAATTGAGACACAGGAGAAATCAAAGGGACCAGAGGAAAAAAGGACAGAGGGATAGGAGATGATAGGATGGGATAATCCTGAAGGGAATGGGGGAGGGCGCTGTGAGGAGGGGGGGCAAGGGAGATATTGAGGGGAATATGGGGGAGCTGGGTGCATTCGGGGCAACACTAGAATCTATGTAAACTCAATAAATTTAAGTCAATTAAAAAAATATTCAGCATCGGAAAAGTCAACACTTGGTTTCAGTGGAGATGCCTTCAATTGGAAAACAATCATCTCTAAATATCAAGCTAAAATTAAACATGTTGTTTCCTGACGCTGAATATTTCTTTTTAGAAATCTATCTTATGGAGGTAATTGCAGAAGAAAAGCATACTTACAGGATGTTTGTTAAGCCATTAAAAAAAAAGAAAGAAGGAAAAGAAAAAACACCATGTTCGACCTTAAGATGGAATTTTATATTGTCTCCATGTTTTTTGAGGCAATATTGCTTTGGCCTACACATACTAAAATGATGTATCCACTGACAGATATATTGCAGATGGAAAAAGAATGATGTTGTTGCCTGACCAGTGGTGGCGCAGTGGAGAGAGCATCAACCTGGGATTCTGAGGTCCCAGGTTTGAAACCTCAAGGTCATCAGCTTGAGTGTGGGGTCACTGGCTTTAGTGTGGGTTCATTGACCAAAGGTCCCTAGCTTGAGCTCAAGGTCACTGGCTTGAAACCCAATGTAGCTGGCTAGAGCAAGGGGTCACTGGCTCAGCTTGAGCCCCCTACTCAAGGTACATATGAGAAGCAATCGGTGAATAATTAAAGTGATGCAACTATGGGTTGATGCAACCATGAGTCTTCTCCTGTCTGTCTCTCTCTCACTAAAAAACAAACAAAAAATGATGTTTTTAAAAACAATTTATAATATGAGTTTAATATGATTTGATTATTACTTAATAAATATTGTGCATGCTAGTTATTTGTTACTATATAACAATTAACTCCAAAAGTCTGTAGCTTCAAACAATAAACTTATTTTTGGGGTCAAGAGTGTCTTAAATGAACAGTTCTGGCTCCAGGTCTCTCAGGAAGTTACAGACAAGTTGTTAGCTGAGGCTGTGGTCACCGAACGCTAGAGGATTCATTTGTCAGTTCACCTACATGGTTATTCATGATCTCAATTCCTCACTGGTGTTGACCAGACACCTCAGTTTCTTACATGTACCTGACCAGAGTTCCATAAACTACTTGAGGGTCCTCACAACATGGCAGCTGGCTTCACTCAGAGCAAGTGATCCAACAGAGAGGAAAAGCGTACCCCATATGAAACCCACAATCTTTATAACCTAATCTCAGAAGTGACATACCATCCCTTCTGCAGTATTCTATTCTATTCTAGAAGTGAGCCACTAATTCCTACCTACACTCAAAGGGAGGGGATGACACATGGACATAGGAAGGGGAATCAGTGGGAGCCCTCTTAGAGGCTATTACTAATAATATGCAGGGGTCCCCAAACTTTTTACACAGGGGGCCAGTTCACTGTACCTCAGACTGTTGGAGGGCCGCCACATACAGTGCTCCTCTCACTGACCACCAATGAAAGAGGTGCCCTTCCAAAAGTACAGTGGGGGGCCGGATAAATGGCCTCAGGAGGCCGCATGCAGCCAGCGGGCCATAGTTTGGGGACACCTGAAGAGTATATCTAGATCTTTCTATAAGTGTAGATATAAAAATTTACATACAGCAGGAAGATTATACATCCTGATTTGTTTGAAATAGTCCTTGTTTGTTCCTGTTGTCCTGGAACAATGAAAGTATCTCACCTCAAATATCCCAGTTTGGATAATAAATAGTACTCTGAATAGGAAAATGTCTGAAAGGATACACACCAAAACATTGACATCATTGGCCTCAGCAAGACTGAGAAGGCTTTTATGTTTACTTAATACACACTTCTATAAAGTTTTAACATTTACATTAAAAGTGTATTACCTCAATAAAGAATTTTCAAAAAGACAGAAATTATACATTAGTTGTCTAGATTATCTTTCAGAATCATTCAAAATATTATCACATGGATTCCATTTGAGACAGTGAATGACCCTAAAAGAAAAAAACCCCAGGGATTGCAGCACTAGACAGGAGAGAAAGAATACTTTTCCTTTTCAGGTGACACAGAAAAAGTTCTGTGCAGTTCCCCTCCTGTTTCTCACAGAAGTACAGGTTTTAGATCTCCAGACCATAACATAGTTGGTATCATTTCTTGGCATCCATCTCACAAATACAAATGGGAATTAAGCAAGTGAGCTATGACAGCTAGACAGGAGAGGAGGGAAAAACCAAAAAAAAACAAGAATCTAAAACTAAGTCCACTGGGATGAATCAGGGACATTAGGCAGAGAAAGAAAAGAAAGAGACATTTTCCCCATGACTTGAGTTCATGGTTTTATTTGCACAATGTTGGAAGAGTGGGTGGTAAAAACAGCCTTGGATATTAACAACAGTAAAATATATAATACCAAGTGTTAATTCATCTTCACACACTGAAATTTTGCCATTTGAGATTGTTTCTTTTGTATTAAGACTCTGCAGTAAAAGGAGGTATCAGGCTGGAGCTTGAAGATCTGAATGTCAATGTTGTTCTTATGGCAAAGGAGCAGTCAGCACAAAAAGTAGCCCAGAGCCCTAGATACCATGAGTCTTAGAGCCAGAAAGACTACTTACTAAATGTATAACCCTAAGCCAGGTCCTATAAGCTCTTCTTGTTTCAGTTTTTCTATTAACAAAACAGAACTCAGTCTTTCAACAAATGGTACTAAAACAACTGAATACACATATACACACATACACACAAATAAATCTAGACACAAATGCTACATCCTTCACAAAAACTTCTCAAATGGATCATAGACCTAAATGTAAAATGAAAAACTATAAAACTCCTAGAACAGGGGTAGTCAACCTTTCTATACCTACTGCCCACTTTGGTATCTCTGTTAGTAGTAAAATTTTCTAACTGCCCACCGGTTCCACAGTAATAGTGATTTATAAAGTAAGGAAGTAACTTAACTTTATAAAATTTATAAAGCAGAGTTACAGCAAGTTAAAGCATATAATATTAATTACTTGCCAAGCACTTTATGTAGGATTTTCGCTAAGCTTGGCAGAATAAATCTTTATAAAACAACTTACTATAGTTACATCTATTATTTTAGAGGACCTGAAGATGGCAGCAGAGTAAGCAAACACACAGACGCCCAGCTCTCACCACCAAACTGTAATACAAATCAATTTAGAAAAAATCAGCATGAAAAACCAACTCTGGACTACAAGAACAGCTCTCAAAAACCGAGGAGCAAAGAAGAAGCCACAACAAACCTGGTAAGGATAGCCTGAAACTCCCCTGCTTACAGGAATGGGGGGGTGAGGCTGAGAGCCCAGAGGAGATCTCACTCCAGGGAAAAGAGCAGAAAATACTGTTCACAGACACTTGCCTGGCGACCATGGAGTGAGGTATGTTACAAGGACCAGCTTATCTCCCAAGTGGAAAGGAGAGAGGGACAGACTGTGATGGGCAAAGGAATGCAGAAGACGACCTAAAAAGCTGACTGATCCATGCTGAAGGTGGCCATAGCTGCGGGAGGAACTGATACATCCATAAAACAGAACTGAATTACTTCTGGATCACAGATCTCCAGACACCTGTCCAGCTCCAATCAGCACAACAAGACAAAGCTGAAAACAAGAAGTGGGGAGGAGGGGCAGTAAGTCAGGTCTCCATGGAGATCTGAGATACACCTCCCCCTACTGAAGCTGATAAAAGACCCTGCCTCCAGAGAGATTAGTTGGTGGAAGAGGCCTTCAGAGTCTCAGTTTACACCCACCACATTCCTGGATACAGTTTCAAGGAAGCCCCCTGCTGAGATCAGTAAACAAGACTATCACCTATTAAAAAAACAAACAAATCAAGACTTCAAAGAGGACTAAATCCAAAAGTGGATTACAAATAATAGCTAATATCAACCCAAGAAGACCTAGAAAGAACAAAATTGAAAACTGGAGGCACACAACACCAAGCCTAGACTCAACTAACTCTACAAACAAAACACCCAAACACAAATAATGAGAAGACAAAGAACTGCAATTCAAATGAAACCACAAGAGAAACCTTCAGGAGATGAACTGAGTGATATGAAAATAATCAAACTTCCAGGTGTGAAGTTCAAAATAATGATTGTAAAGATGCTTAGGGATCTTAGAACAACAACGGATGGTCATTACAAACACCTAAATAAAGAAATAGCAAGTATAAAAAAAGATATTGAAATATTAAAATATTAAAAAAGAATCAGTCAGAGATGACAAATACAATATCAGAAATAAAGACCACAATAGAGGGAATGAAAAACAGGATGGATAGAGCTGAGGATCGAATCAGCAAGTTGGAGGACAACTTCAATGAAGGCAAGAAAGCAGAGAAGAAAAAAGAAAAGAGACTCAAAAAGTCTGAGGAAATTCTTAGAGAGCTGGGTGACAACATGAAGAGAAATAAAATCTGCATCATAGGGGTTCCTGAAGAAGAAGAGAAAGAACAAGGGATAGACACTTTCTTCAATCATATCATAGCTGAAAATTTCCCTAAATTAATGCAGGAGAAACTCTCACAAGTTCAAAAAGCACAGAGAACTCCATTAAAGAGAAACCCAAAGAAACCTACACCAAGACACATCATAATTAAAATAACAAAGCTAAGTGATAAAGAGAAAATATTAAAAGCTGCAAGAGAAAAAAAGCTATCACCTACAAAGGAACCCCCTTAAGGATGACATCCAACTTCTCAACACAAACACTTGAGGCCAGAAGGGAATGGCAAGAAATATTCAAAGTAATGCAGAACAAGAACCTACAACCAAGACTACTTTATCCAGCAAGGCTATCATTTAAAATAAAAAGAGAAATAAAAAGCTTCCCAGACAAAAAACAAATCAAGGAATTCATTACAACCAAACCAATGCTGCAGGAAATGTTAATGGGCCTGTTGTAAACAGATCAAAGTGGGAAAAGAATACAGCAAAAAAGGAATACAGCTTTAAAGAATAAAATGGCAATAAACAACTATATATCAACAATAACCTTCAATGTAAATTGATTAAATGATCCAATCAAAAGGCATATAGGGTAGCTGCATGGATAAGAAAACAGGACCTGTACATATGCTGTCTACAAGAGACAGACCTCAAAACAAAAGATGTGCATAGATTGAAGGTAAAAGGATGGAAAAAAAAACATTTCATGTAAATGTAAATGAAAAAAAAAAGCTGGGGTAGCAATACTTATATCAGACAAAATGGACTTTAAAACAAAGGATATAGTAAGAGATAAAAAAGGCCACTACATAATGATAAACGGAGTAATCCAACAGGAAGATATAACTATTATAAATATCTATGCACCTAATATAGGAGCACCGAAACATATAAACCAGACTTTCATGGATTTAAAGAGCGAGATCAACAGCAATACTATAATAGTAGGGAATTTCAATACCCAACTAACAACACTAGATAGATCCTCAAAAATAAAATTAACAAAAAAACAGCAGACTTAAAGGACACAATAGATCAACTGGATTTAATAGATATCTTCAGAACCTTTCACCCTAAAGCAGCAGAATATATATGCTTTTCAAGTGCTTATGGTACATTCTCTAGGACAGACCACATGTTACGACACAAAAGTGGTCTCAACAAATATAAGAAGATTGAAATCATATCAAACACTTTCTATCATCACAATGGCATGAAACTAGAAATGAAACACAACAAAAAAGCTCAACAATTCTCAAACACATGGAAACTAAATAGCATGTTGTTAAATAATGAATGGATTAAGAATGAGATCAAAGAAGAAATAAACAAATTCCTAAAAATGAATGACAATGAGCATACAACAACTCAAAATTTATGGGACAAAGCAAAAGCAGTACTGAGAGAGAAGTTCATAGCACTACAGGCACACCTTAAGAAACTAGAAAAAGCTCAAATAAACAACTTAACCCTGCATCTAAAAGAACTAGAAAAAGAACAGCAAGTAAAGCCCAAATGTAGTAGAAGGAAGGAAATAATAAAGATTAGAGCAGAAATAAATGACATAAATGATAAAAAATATATATATACAGAGGATCAATGAAACTAGAAGCTGGTTCTTTGAAAAGGTAAACAAGATCGAAGAACCTTTAACTAGACTCACCAAGAAAAAGAGAGAGAAGACTCAAATAAAATTAGAAATGAGAGTGGAGAAATAACAACTGACACAACAGAAATACAAAATATTGTAAGAAAATACTATAAAGAATTGTATGCCAAAAAACTAGACAACCTAGATAAAATGGACAAATTCCTTGAAACATACAATCTTCCAAAAATCAATCTGGAAGAATCAGAAAACCTAAACAGACTGATTACACCAAATGAGATTGAAACAGTTATCAAAAAACTCCCAACAAAGAAAAGTATGGGGCCTGATGGCTTCACAACTGAATTCTACCAAATATTCAAAGAAGAACTAACTCCTATCCTTCTCAAGCTATTTCAGAAAATTCAAGAGGAAGGAAGACTTCCAAGTTCCTTTTATGAGGCGAGCATAATTCTGATTCCAAAATCAGGCACAGACAACACAAAGAAAGAAAATTATAGGCCAATATCTCTGATGAATATAGATGCTAAAATTCGCAACAAAATATTAGCAAACTGGATCCAGCAGTATATGGAAAAAATCATACACCATGATCAAGTGGGATTTATTCTTGGGAGTCAAGGCTGGTACCATATTCATAAATCAATCAATGTGATTCATCATATAAACAAAAAGAAGGAGAAAAATGACATGATAATTTCAATAGATGCAGAAAAAGCATTCAATAAAATCCAGCACCCGTTCATGATCAAAACTCTCAGCAAAGTGGGAATACAGGGAACATACCTCAACATGATAAAATCCATCTATGACAAACCATCAGCCAACATCATACTCAATGGGCAAAAATTAAAAGCAATCCTTTTAAGATCAGGAACAAGGCAGGGGTGCCACCTTTCACCACTCTTACTCAACATAGTCCTGGAAGTACTAGCCACAGCAATCAGACAAGAAGAAGAAATACAAGGCATTCAAGTTCGAAAAGAAGAAGTAAAGCTAAAATTATTGGCAGATGATATGATATTGTATGTAGAAAACCCTAAAGTCTCAGTCAAAAAACTACTGGACCTGATAAATGAATTCACCAAAGTGGCAGGATATAAAATTAATACTCAGAAATCAGAGGCATTTTTATATGCCAACAATGAACAGTCATAAAGAGAAATTAAGGAAATAATCCCTTCACTATTACAACAAAAAAGTTAAGTACCTAGGAGTAAATTTAACCAAGGAGACTAAAGACTTGTACTCGGAAAATTATAAAACATTGAAAAAAGAAATCAAGGAAGATACAAAAAAATAGAAGCATATACTATGCTCATGGTTAGGAAGAATAAACATCAGTAAAATGTCTACATTATCCAAAGCAATTTATAAATTCAATGCAATATCAATTAAAATACCAATGACATACTTTAAAGACATAGATCGCATATTCCAAAAATTTATATGGAACCAAAAGAGAACACAAATAGCCTCAGCAACCTTGAAAAAGAAGAATAAAGTGGGAGGAATCACACTTCCTGATATCAAGTTATACTACAAGGCCACTGTACTCAAAACAGCCTGGTACCGGCATAATAACAGGCATATAGATCAATGGAACAGAACAGAGAACCCAGAAATAAACTCACAGCTGTATAGACAATAATACTTGACAAAGGAGTAAGGAAATCCAATGGAGTAAAGACAGTCTCTTTAACTAACGGTGTTTGGAAAACTGGACAGCTACCTGCAAAAAAATTAAACTAGACCACCAGCTTACACCATTCACAAAAATAAACTCAAGATGGATAAAAGACTTAAATGTAAGCCATGAAACCATAGCATCTTAGAAGTAAACATAGGCAGTAAGCTCTCCGACATCTCTCGCAGCAATATGTTTGCTGATTTATCTCCACGGGGAAGTGAAATAAAAGACAGGATAAACAAATGGGACTATATCAAACTAAAAAGCTTTTGCACATCTAAAGACAATATGAACAGAATAAAAAGACAAACTACATAATGGGAGAACATATTTGACAATACATCTGATAAGGGGTTAATAACCACAATTTATAAAGAACTTGTAAATCTCAACACCAGGAAGACAAACAATCCAATCAAAATATGGGCGAAAAAAAATAAATAGATACTTCTTCAAATAGGACATACAGATGGCCAATAGGCATATGAAAAAATGTTCAACATCACTAATCATTAGAGAAATGCAAATTAAAACCACAATAAGATATCACCTCACACCAGTCAGAATTGCGCTTGTCAACAAAACAACACAGAATAAGTGCTGGCAAGGATGTGGAGAAAAGGGAACTCTCCTGCACTGCTGGTGGGAATGCAGACTGGTGCAGCCACTGTGGAAAACAGTATGGAGATTCCTCAAAAAATTGAAAATGGAACTGCCTTTTGACCCAGCTATCCCACTTTTAGGAATATACCCCAAGAACACCATAGAACTGCTCCAAAAGGAGAAATGCACCCGCATGTTTATGGCAGCATTGTTCACAATAGTGAAGATCTGGAAACAGCCCAAGTGTCCGTCAGAGGACGAGTGGATTAAATAGCGGTGGTACATATACATAATGGAATACTATGGGGCCATGAAAAAGAAGGAAACCTTAGCTTATGCGACAACATGGATGAACCTGAAAACTATCATGTTAAATAAAATAAGCCAGGCAGAAAAAGGAAAATATCATATGACTTCACTCATTTGAGGAATCCAATGAACAATGTGAACTGACGAATGGAATTGAGTCAGAGGAGAGATCAAAGGGACCAGA
Organism: Saccopteryx bilineata; assembly: GCF_036850765.1. Taxonomy (NCBI): domain Eukaryota; kingdom Metazoa; phylum Chordata; class Mammalia; order Chiroptera; family Emballonuridae; genus Saccopteryx; species Saccopteryx bilineata. Next base: position 121,929,723 of record NC_089490.1, read on the forward strand.
GAAAAATAGGACAGGGGGAAAGAGGATGATAGGATGGGATAAACCTGAAGGGAAGGGGGGAGGGCACTATGGGGAGGGGTCAAGGAAGATGTTGAGAAGAATAGGGGGGAGGGGGGATGCATTCGTGGTGACACTAAAATCTATATAAACACAATAAATTAAGATCAATTTAAAAAATCTATTATTTTATTTATACTTTGGTTGCTCCACTACTGCCCACCGTGAAAACTGGAACGCCCCCTAGTGGGTGGTAGGAACCAGGTTGACTACCACTGTCCCAGAAGATAGCAAAAGGTCCCAGAAGATACCACTGTCCCACTAGATGACTTTAACGTTTTTTAAATTCTTGTTTTTATTTTATTTATTAATTTTAGAAAGGAGAGAGAGAGAGAGAGAGAGAGAGAGAGAGAGAGAGAGAAGGGGGGGTGCAGGAAGCATCAACTCCATATGTGCCTTGATCAGGCAAGCCCAGGGTTTCAAACCGGCAACCTCAGCATTTCCAGGTCGATGCTTTATCCACTGCACCACCACAGGTCAGGCCTAGATGACTTTAAGTATGACTTTTTAATACAACATCAAAGGCACAATCCATGAAAAAAATTATTGATAAACTGGACTCCATTAAAACTAAAAACTCTGCTCTGTAAAGAACAATGTCAAGACAATGAAAAGATAATCACAGACTATATAAAGTCTGCAAAGACACAGCTGGTAAAGAACTGTTCTCCAAAATATGTAAAGAACTCTTAAAGTTAACCAAAACAAACGAACAACCCAATTTAATCATGGGGGAAAACACTGAACTCATAGATAAAGGGAACAGACACTCAATTTTAAGAGGCAGAGAGGGGAGGAGTGATATGGGTGAAGGTGGTAAAAAGTTACAAACATCCAGCATTAAAATAAGTAAGTCTTGGGGATATAATGTACAACATGATGACTACAGTTTTAGTTCATCATATTGTACTGCGTAATTAAGTTGCTAAGAGAATAGCTCTTACTCTGATTTCTCTTCAGACTATATAAATATTTGACAATAGATCTTAAAAGTTCTCAACATAAAAAAGCAAACTTTGCAACTGTTAATTAGACTTACTCTGGTGATCATTTCACAGTATATACAAATATTGTTATGCTGTACACCTGAAACTAATATAACGTTTTATGTTAACTATACCTCAACTTTTAAATATGAGTCAAAGACTTTACAGATGCCTCACCAGATGGCAAATACACATATGAAAAATGCTCCATATCATCTGTCATTAGGAAAATACAAATTAAAATGACAATGAGCTATCATTACACATTTACAGAATGGCGAAAATCCAGAACAGTGACAACACCAAATGCTAGCAAGATGTGCATCAACAGAAACTCTCATTCATTGCTGGTGGGAATGAAAATGATACAGCTACTTGAGAAGATAGTGTGGTGGTTTCTTACAAAATTAAACATACTCTTACCATACAATCCAGCAATCATGTTCACTAGTATTTATCCAAAGCTGGGAAGCAATGAAGATGTCCTTCAATAGGTGAATGGAGGAAGAAACTGTAATACTTTCACACAATAGAAGACCACTCAGTGTTAAAAGGAAATGAGCTATCAAGCCATAAAAAGACATAAAGAAACTTCAACACATAGTACTAAGTGAAAAAAGCCAATCTATAAACGCAACATACTGTATGTTTCCAACTAAATGCCATTCTGGAAAAGATATAACTATGAAGAGAGTAAAAAGATCAGGGTCACAGGAGTTAGGGGAGAAGGGAAGGATGAATAGACAGAGGATTTTTAGGGCAATAAAAATACTCTGTATGATATTATAATGATGGACATCTGTCATGACACATTTGTTTAAATCCATAGGATATACAACACATCATGTAAACTATAGACTTTAAGTGATTATAATGTGTCACTTGCAATAAGCCCCCTGCTGAGATCAGTAAACAAGACTGCCACTACTGCCACTGAATTAAGAAAAATAAGAAAAAAAAAATCAAGACTTCAAAGTTGCTCTACTAGAAAATGCAAATCCGACAGCGGATTACAAACAACAGCTGATGCTAACCCAAGAAGAGCTAGAAATAACACAACTGAAAATTGGAGGCAAACAACATCAACCTTAGACTCAACCAGCTCTACACACCCAAATGAGGAGGCTATACACAGACATAACAGGAAGACAGAGAAGTGCAGTCCAAATAATTCAACAAGAGAAAACCCCAGAAAATGAACTGAGTGATATGGGAAAAAAGCAAACTACCAGATGAAGAGTTTAAAATAATGATTGTTAGAATGCTGAAAGATCTCAGAACAACAATGGATGGACACAATGAGCACATAAATAAAGAGATTACAAGCATCAAAAAAGACATTGAAATAATAAAGAAGAACCAGTCAGAAATGACAAGTACAATATCAGAAATGAAGACTACACTAGAAGCAATTAAAAGCAGGCTGGATGAAACAGAGGATCGAATCAGCAACTTAGAAGACAAGATAAACAAAAACACAAAAGGAGAGCAGCAAAAAGAAAGGAGGCTGAAAAAAATCTGAGAAAACTCTAAGAGAGCTCTGTGACAACCTAGAGAAACAACATCCGCATCATAGGGATTCCTGAAGAAGAAGAGAAAGAACAAGGTATAGAGACTTTGCACAATGATATCATTGCTGAAAACTTCCTAAAATTGATGAAGGAAAAGTCACACAAGTACAAAAAGCACAGAAAACTCCATTAAAGAGAAACCCAAAATAATCTAAACACATCATAATTAAAATACCAAAGCTAAGAGATAAAGAGAAAAATATTAAAAGCTGCTAGAGAAAAAAAGGCTATCAACTACAAGGAGTCCCCATAAGGATGACATCTGACCTCTCAACAGAAACACTTGAGGCCAGAAGGGAATGGCAAGAAATATTCAAAGTAATGCAGAACAAGAGCTTACAACCAAGACTTCTTTATCCAGCAAGGCTATCATTTAAAATTGAAGGAGAAATAAAAAGCTTCCCAGAAAAAAAATAACTCAAGGAATTCATTACAACCGAACCAATGCTGCAAGAAATTCTAAGGGGCCTGTTGTAAACAGAACTAAAAGGGAAAAGAATATAGTAAAAAAGAAATGTAGCTTTAAAAATAAAATGGCAATAAACAACTACATATCAATAACAATCTTAAATGTAAATGGATTTAATGATCCAATCAAAAGACATGGGGTACCTGCGTGGATAAGAAAACAGAACACATATATATGCTGTCTACAAGAGACACACCTCAAAACAAAAGATACACATATACTGAAAGTAAAAGGTTGAAAAAAAATATTTCATGAAAATGGAGATAAAAAAAAAAGATGAGGTAGCAATACTTATATCAGACAATTAAAACAAAGGTTATAGTAAGGGACAAAGAAGATCACTACATAATGATAAAGGGAGCAATCCAACAAGAAGATATAACCATTATAAATATCTATGCACCTAATATAGGAGGACCTAAATATATAAAGCAGACTTTGATGGATATAAAGGGTGAGATCACCAACAATACTATAAATAGTAGGGGATTTCAATACCCCACTAACATTACTAGATAGATTCTCAATAGAGAATATTAACAAACAAACAGCAGACTTAAAGGACACACTAGATTAACTGGATTTAATAGATATCTTCAGAAGCTTTCACCTTAAAGCAGCAGAATATACATTCTTTTCAAGTGCTCATGGTACATTCTCTAGGATAAACCACATGTTAGGGACAAAAGCAGTCTCATCAAATTTAAGAAGATTTAAATCATATCAAGCATCTTCTTTGATCACAATGGCATGAAACTAGAAATCAATCACAACAAAAAACTGAAAAATATTCAAACACATGGAAACTAAATAGCATGTTATTAAATCACGAATGGGTTAACAATGAGATCAAATAAGAAATTTAAAAAATTCTAAAAAAAATGATAACAAGCATACAACAACTCAAAATTTATGGGACACAGCAAAAGCAGTCCTGAGAGGGAACTTCATTGCAGTACAAGCATACCTTAAGAATCGAGAAAAAATTCAAAAAAACAATTTAGCCCAGCATCTAAAAGAACTAGAAAAAGAAAGCAAGTAAAGCCCAGACAAAGGAAGAAGGAAGAAAATTACAAAATAAATGATAGAGGCTAAAAAACCAATACAGAGAATCAATGAAATCAAGAGCTGGTTCTTTGAAAAGGTAAACAAGATCAATGAATCTTTAAGTAGACTCACCAAGAAAAAAAGAGAGAGGTCTGAAATAAATAAAATTAGAAATGAGAGTGGAAAAATAACAACTGACACAACAGAAATACAAAACATTGTAAGAATATACTATGAAGAGCTGTATGCCAAAAAAATTAGAAAACCTAGGTGAAATGGACAAATTCCTTGAAATATATAATCTTTCAAAAATCAATCTAGAAGAATCAGAAAACCTAAATAGACCAATTAAAACCAATGAGATCAAAACTGTTATCAAAAAACTCCCAACAAAGAAAATCCCAGGGCCAGATGGCTTCACAGGTGAATTCTACCCAATATTCTAAGAAGAACTAACTCCTATCTTTCTCAAGCTATTTCAAAATATTCAGGAGGAGGGAAGACTTCCAGGATCCTTTTATGAGGCCAGCATAATTCTGATTCCAAAACCAGGCAAAGACAACACAAAGAAAGAAAATTATAGGCCAATATCCCTGATGAATATAGATGCTAAAATCCTCAACAAAATATTAGCAAACCGGATCCAGCAATACATGAAAAAAATCATACATCATGATCAAGTGGGATTTATTCTGGGGAGGCAAGGATAGTACAATATTTGTAAATCAATCAATGTGTTTCATCATATAAAGAAGGGAAGCAGAAAAACCGTATGATAATTTCAATAGATATACAAATAGCATTTGATAAAATTCAGCACCCATTTATAATGAAAACTCTCAGCAAAGGGGGAATACAGGGAACACACCTCAACATGATAAAGGCCATCTATGACAAACCCCCTGCCAACATCATACTCAATGGACAAAAATTAAAAGCAATCCCCTTAAGATCAGAAACAATGCTGGGGTGTCTCATTTTACCACTCTTATTCAACATAGTACTGGAAGTCCTAGACACAGCAATCAGACAAGAAGAACAAATAAAAGGCAACCAAAAGAAGAAGTAAAACTATCATTATTTGCAGATGATATGATACTGTATATAGAAAACCCTAAAGTCTCAGTCCAAAATATACTCAACATGATAAATGAATTCAGTAAAGTGGCAGGGTATAAAATTAATACACAGAAATCAAAGGCATTTTTATACACCAACAATAAACTCTCAGAAAGAGAAATTAAGGAAACAATCCCCTTCACTACTGCAACAACAAAAAAAAATAAGTACTTAGGAGTAAACTTAACCAAGAAGGTTAAAGACTTGTATTCAGAAAATTATAAAACATTGATAAAAGAAATCAAGGAAGATACAAACAAGTGGAAGCATATAACGTGTTCATGATTAGGAAGAATAAACATCATTAAAATGTCTATATTACCCTAAGCAATTCATAAATTCAATGCAATACCAATTAAAATACCAATAACATACATCAAAAATATAGAACACACATTCCAAAAATTTATATGGAACCAAAAAAGAACACGAATAGCCTCAGCAATCTTGAAAAAGAAGAATAAAGTAGGAGGTATCACACTTCCTGATATCAAGTTATACTACAAGGCCACTGTACTCAGAACAGCTTGGTATTGGCATTAGAACAGGCTTATAGATCAATGAAACAGAACAGAGAACCCAAAAATATACCCACACCTTTATGGACAACTGATATTTGACAAAGGAGGTTAGAGCATACAATGGAGTAAAGACAGTCTCTTTAACAAATGGTGTTTGGAAAATTGGACAGCTACCTGCAAAAAAATTAAACTAGACCACCAACTTAGACCATTCACAAAAATAAACTCAAAATGGATAAAAGACTTAAATGTAAGTCATGAAACCATAAGCATCTTAGAAGAAAACATAGGCAGTAAGCTCTCCGACATCTCTCGCAGCAATATATTTGCTGATTTATCTCCACGGGCAAGTGAAATATAAGAAAGGATAAACAAATGGGACTATATCAAACTAAAAAGCTTTTGCACAGCTAAAGACAATATGAACAGAATAAAAAGACAAACCACACAATGGGAGAACATATTCGACAATACATCTGATATGGGGTTAAATATAAAATTTATAAAGAACTTGTAAAACTCAAGAACAGGAATACAAACAATCCAATCAAAATATGGGCGAAAAAAATAAATAGATACTTCTTCAAATAGGACATACAGATGGCCAATAGGCATAAGAAAAAATGTTCAACATCACTATTCATTAGAGAAATGCAAATTAAGACCACAATGAGATATCACCTTACACCAGTCAGAATGGCGTTCATTAACAAAACAACACAGAATAAGTGCTGGCGAGGATGTGGAGAAAAGGGAACCCTCCTGCACTGCTGGTGGAAAACAGTATGGACATTCCTCAAAACATTAAAAATGGAACTGCTTTTTGACCCAGCCACCCCACTTTTAGGAATATATCCCAAGAACACTATATTATCGACTGAAAAAAAGAAATGCATCCTCATGTTTATGGCAGCATTGTTCACAATAGCAAAGATCTAGAAACAGCCCAAAGTGTCCGTCAGTGGACAAGTGAATTAAAAAGCTGTGGTACATATATACAATGCAATAGTATGGGGCCATGAAAAAGAAGGAAATCTTACCTTTTGCTACAATATGAATGGACCTGAAAACTATTATAAGTGAAATAAGCCAGGCAGAGAAAGAAAAATATCATATGACCTCACTCATTTGAGGAATCCAATGAACAAGGAGAACTGAGGAACAGAACTGAGACAGAGGAGGGGTCAAAGGGAACAGAGGAAAAGAGGACAGAGGGAAAGGGGATGCTAGGATGGGACAATCCTGAAGGGAATGGGGGAGGACGGTGTGGAGGGGGGCAAGGGAGATGTTGAAGGGAATAAGGGGGAGGGTGATGCATTTGGGGAGACACTAGAATCTATGTAAACACAATTAATTAAATAAAAAAAGACATAGGGCAGCTGAATGGATAACCATATATATACTGTTTAAAAGAGACTTAACTCAGAATGAAAGGTATACAAAGATTAAAAGTAAAGAAATGGAAAAAGATATTTCATGCAAATGGAAATTTAAAAAAAAGCTGGGGTAGCAATACTTATATCAGACAAAATAGACTTTAAAACAAAGGCTATCAAAAGAGGCAAAAAAGAATACTACACAATGATAAAGGGGCAATCCAACAAGAGGATATAACCCTTCTAAACAGTTATGCTCCCAATATAAGAGCACGTAAAGATATATAGCAAGTCTTGATGTACATAAAGAGAGAGATCAATGGTAATACAGTCATAATAGGGATTTTAACACCCCACTGACATAATGGCTATATCTTCCAGATAGTAAATCAACAAGGAAACATTCTTAAATGACATACTAGATCAGATGGATTTAATTGATATCTTAAACCCAAAGCAACAGAATATGCATTTTTTACAAATGCACATGAAACATTTTAAGATAGGCCACATGGCCTGACCAGTTGGTGGTGCAGTGGATACAGCATTAGACTGGGAATGTAGAGGATCCAGGTTCAAATCTCCAAGGTTGCTATTTGAGACTCGAGAGTGGTCTCATCTGGCTTGAGTGTGGGGTCCCTGGCTTGAGCGTGGGATCATAGACAGGAGGACTCCATGGTCACTGACTTGAACCCAAAGGTCACAGGCTTGAAGTCCAAGGTTGCTAGCTTAGCCCAAGGTCACTGGCTAGAGCAAGGGGTCACTCTCTTTTGTAGCCCTTCAGTCAAGGCACATATGAGAAAGCAATCAATGAACAACTAAGGTACCACAACAAAAAATTGATGCTTCTTATCTCTCTCTCTTCCTGTCTGTCTGTCCTTATCTGTTTCTCTTCTGCCTCTCTGTCTCTCTCTGTCACATAAATAAATGAATAAATAAATAAATAAGATAGGACACATGTTAGGACACAAAGTAAGTCTCAATAAAATTTAAGATTAAAATCATATCAAGCTCCTTCTCTGACCATAATGGTGAGAAACTAGAAATCAATCACAAGAAAAAAAACTGAAAAACACACAAAGACATAGAGCTAAATAACATTACAAACGATGAATAGTAGACAATGAGATCAATCAAGAAATCAAAAGATACCTTGAGACAAATGAATATGGGAACACAACCACAAAAAAAGAAATAATAATAAGTCAATGTAGGTTCGGCAACTGTAACAAATGTATCATTCTGGTAGGAGGGTTTGATAATGGGGTGGGGGGCTACGTATGTGCAGAGGCAGGAAGTATACAGGAAATCTCTGGACCTTCCTTTCAATATTGCTGTGAATCTAAACTGCTCTAAAAATGTGTCTTAAAAAAGACCCAAACTGCCCTTGGGAACTTTTGAGGAAGAAGGAAAATGTGAGTCAAGAAATGAGAGTAGCCTTTCGAGGCTGAGGACAGTCTTCAGTTGGAATCCAGCAAGGAAGTGGCCACCTCCTTCATGCAACCACAAGGAAGTGGATTCTGCCAACAGGCCCTGTGAGGAAGGAATGGAGCCTTCCACAGCCTCCAGGAGGAACACATCTGCTGACACTGATTTTAGCCCACTGAGACCCAAGGTAGGCTTCTCTCCCACAGACACAATAATAAACTCGCATTGTTCGGAGGTAGAGAGAAGGACTATTGTACATAGCTGCTATGATGATGTGAATATACATAAATTATTTAAAAGAGGGTCTGACATATAATAAACATTCATTCAATGCTAGGTCTCTGTTACTTACAATCTAAATGGCCATGGCAAATAATTACAGCCTCTTTCTTTGCAAAATAAGGACAATAATATCTTCTTCTCAGAGTATTTATGAACATGAAATCTTAACACTGTGTAAAGTGCTTAAAACAGAGTCTGGCATATGGCAGACACAAAATAAATAACAACTATGCTACTAAAAATATCATTGCCTGAAAAGTGGAGCTGATTTGAAAATCTAGAGTTAGATTGATACATTAAGCATGAAAGCATCTAGTATAGTGCTTATACATAATTGGTGCCCAATAAACGCTAATTAAACATGAACTTCATTTTCCATATTGCATGTCTGCTTAAAAAGTCTAAAGAGAATGTTTTAGACTGCTTGTAGGTTATAAATCTTGAAACCTGATACACCAGGAGCAATCATCTGGCTCATTATAGGCTCTTTCCTTTCGTAACAGGGTGTCCAGTGGGCTTTTATGCTAGAATGATGGTTTAAGTCTGAAGCTGGAAATGTAGCTGCTAAGTACTCCACATTCTTTTTTTTATTATTATTGATTTTTCAGAGAGAGAGGAAGGGAGAGAGACAGAGACACAGAGAGAAATATCAATTAGTTGTTCCACCTATTCATGCCCTCATTGGTTGACTCTTGTATGTGCCCTGACCAGGGACTGAACCTGCAACCTTGACCTGTCAAGATGATGCTCTAACCAAATGAGCTATAGAGCCAGGGCCCTAAGTAGCCCATATATTGAGTTGAAAGAGCCATTGGATATGTGGCCAGCCCTCCATCAGGACTTGGATTAGTGATCCAGTCCCACCACCATGACCAGTCCTCAACCCTCATCAACAAATAAGGAAAAATTGGGAGAGACAGGAACCTGTTGAGAAGTGGGGATTCTTCCCTTCCCCCAAAAAAGAGGGAACACCCAAAAGAATCAGGACTGAGGATACCTGGCCAGATGAATGTCATCTCCCAGCTAGGCTCTGCTTAGCCAGTACCTGTTGGTTTGCCCCCAAGCTTCCTGAGCAGGAAAACAAGGAAATGAGAAACTATCTGTAGGAGAAGAGTGACTCTAATGGCAAGGCACAGTGAAGACATTTGTGCTAAACCCACAAGATAGAGGGTGGGAGACTTGGATGCCTTTTTATGATGAGGAACCTTGATCACCTGCTCAATATGAAAGTGAACTGAACCAGCTGAGCATTTTGCTATTTCTAAAGGGATAGATACTTCAAGAAACAGTGTACACTGACTGAGTTTTGTAAGGGTCCAAAACTCATCCAGCTGATAAGTATTACAAAATGTGAGGATTTTTTTTCCTTATATCTTGGAATTATGGTCAAGGATAAAACAGAAACCAATGTGTTATCAAGTATCCCATTTTTTAAGTTCAGAAAGTTGCCAGAAGTCAGAGCCAGCCATCTCTCTATAGGCAACAAACAGTAATAGACCTGAAAAATCTATCCTGCCAACACGGAGGTGATTCATACTTGAAAAGGATGGGGAGATGTCAGTAGCCCTGGGGGTGAGGTTCTCTCTGTTCATCTTCACTGAGACCGGAGGCAACCACTTTCTTTTCCTTCCAACAAGGGGGAGGAGGTGTGGGGGAAGTTCCAAAACAATCAGTTGTAAAGACTGTGAGGGTTTGCAATCAAGAGATTGCAAACCATTATTCTCATGAGCATTTTATTCTTGGGTCATGTACTGCACTGCCCCTGCATTATTTAGAAAGGAGAACTGAGTGGAAAGAGATAGTGAGGTGGAGAGGAGTGGGTAGTAGGAATCCCTTCGACCTGGCAAAGATGGTGGGTTTACCAATACTCTGCTTTATAAGCCTTCCCGCCAGGCTAAGAAACCAAGAAAAGTTGGCTCTTATACGACATGGGCACCCTGTTGCCATGCACCTGAGAAGCTGCAATTACCAACAGAAAGGACTAGGAAGATTCACGTCCTCTGCGCCTGCTGGGGAAGCAGCAGCTTCCACGGGGCTCACAGAGGGGACTGCCCCTTCTTCACACCGCCCCTCGCCTCTCGGAGCGCTGCAGGCTCAGGTGGTGCTGAAGCAAGCAGACCCAATTTTCGCTATGCTTTAAAATCAAGAAAACTGAGCTAAATGCCAGAATAAAACTGTCCCAATAATCAAGGTGGATACAAATTGACAACATCTGCCAAGTTGATCAGAGATCCATTAGAGTCAGCAAACTGGAGTAGGGATGGGTGATGGGAGGTAGACTTGGCAAGGCATAGTTGGAGCAGTTATTAAGAAAAAATAAAATGACTTTGCGTTTTTACCCCAATCCACAGTGCCCGTGTCCTCTCTCCTGCCCCTCCTCGTCCTGGTGAGCTCCCACTCCTTCTCTTCAGTGTATTATGGCAGTCAGCCCAGTGGAGCGCCGGTCTGGTGCTCACTAAGTCAGCAATCTCCATCCAAGCCAGCCCACCTTTGGTCTCTTTTATTCTACTGGTAACTGAGCTTTGCTTTCCCCCATGGACTCATGTAACTTTTAGCCGTCTTTTCAAGGGCTTTACCTCTCTAACATTTCACATGTTGCACAGGTTAACCAAAGTCACTGAACTGCACGAAGGCCCCTGGACTCAGCCACAATGGAGACCAAACGCTGAAAGGACCAGAGGCGCTTTGGGACTCTCTGGACTGTACCAAATGCACACATTCACAGCTAAATCCTGTAAGTGAAGTTAAACTTTGGCTTGTTTTTCCTCCATAAAAAGGAGTTGAGAGACTTTTCAGAGACTACAGCTGCTGCTATAAATAGTGTATGCTGTGTGCTTATATTTTCTATCGGGAAGGCCTCCTGGCTAACTACACCTAGCACCAGTGCCCAGCACATAAAAGGCATTAATGAGATATTTGTGATATTTGTTAAACAAAGGAATGAATGGAGGAGTGAATAAATGAATTGGTAGTGAACATAGTCTTACTAGTAGGCAACAAATAAAATTACCCCTGCAAGGTGCTCAGACAGCTGTCTACAGGCCTTTCAGACAATCTAATGTTTTTATTCATATAACAAATATTTATTAGACACTTAGTAAGACTTTGATGAGGGATCTAAACCAGATGCAAGGGAGGAGAAAGACACAAGGTAGAGATGACAAAGGCCAATGTCAACACAACCACCAACACTCTACCTTCGAAAACCAACCCAACAAAATACCACCATGGGAGTCTCATGCTTTTTACCACTCTCACCCTCCACCAAGGCCAGTTTGATCTGCTCCACCCTCAACCCCAAGATTTTTAACTACAGTAAAAAGGAAAATAGCTCCAAGCAGAATCAACTGTTTTATTTAAGACAGTTTTCTTTTTCCTTGAAATCTCTACTTTATGGTGAAGCAGAAGTTCATTTTTCTTTTTAAATTGCAGTTGTATTTAAGTACCAAAGTCCTAGAAAAATGAAGCAAATGGTCCCACAAAGGCATTGCTTTTTAAATGTAGATTAAACATCATGCTAGTGGAGAGGATAACCATGCAGACAAAGGCCATTGTTCCAGTTTTCCAAGTACATGCCTCATCACTAGGTCTTCGCAACATTCAACGAGGGAACATTGTCACTATAAGTACCCAGTTTTACAGGAATAGTTCTTACTTGCTTTGGCCTCTTGAAAATTTCTAAAGGAGAATTTTATCACTTAATGTTAACAATCATTGTATGTCTGTTATATATGCAATAATCACTATTCACACAAATAAAGAAAACCTCATATCTGTCCTTAACCAAACTCAAAGATTTTCTATGAACAAAGAGAAACCAGTATTAAGAATTGATGGTAGGAAAAAAATGTCAAGAAACTACTTTTTAGAAATGTATGCTAAGAAAATCAACATTTAAGGTATATACACAAAGATGTTCATCACACCATTATTTATAAAGGTGAAAAATTGCAACAACACAAATACCGAATAACAGTGGATGAAATATATTACTAACTATCCTAATAAAAATCTTGCAGCCATTGAAAAGGATGTGCTGTTGAATTTACTATATTTTTTGTTTTATATACATCCACACAAAGGCATGGAATGGTCCAGAAAAATATATACCAAAATATCAGCAATGTTTGTCTTTAGGTGATTAAATGTCAGCCATTTTACAAATGGGAGGAGTATTGCTCTAATCATGTAAATGCCAACTTTGAAAAAGTAGAATTCTTTATATTTATTTATTTATTTATTTTGAGAGAAAGAGAGAGAGAGAGAGAGAAAGAGTGAAAGAGCAAGTCAAGAAGGGAGATAGGACAGAGGAAAATCTGACTTTATGTGATGGGTATGCAACATAATTGAATGACAAGATAACCTGGACATGTTTTCTTTGGAATAATAAAAAGGGAGATAGATGGTGAGAAGCATCAACTTGCAGTTGCTTTCACTGTAGTTATGCATTGATTGCTTTCTGAGAGAGATGTAGGAGAGAGAGTGAGAAGCATCAGCTCGGCCCTGGCCAGTTAGCTCAGTGGTAGAGCATTGGCCTGGCGTGCACGAGTCCCAGGTTCGATTGCTGGCCAGGGCACACAAGAGAAGCGCCCATCTGCTTCTCCACCCCTCCCTCTCTCCTTCCTCTCTGTCTCTCTCTTCCCCTCCCGCAGCCAAGGCTCCATTGGAGCAAAGTTTGCCTGGGCGTTGAGGATGGCTCTGTGGCCTCTGCCTCAGGCGCTAGAATGGCTCTGTTGCAACAGAGCGACGCCCCAGATGGGCAGAGCTTTGCCCCCTGCTGGGCATGCCGGGTGGAACCCGGTAGGGCGCACCCCGGTCGGGTGCATGCGGGAATCTGTCTGACTGCCTCCCCATTTCCAACTTCAGAAAAATACAAAAAAAAAAAAAAAAAAAGAAGCATCAGCTCATAGTTGTTTTCACTTTAGTTGTACTTTGATCATTTATTGTACATGCCTTGATCAGATCAGAGCCAGGGTCCACTTGCTCAAGCCAGCAGCCTTGGGCTTTTCATGCCAGCCACCTTCAGGCTCATGCTGGTGAGCTTTGGGATTGTGTGGACCAGGGGCTAGGAACCTTTTTGACTGAGAGAGCCCTGAACACCACATATTTTAAAATGTAATTCCGTGAGAGCTGTGTACGTTATGCATTATCCAATAAAAATTTGTTGTTGTCCTGGAGGACAGCTGTGATTGGCTCCAGCCACCCTTAACTATGAACATGAGCGGTAGAAAATGAATGGATTGTAATACATGAGAATGTTTTATATTTTTAACGTTATTTTTTTTTTAAAGATTTGTCTGCAAGCCAGATGCAGCCATCAAAAGAGGCACATCTGGCTCGCGAGCCATAGGTTCCGACCCTTGGTGTGGATGATCCCCCGACTCACGCTAGCTCATGCCAGAGACTCCACGCTGACAAGCCCATGCTCAGAGTCAGCAACCTCGGAGTTTTGAGTCGGCAACCTCAGCATTCTGGGTCAATGTTTTATCCACTTTGCCACCACCAGTCAGGCTAGAGAAAGTAGAACTCTTTACAGAGGCTTTTGATTTCCCATGTTTAGTATTTACCAAATATATATAGAAAAATTTTTTTAAGAAAAAAATCTAACATGCAAATTACAATATCCTTTTTAAAGATGTTTTTTAAAGTTTTTCCACTGATGAGAGAGGGAGAGAGAAGCTGCAACTCATTGTTTCACCTAGTTGTGTACTCACTGATTGCTTCTATTACATGCCCTGACCAGGGTCCTACCTACAACCTCTGATGCATTGGATCAACACATTATCCACTGAGCCACCCAGCCAAGGTTAAGGACCTTTTTGAAGAAAGTTATTTGTACCAATATAGTAATATTTCTTTAATTCACTGTAAATATTCTTTTTCCAAAATAAAGATCATAAAGCTTTTTTATCATAAACTTGAAAGTTAAAAATTGCTTAACTATATGAGAAAACATTAAAGTATAACACTGAGTGACTAAAAGAGGATATGCAAAACACACACAATTTAGTAATACAAATTACTAAAACAAATCTGCACAAAAGAAACAGTGTTCACCATGAATACTTCTGAGGGCTGAAATTATGAGTGGCTTTTTGTCCTTTTTACTACATTTAAAATTTTTCTACAGTAAGTATCTATTACTTCCAAAATAAGACAAATAATAAACTCTATAAATTTTTAAATAAACATAGAGAACATAAAATCATGTATATTTGCTATATCAATAATTGAAACAGGCACTTTGTTTTTTGTTTTTTTTAAAAAAAGTGCTTTCTTATTACACTCACTTGATAATCTCTGATAATGTAGTCTGTTACCTAAACCCTGAATAATGGAGAACGTGTAGCTCTGAATTCATTTCAGCTTCTTCCTGGCACCTAATTAAAGGAATGACACAGCTCTCGTGGTCTTGGCTATTCCCCTCACACAATGCCCTACCTGCAAGACAGTCCGACAGAAGGAGAAAATCAATAGCTTTGAAACTCAGCATAATTATCCAAAATAGACAAACTATAAACCTTGGAACACTACTCAATTCCTTACTGACTTAATTAATGACCCTAGGCTAGACTGTAAATTTTATAAAATCAGGAAACATGCTCTACTTTCATCACTGTATCCCAGCACCTAACTGGCACATAATAAGCACAGTAAATGTGGATGAATGAATGAATGAATGAATGAATGAATAGGTGATTTATGGCTGGGCTCTGCTATCTTCCTTAGAACTCTGCTGGCCATTTTATAACATCCTTAGTATAACACTGTGGAAGAAGATGATGTGTCATAAGGTCACACTGCATTGTTATATGTTCCATTAATGAAAGTACAAGTAATAGGTACAGGATATGTTCCAGGAAGCAGCTTTGCTCATCATTATGGCTTAATAATTGGAAATTATTCAGCACCTAATCCTCTCAAGGTAAGTAATACAACCCACATCTAGGGCTCGGAAAGACCAAGTAAATTTGCCAAGGTCACAAAGTAATAAATGACAGAGCCAGGATCAAAATCTGATTCTCCGAGGCTCAAAAGTCCGGACTCTTTCTAGGTGGGAACAAGCACCCTGTCATCTACCCCGTCAGTGTAGATGTCTATGGAGTCTACACTCATCATCTCACTTAATGCTCATCATAACCCTATCAAGTGGGTTTACATATTATACCATTTTTCAGGTGACAAAACAAAGCAGAGATGGTTAAGCAACTTGCCCAAGGCCACACAGCTCCCAATAGAGCCAAAATGGAATGAAAACCTAAAAACTGTTCTCAATTGATAACTATCAACTATATTGAAAGGGGCTGCATTAACAATATATTGTCAGCATCACTTCCAAGATGATTGCCAACTTCGTCAAAAGACAAACTGGCCATATTCTACACTAACATACATAATTATTCAATTGATCCAATTAACTTCCTAAATTCTGCTCTCTGAAATGAAAAGTGACAGGCTCCAAAATTAAAAAAGAAAACAAAAACTCCCATTTGCAAGGCAAAGGACAAAAATACAAATGTACCTGTATATTTTAAAGCTACAATCAAATCAACAAACAAAAACTGTATTCCACTCCCCTATCCTTTTCCCTGGACAAATTACCTGCATAACAACCTGGAATCCCAAGTTCATATTTAGGCTTCTTAGACTCTAGATGTTTGGTACTAAACATAGCACATGAGGAGAGACCTTCCTAGTGTATATGTGCTCCCCAAACTCATATCTAAGCTCCTTGCACGTTGTCCTTTTCCCACAAGGAGCTATTCGTTGGCCATCCCTTGACCCTAGGAGTACACATGGCAGTCGGACAAGCCACCCTGAGGATGAGGAATGAGGGAGATGCCCCATACAGGCTGTGAAAGTGGGCTTGGGTCATTTGGGCAGGAAATTCCAAGATATACAAAGACCCCATTGATGCCTTGCCCTCTTAAGAAGGGGTGAAACCACAGGAAGAGCAGTGTGAGACCCTCCAAAAATGGAGCACAGAGCCTGGGCTCCTACTGCCACAGTCTAAGGAGGGCACTGCTGAGAACCTTATCCAGCTTTCACATAAGCTTTCAAAAGAGAGCTGCTTACAGTAAATCTCTCAAAATGCATCCCTTCTCCCTATCCCTCCTTAACCAAGAGCTGGCCATCTATCAAAGTACAATTCATTCACTCTTCCAGTAGTCAAAGCACTGATAGTTTGTAATTTCCAAATTTGTCTCTTAATTGCCTGATATTTTGAAGTTTTTTTAAATCCTGTCAACTGTCTCTGTTTTGTTCTTCTAAAGCAGTGGTACTCAGCTGGGGGCAGTTTTGCCCCACCACCACCACCACCACCACCAGGAGACATTTTGCTAAGTCTGGAGACATATGTTATGTGGTTGTTTTGTTTTTTGGACAGAAGCCATGGATGTGCCAAACATCCTACAATGTACAGAACATCCCTTCACAACAAATAATTATCCCACCCCAAATGTTAGTAGTACTGAGACTAGGAAATGCTGCTCTAAAAGTTAAGAACTTTTATAACAGAGAAGATGCTATTTACCACTTTGATCTCCACATGACCAAGCAGAGTGCTGGATCTCTTCAAGTATTGTTTGACTGATTAATTGGCTATCTGGTCCCACACATCTTTAAAATGTTCATTCACATAGTAATTCAACAAAAATTAGTGTGCCGAGGACCATGCTCAGCTCTGGTAATGCAAATATGAATGAATCAACAGAAAAGGCAGACAAACTGGTACTTCTAATATAGCATGAAAAATGCACCTATCACTAGCAGATACTAGCTATTTGTATAATTTGCTGTTCATGATGTGTCCTCTTGCTACTTTCAAGAAAGTAAGGAGTCTGTTAAGTTCACTTTTGTAGTTCCAGTATCTTCTATGGTAATAGTGGTAGACACCTACTAGTAAACAATTTGAATAAATAAAAGAAATAAAATAATCTGTACAAAGTATTAAAATTTAAAAATAAAAAAAAGGAGAAGCTCCTAACACAGGCTAGGGAGGAAGAAAAGAGTGAGGGAGGTTGCTTTGGGAGATAACATGAGTTAAGCTCTAATTACATGCCAGAAACAGTTCTAAGCATTTTCAACACATTACCTATTCTAATGCCCACAACAATCCTACAGGAAGTCATACTTTACAGAAGAGAAAATGGACAATGAGGGCCGACTTGCTGAAGAACACAACACATGGTGGAATAAGGATTTGAGCACAGCTAACTAATATGAGAAGCTTTGCTCCTAACCACTACACTGCACGGTCAAAAAACAATATGGGTAAGAATTGGCTAGGTGAAGAGCGGGAAATGTGGCCTTGAAGGAAAATATTCTAGGCAGAAGAAATAACACACACACACAAAAAAACAACACAGTCTGGCTGATTTCAGGAACTAGAACCCTAGCAATATTACTGAAGCATAAAGAGGAAAACTGATGAAAGATGGCCTTGGAGAAGTAATCATGGCCAAGTCATGAGAGATATACACAGCAAAGCTTCATTCATCCAACATTACCAGAGAAAGAGCACAAGGCTTCGAATCAAACAGTCTTCCTGGGTTAGAAAGCCAACCCTATCATTTTGTTAAAGGATCTCACTGGGCCTTTATTTCCTTATCTGTGAAACAAAGAACATACCAATAGCTACTTTATTAAGTAGCTATAGGAACAAAAGATAACAAATATAAGAACTAAGAGCCAGGTCAGGCCCATTTTGTGTCCAGTAAATATCAGTGATTTACTTTTGTTACTGTGGTTATTGTTAAAGAAATGTTTTTCACACTTGTACATCTGCAACATAATTGAAGTTTATTTTCTCAAACATCACAACTTATTAGGCCATCTATTTCTTGAACTAATTTTAAAGTGAATTCCACAAATCCCCTAACTTAACACATATAAAATTTACACATCCCATAGAGCTAGACCGCTGCAGCTGCACCTCATCCCCTCCACCCCCAGTGCCCTCTCTGGCCACCAGGACAGCCATGGACAAACTCGAGGCTTTTGCAGCCATAGATTCAAAAATAGAGACAGAAGAGAAGCCACTTAAAGCTAGAACTGCTTACTATTTCATTCAGAATTCGGGACCAGAAACAGTAAATAGACAGCATTTTCAAAGTATTTTGGTGTGTTACCACGGTCCCCAGCTATACCAATAACAGTGATGTACCATCTCTGCTGATAGCTGGCACACAGTCAGTGTCCTTGGATACTTGATGTTTGTTCTTTGTTTTTTTAAGTGAAATACTGTATTTAATGGGTTACTATAGTACCTGATGTAAAGTAAGGGATTGGCAATTTTTGTTTGTTTACTTTTTATTAAATTTATTGGAGTGACATTGGTTAATAAAATTATATAGGTCTCAAGTGCACAATTCTACAATATATCATCTGTATATTGCATTGGGCATTTAACTCCCAAATTCAGATCTTCTTCCATCATCATATATTAGACCCCCTTCACCGTGAGCTACACCTCAAGCCCATTCAGAGATTGTGACCTGGCTTCCACCTACCTTCCACTCTACCTTTATACTATGTTCTCCATGGACCACTTACTAACTTTGCACACAGGAAGCACACCAGAGACTTCCACTCCTCCCTGCTTTGGCCTTTGCTACTGTCTTTGCCTGGAGCATCCTTCTGCCCTCACCTCCTACTACTAATCCACCTTGCCATCTTTCAAGGGTTAGTATAAGCACCACCTCCTCTCTGATTTCCCTCCTTCCAATAGAATTAAATGTCATGTTCCATGAACTTTCCCAAAACTTTGCTTGTGTTTCTATTGTTATAACAACCATATACTAAACAGAAGTACATGGCTAGCATCATTCTAGGTGCTTTCTGTATATTATCATGTAATTTTCACTACAAACTTGTACAAAATTAATACAAACCCCATTTTATAAATGGGGAAACTGAAGCTCTGAACTTGAACTGACCAATGGTCACATGTGAAAGAAATACATCTAGAATTTCAACCATGTTCTGCAGCTCCCAAGTCCCAAAGTTCTTCTCTCCACTGTGTTGCTTATTTTTGGTGGCCCTATTTCCTGCTGGTTAGTTAATTGTATACATATATGCTGGCCCTGTGGGATTATAGCAAATATCGATTACAGGGATTAGCATGTGTTCATCTTTATAAACGTATAATGTATTCACTTATAGATAGTCCTTAGAAATAAATGAGACAATACATTTAAAGCACTTAGCATAGTGCTTTACAAGCGATAGCACTTACAAGCACTTATAAGCGATAAGTGCCAAATAATTTGCTGCTGTTGTTTTTTTGTTGAGACCATGTCAGGTGCAAGGATGAAGCCTTGCACATGAATTCTGCACTGAAGTTTACTTTTGAGAAGCAAACAAAAAGGATAAAACCAGAAGAGCCAGATGCCACTTCAATTTGGCATTTCCCCACACCACCTGACTACTCAATCAGAAGCAACAAGAGTAGCATAGAAACTTTCTTAAGTTTCTACCACAGGACAATTTATTTCATTTTTCTATTGCTACAAGGATGTTAGGAAAATTTCCTATTTAATTCAAAGCTCTTGCAACTTTGTAACTTTCTTGTTGCCCTACCCTATTAGGTCTGTCAAGGTTCCCTCTGAAAAGTCACTACTTCACAAGTTGTGAGCTGGAGGAAGAACATCACAAAAGTAAATGGAAGCACAGAGGGCCAATGTAATCTGAAATTCTCATGTGCGTACACATAGTAGCGCTTTCTTTTGTCCTCATAGCCTTTAAATGTACTTTAAATTATCATATTTCTTTACTCTTTTGTTTTCCTCAGCCTCCGCCAGCAGGAGGTAAGCTTTCTCAGAGGACACAATCTGTTCATTTTACTCACTACTATTCCTCCAGTACCTAACTCATATCTGGTATATAGTAATCACTCATTAAATACTGGCCAATTGACTGCATTTGTATGTATGCATATATGAATGTGAACATATATATATATGTGTGTATACATAATATATATTATCATATATGGTTATGAATAAATGTGACTATATCTCCACACAGAAATGCATACTGTACTTTCATGTACATACATTTGTATTTGTGCAGAAGATATTTCAAACTGGAAAACACAGATACCTGTTTGCCAAAGTAGGGTCTCCTGAGCATAAGAAAATCTTCTGTCTGACCTGCCTAATATTGAACATACTACTTGCATACTAACAATTCAGGTGGTTTTAAAAAATAAATTTTAATAAGCATGAAAGTAAAAAGAAAATGTTTAACTTAACATTTTGCTATCATTTTAAACCCCTTTTCCCTGTTTATTAGCTTAAGTTTGAGAAATGTCAGGGAAGGTGGGCAGAACATGAACCAGTAAAGCTTCTCTACAAATTTGGCAGCTGAAACATTCCAAACTCATATGGGCTGGCAAACTGTCCTTATTTAAGTTATAACATATAATGAAAATTATAATTTATAATAATGACGAGAAACCATTGACTGAGAAGTGTGCCTGACCTTTATCAGGTTTTTTTGTTTGTTTGTTTAAACCTTATACCAAACCTGCAAGATAGATGTTATTATCCCATTTGTAAATAAGGAAACTAAGATTCAAAGAGATAGAGTAACTTTCCAAAGACACTCTGCTGTTTATCTAGTCATGCACCATCTAAAAATTCAGGCTTCAATGCTGAAGCACCAACTGTTTTAAATAAGCAATGGTGCCTCTCATATCATTTTAGAGACACTAACTGAGAGGTAAGTGTCTAGGCAGCTTTTACAGTACAGTGTATGCATTTCAATAAGCAATTCTCTGCACATAGAGACTAGACCAAATGACAGCCAAACACACTGGCGATTACTCCAGGCTGCAGACAGCAAGAGGCAAATGTGTCTCAGAAAATACCAGCCTGTGTTTCTCAGAATATGAAGCATTTTCCAGTTGATTGTGTCCTCCAAAAGAAATGTATTCTCTGACAGAGCTTCATTATCCCTCCTCCTATACAAAAAACAAAAAAAAGGACTCTTTCATTGCAAACCAATAGGAAGTTCTTAACTCATTTCCTTATATTACTTGAAATGAAAGTGCTTTCTGTTTTTTAGAGAAAAGAACTGCAGGATGCAATGCCTTTTGGGTGCTTTTGAGTCCAACAATCAATACTGTAAAGGGAAGACTAGCCCTTATATTTCTTTAAAGGGAGTGGGGTGATTTTAAACTTCATGAGAACAAGATTCTAAAGAAAGAGAAAAGGAAAGTCTTCCCTCCCAGTTTAAAGGAGAACTCAGCAACCTTCCCTGAAGGAATTGGCTATTATCACTGACCTTCTTTCCAAAAGCAGGCCTGAGATGAAGAGGGAAACCATATGTTTTTAAAAGTTTTGGGTTTTTTTAATTTATAGATGTTTCTGAACATTTGTAACAGTAAGGAAAAATGTTTAAATTGGCTCTCACCTGCCCGTACATACACTGCTGGAAAGATCCCATGCAGAGCAAAGGAAAACACTTTCCATGCAGACCACTACAATTGCAGGAAGAGCCCACTGCAGCATCAGCCCCAGGGGCTGAAGGCGAAAGGAGCACTTGGCAGTAGCAGAAGTGCCAGTGTGTCCCCCATATGCCCAGGGAAGAGGAAAGGAAGGGGAAGCAGCTCTGCCTTCCTTCCAATCCACATACAACCCCTGCTGTCAAGAACTTATTTTTAGACACACTGAAATTCCCAGAAAGGAAGGGAAACTGCAATCTCTGAGTGATCCTCCGAATTCTGGTACCCAACCTGGTTATAGTGTTGTTGATGTTTTGTTTTTGTGTTTGTTTTCAGATTTCGAGTCCCTTCCTGAAGCAATCTCCCATCCTTCAGAAGGCTTCCTCAGGCTAAGCCAAGAGAAAGATCTGGGAACTGGAGAGCTCTTGTGATGAAAATCCTAGCAGGGACACTACAAAGGTACATGACCTTGGGGAAGAAGTATCTCTTCCTCCTGAAGACTGAGTTTGTGGTTAGTAAGACAGTTAATATCTGTTATTTGAAAGTTGTTGAGATTTCAACATAAACATTACACAGTACCTAGCTCTTAGTAGGGCATCAGGAAGTGCCCTGTGTTTGTCATGGGCACATTGCACAATGCCACCGGATGCTGTCTGAGAGTGCATATTTTCACTGCCCAAGATTTGGCCATTACTCCCCCATTAGTGATTTATGTTGCCAATCATTCACCTAACCTCATTAAGACATCACCTACCTGCTTCTAGTTCTCTATAACTTCAAACGTCTGCACAGCCCAATAAATAAATTCTCATTGAGCTCAAAGGAACAAAGTTCGCTTGGGATCCTCTTCCCACAAGTTATGCCTAATCGTCGAGTACAATTCAGGCTTGGGCAGAGATGCATGCAGGCTTTTTACATGGACAAAGCAGGTGTCTGCACATCTCTTGGGGTAAGAGGTGGGAAGAGCTCCCCCGGCTAAAGTCTCCAGGTTGGGAATGGGAAGGAAAGAGAGAAGGACAAGAAAGACTGGATAAAAGGGATGCCTCTGCAAGGTGGTCCTCGCTGGTGACCCTGTCCTTGGAGCACTGGGAGAAAAGGACACGAGCGGGGAGGTGCAGCGAGGGCAGGAGTACCTGAAAAGTCTGGCCGCCGTCTGGTTCCGTCTCCACGCCGTGCCCTGCTGCAGCACCCCCTGCACGATCTCCTTCTCGTTGGGCAGCCGGTAAACAGGGAAGATGTAGAGCCAACAGAGGACCACGACGCAGAGGGCACTGGCTCCCATCGGCAGCCGAGTCCGCGGGAACTTCCAAGCCAGTACAGCCATGGCCCCCCTGGGCGTGTGTCGTCGGGCCCGCCCGCAGGGGCTCATCGCAGCCCCAGGGTCCCGGAGGGCGGAGAGCAGAGCCTCAGCACGCTCTGCGAACTGGCAGTGGGGGGTGCCCCCTCCGCCGGCCCCCCATGCACACACGCCGTTCGCTTTCTTGCTTGCACTCGCTCAAACGCTTCTTTGGCCCCCAGAACTCCAAAGGTCAGAGCAAGGATTTTTGTTAAAATGCAACTTTTTCAAGGATTTCTTTCTAGGGGAAGTGGCCAGGGGGACAAGTCACAAGCTGTGGCCATGGTCGCTTCCCCCGAAGAAGGCGCTGGGGTCTCCGCGAGCGCGGCGGCGGAGAGTCGCTCCGGCTGGCTCTGCAGCATCACTGTCGCCCTCAGCGTGGATCTGAAGAGCCCGTCGGCTCCGTCCCAGACATTTGGCCCGTGGCGTCCCCTTCTGAGAGATGCTCCTGCGCCCTTCACCGCCTCTTCCCGCCTCCCGCGCTGCCGCGCCGCCAGGCACCCCCAGACGCGCGCTCTGCGCGGCGCCAAGTCCTTGGAAATTTCCACGGCGACCCAGGACCGCTATCCTGCCCCGGGCTTCCCCGCCTCGTCCGCCAGGATACTTGCTCCCCACCCCTCCCGGAGAAGAAAAGAACTCGCTCTCATCAGTTAATTCAGCGGCGCGCCGCAGCCTTCCGCTGCGTCCCGGACTTCGCAGACAAACGCCCGAGGATTGGTGGAAATGAAGGTCCCCTCCCTCCCCCACTCGCAAAATTGCCTTCTTCGACCCGTTCAGATACGCGAAGCCCGCCTGGAGCGCGCGCCCCTCTCTTCCGCCCTTGCTCTCTGGTGATTGAGGCAAATATTAAAAAATAACACCCCCACCCCCCCAAAAAAAATATATATATATAGCCCTCAAGTATGTCAGAGACGAGCCGATAACCTGACTCCTGCACACGCAGCCAGCTTGCAGGAACTGTCACCCTGGTCTCTACCTGGTTGGTCATTAACCCGCAGTGAGACGCGTGGAGGCCTGGGGAGATTTATACCTTCCTGGGCTCCCTTCCGCATTACCCGGTCCCGGAGCCGCAGCTCCAAGACACCCGTGCGCGCGCGCGTGCACAAACACAGACACACACCGACGCTCACGGGCCCGCACGCGCGCGCACGAGGAGGTGCGTGCACACCGGGGTCCGCCGCCTCGCCTCCGCCCTGCAGGGAAAGGAGCTGTTGCATCCAGATGTGTAGGCAGCTGGTGCCCAAGCACTCAGACCTCCAGACGTGACAAAGCCTTAGAGGTGCGTTGGCCAATTCCAGCTTTTAAAGGGCCGTGGTTCTTAGATGTCTTTCTCGCTCCATGGACTAGTTCATCGCAACCCTGACCTTGGAAAGGCGCCACCCGCCTGGACCCGAGGAATGGAGGGACCCACTGTTATGCTTGTCTTGTTGGCGGACGCATAGCTTGGGTACCTCCTAGCGGTTGCTTATTCCATTTGTTTCAGCATCTCATCAAGCGTGAAGTATGCAAGGACAAAGAAGAAGGCTGCCTACTAACCAGGTTGGCTTAATCAACAGAAAACCAGCTCTAAGGCCTTAGCTCCATTTGCTCAGCCGACCAGGCTGCAACGCCCAGTGCAACCTACACTGACTGTTACATGGCCTGCTAGTTTTCTCCAGCCTCTTTCTCTACAGAGAAGTAGAACTTAAGAAGTTGAAAGCAAGTTATTTACCAAAAACAACCATACAATCCTGTAGTCTCATTCTCTCAATGCTACCATGTTGTCTTAAGAGCCTGACCTTGAAGGACAGAAAAGTTTGCAACCACAAAATATGTCTTTTGGGGGTATTGATGATTTTGAACTGGTTATTTTTAAGGCTCAGGAAGAACGAACTGTTGACCTTCTTCCTAACTGCTAAAATAATTTAAGATGGAAGGCCTATACCAGATTTTAGGAAGGAACAATCATCACAGATAACAGTAGTAGTTAACCTGAACTAGGTGTGGCTGGCAGACGGGGGTCCTTAGTGTCCCATTGTCTCTACATGTCCCAGCAAATACTTGTTTGCTAAACATGGACACTTTTCATCTCCCTGTGACTCCTACCTTCTTCTCCTTAGTTCAGAATGACATGTATACCTCATTTTGCCTTATGTCTTTGGACTTTTAACGTTTATGTGAATTCCTATGTGTATTAAATGTTTTCTCCTGTTAATCTGTCCTATGTCATTTTAACTGTTGAACCAAGAGAGGAAGGGGGAATTTTTCCCCTCCCACACAACTTGCTGCCCTCCCCCCTACAGCATGACCCAGAAATCTCTCTTACGTTGGTAAATCAGTAGAGAAGGAAATCCTGAAATCTAAAAAATAAGTCTTACTCCACACAGGAGCCTAATAAACATTCTTTGAAATGAAGATCACCTAAAGTTCTGCAAAGTAACCAACCCAACTCTTCTGTTCTGGATGTTCTGGAAATAAAGGGGACATGGTGATAGGGAACCTTTTGCATAGTTGCCAGGGCTATGGTTAAGTCATCTGCCTCCTTTGTTCCTATAATTTATTTTCATTTATTTTTTTATTTATTACCTTTCAGAGAGAGAGAGGGAGGGAGGAGGGAGAAGCAGGAAGCATTGACTCAGAGTAGTTGCTCCTGTATGTGCCTTGACGGCTAAGCTCAGGGTTTCAAACTGGTGACCTCAGTGTTCCAGGTCGACACTTTATCCACTGCACCACCATAAGTCAGGCTGTTACTATAATTTAAATAAAACACATATTGCCCCAATTTTTCTTTTATTCCCCAAGCCCAAGGGATACTAGAGTAAATAACAAATAAGTAATATAACAACCAAAAATAAGACATTGCAATTAAGAAGGGGCTATGTAAATGTTTCCCTGTTTAACCTTATAAAACTACATCAAAGTCATGCCTTAAACTGAGAGACATCTGTGATGGAATGTGCTGCTTCGCCTTCTTCTGAAAACTAAAATTCCTTTACTAACCCTTGTTGACTCTTGCCCCAGCCTATAATCCTACTTCATCCCCTGCTTTTCCTTAGCATGAACAACAAATCTAATCAGGTAAGGGCCTGCCCCCTTCAAAGTCACATAGGCATCATTTCTGTCACTGTTTTGCCGAACACCTTCTTTCTTCCATGGGATGTTGTTTCTCCCTCCACACAAATCCAGTGCATTATTCACGGCCAACCCAACCAGCTAGGTACACATCCTTCGTGTGTTCCCAGACCAACTAAAACACAGGTTTGAGGGGTAAGAACTTAATAAGCCTGACCAGGTGGTGGCACAGTGGATAGAGCATTGGACTGGGATGCGGAGGACCCAGGTTTAGACCCCGAGGTCGCCAGCTTGAGCACGGGCTCATCTGGTTTGAGCAAAAAGCTCACCAGCTTGTACCCAAGGTCGCTGGCTTGAGCAAGGGATAACTCGGTCTGCTGAAGGCACATATGAGAAAACAATCAATGAACAGCTAAGGTGTCTCAATGAAAAACTGATAATTGATGCTTGTCATCTCTCTTCGTTCCTGTCTGTCCCTATCTCTCCTTCTCTCTGACTCTCTGTCTCTGTAAAAAATAATAATAATAAGTTTGTGGTTTCTACTCCTATCTCCTTTGACCTTCTGTTCTGAATGTCTATTGTATTTCCTGGCTCCAACAGATGATAGTACATTTAGGTGTGTTACAAGTATTATTCAAATGCAACTTTGTCTCAGCAACTAGGCAGTATGAATATTTGGTCTTAAATCAAATGACAAGCCTGTGCTTTTAATCCATATGGGGACTCCACATGACATGCCTACATGTCTAAGGGAAGAGAAGGAACAATACATTACATTTCATTCATATTCTTCCAGGTATCAATTCAGGCTGGAGCTCATAACATACTCAACAAATAATTGTTGCTTGATTGTTTTCCTTGATAAATTTGAGGGCCTCATATTTATTCAGGCTGTTGCTAAGGTAGCAGTGTTTAAGAAAAAGTATGAACTCCTATGGTAATAAATTATTGGTACTTGATATTTAGCTGTCTGGTATATGACTTTTAGTAGATCATTTAGGTATTGTTTTATACTTCTGCATCTGAGTTTAGTACAGCGTTTGCTCAGCAAATGAAACAATGTTCAAAATTCTATAAATGTTATTTACTGAACTAGTAAACATGTGCAAAGCTACTTTGTATCACGAGTAAACTTGATAGGCAGCACATCTGTGCTATGAGAGCTGTAAGGAAAGCTGTTGGAAGAGACAAAGCCGGCACAGGACTGAAGCCACGGAGAGGAGAGGAAGAGAAGCACCTCTCACTGAAACGCTGAGAGAGAGCAAGGTGTGGAAAGATGATCAGAGGGAATGGGCCACACACAATTTATAAGCTAGCCTGGATGCTAATGGGTGTGATGACAAACATTAATAGTTACAGAGAGGTCTCATTAAAAAATTAATGAAAATGTCACTGTTAGAAGATTTAAAAAATTTTGTAATGTCACCCTTTCTTCAGTCTCCTCTCAAGTTCTTATTAGAATAGCTTAGAATGGAGAGAAAACAAGCATAAAAACATGCCTTTTTCACAACCAGTTACAATCCAACACAAATAGTATTGTAGAAGAAGTATAGTTTATCTGAATAGATGCATTTGTTTATCTCTACTCCCTCTTGTGACCTCACTAAAAGGACAGTAAAGAAATAAAAGGCATAGCCCTGGCTGGTTGGCTCAGCAGTAGAACATTGGCCTGGCATGTGGAAGTCCAGGGTTCAATTCTCGGTCAGGGCACACAGGAGAATTGCATATCTGCTTCTCTACCTTTCCCTCTCTCCTTTCTCTCTATCTCTCTCTCTTCCCCTCCCGCAGCCAAGGCTCCATTGGAGCAGAGTTGGCCTGGGTGCTGAGGACAGCTCCATGGCCTCCACCTTAGGCACTAGAATGGCTCTGGCCTAAATGGAGCAACGCCCCAGATGGGCAGATCATCGCCCCCTGGTGGGCATGCCGGGTGGATCCCAGTCGGGTGCATAGGGGAGTTTGACTGCCTCCCTGCTTCTAACTTTGGAAAAATACCAAAAAAAGAAAAGAAACAAAAGGCATAAACTCAAGAGAACAAAAGGAAAAGAAGGAATACAAAAGCAGACAAAGCATGTAAAAAAGGTTATAAGCAGGGAAGGAACTGAACAATGATAACTAATTTATCATAGTGGAGAAAGCTCTGAGCCTTCAAGTGATAGTGTGTGTTGGGGGGAGGGACAAGTAGAATAGACAGTAGTCAATGACAAGAGAAAATTTCTGAGGTGTTCTACATTAAATTTCAGCTACCAGAGAGTGAGAGAAAGAGACAGAAATGACTAACCAGCTTATATCTGTGGACCAATTAACAAAAGAATGCTCCCATTTCTGAATGTATGTTGCAGCTTTGATGCAACCTCTAGGAGTCTATTAGCTAACCACCACATCCTGAATACGTGTCCACTTTCAGAACTGTTGCCTGTAACTAATCCAAAGTAGAAAATATTTCTTCCTTACAGAGTTTCTACCGTAGAACTTTCCCTGCTTGATCTTCTTCCACCCCGCCCCCTAACCTATAGCTAACGCAAATCCTTTCAAAACAATGCGCATCTTTCTTCCTCAAGAAGAAAGTATAAAGGTGGTTATCAACTCCAGGACTGTGGACATGTTACCTTCTCTACCTAGTGTGGCTGCTGGTGGTTCAGATTTCATGCTCCAGGGCCTGGTCCTTTTTGATAAGCATATGGCTCAATAAACCCTTTTTCTATCTTTCTTTTAAAAAGATCTTTCTATCTTATCTTTTTAGCTGTGAGAGTTAAGTGTTTTTATGGTTAACACCAACTAGAATTAAGCTAATTTGTACTGCAGAGCTCTTGAAAGGCTCAGAGGCACCTGGTACCTCTAGAAGGAGAGGTGATGAATGAAACAAAATAAGAGTTAGTTTGCAAGTCTCTAAAAGGAGCAATGAAGCCTTTAGATCTCATCCTCCTGGCTTAATACGGGTTACTTCTCTAGAGAAACTGACCAGCACAAAGGAGAAGACCTACAGATTCTGTTACATGCAAGAGGTCTCCAATCCAAAAGTCATATCCCTGCCTAACACCCTATAGTGAGGGCCATCCATAGGTAAACTCTACTCACACAGATTTGCTAGTATCTTTGTTAGGCCTCATTCTCAAATAAGAGCAGAGAATCAAAGATCTCCAGACATTTGAAGAGTTTCCAACATAGGCCATCAAATTTCTTAGGGAAAATTTTTTCCAACTTGAAATTTTTTTGCTCAGTCCAAATAGGATTCAAAGTAAACACTTTCAAATGGAAGATCTTAAAAATGTTATATGCATGTACTTTTTCCTGAGAAGATATTGGTGATGCTCCACTACAATAAGAGGTTTATCAAGAAAGAGGGAGGTAGGGACCCAAAACTCCAGGGCTTTCATGCAAAAGAGAGACAAAAGGAAGCCCTAGGAAAACAGGTGTACCTCAGATCAAAAGAACAATCAATAACTTCTGGTTTCAGCTCAGAGATAGACTGGAAGTTGTAACTCCCAGTCTTCCAAGAAATCTGAACAAACTAAAAATCAGAAACTGTTATAAAGCACATAACCACCCTCAGTCTCAAGAAACAGGCATATCCAGAGTCAGAGTTGAGATCTATTTATCTGAAGCACAAGATTCTGAAGCCATAAATTCATAGAAATGGTCAATGGTAATTTGGAACTGATAATAATGGAACTGGTGGAAGCTGAGAGTGGACTAGCGCAAGAATGAGACACTTCTGTGAATCACAGTCAGGTGGGCCACCGCACTTTTGTGAGTTTTATCTCGGGGAATCTCACCAGATTATCAGGGTGAAAAACTGAGAAAGATTCTCTTGGGGCTCTGGCCAGAGTAAAGAAAGAGAAACCATTGTGATATATGGCCAGAGGAGTCCCTTTACAAAGTCCTACACTTCACAGAAAAAGACCCCTATAAATACCTTATCCCATCTAGAGGAAGGGCATTTATCCCACTTCAACCCCCAGTGGCCTTCTTATCTCACTTAAGCTGAGGAAATAAAACTATGAAACACTTGTGAAGTTTACAGCCCAGGGACAAAGGCCCACAAAAAGACTGAAATTTAATCATGAGATCATTGAACACTTCCCCTCTCCCACAAATTACCCTTACACTAATAAGGATTCAACATAATATCAGTGGATTACAGCTAAAAAACAACAAGATGCACATTCTCTGAGGAAAAATACTGAGGAAAGCCCAAAGTTAATAAAGAGCCAAAAACCAATGACACTAGAGAAATCTGAAGCCTCTGGCACTTTTACCTAGTGGAAACATTAAACACAGCCAACCTCCCAACCAAATTAACATAAAACTTCACACTAAACTCCTATTTACTTCTGTTCCTATTATCTGGTACATCATGTCTAACTTTCAACAAAAAGTTATAAGGCATATTATACGACAAGAAAAAAAGTCTGAAGAGACAAAGCAAGCATCAGAGCCAAACACAGCATAACACACGTGACCCAGGTGTTGTAACTATTCAACACAGGCTTCAAAACACTGTGATTAAGATGTTAAAGGCTCTACTGAAAAAAAAGTAGACAACATGCAAGAAGAGATGGCCAATGTAATCAGAGAAATAGAAACTCTAAGAAAGAGTAAAATGGAAATGCTAGAAAACAAAAACACTTAAATGGAAATGAAGAATGCCTTTGATGAGCTCATTAAATGGCTGAGGAGAGGGTTAGCAAGGTTAAAGACAGGTCAGTAGGAACTTCCTAAGCTAAATATGGGACAATTAACCATTAATTCAAAAGATGTTAAACATATAATCAAAATATTAGAAAGAAAATTAAGAAAGGAACAGAGGAAATATTTGAAATAATAGTAGTTGAGAAATGTCTAAAAGTATGATAGACACAAAACTATAGATCCAGGAAGCCCAGATAATAACAAATAAGATAAATAAATAAATAAAAATTATATAAAGGCTTATTATATTCAAACTACAGAAACCAAAGACAAAGAGAAAACTTTGATGGTGGGAGTGAGGAAAATCACCTTATCTATAGAAGAAAAATAGTAAGAATTACAACTGGCCTCTTATCACAAATGAGGCAAGCAAAAGCTGAAAAATTAAAATATTTAAATATAAAGTAAATAAAAAACACAAAAGTAAAATATTAAATATTTAAATAAACATATTAAAAATACTTTTTTGAGAGAAAAAATCACCAACCTAGGCTTGTATATCCAGTGAAAGTATTTTTTAAAGTGAAAGATAAAAGACTTTCTCAGACCAAAAAAAAAAAAAAATGAAAGTATTCATCATCAGCAGATCCACACTTCAAAAAATGTTTTGAAAAGTTCTTTGAGAGAAGGCATGGTAGAAGTCAGATATTCAGAGCTACATAAAGAAAGAAAGAACATCAGAGAAAGAATAAATAAAGGTACAATAAATATTTTTGTTTTTCTTATTTTTAATTTATATTTAAAAATTGCTTAAAGTAATAGTGGCAATAATATATTAGAGTGATTATAGCATATAGATAAGTGAAATAAATAACAGCAATGTCAGAAATAAGGGTCAGAGGGAGGAATCAGAAATACTCTGTAAGGCAACTATATTATAAAGCAATATAACATAATTTGAAGGTGCACTTAGATCAACTGAAAATGTATATTAGTCTCTGGAGTAACCACTAGAGAATTTTTAGGAAAAAAAAAGTATAATAGGTATGCTAAGACAGAAGATAAAATGGAGTTATATAAAGTGCTCAATTAAAACCAGAAAGGCCTGAAAAGAGGGGGAAGAGAGCAGCTGATGTATATTGAAGCAGGAAATAGCAGGCCTGTGAAAGGAGTCCTCCCAGAAGAAAATGAAACTGAGAGAT
The DNA here is from genome assembly GCF_036850765.1 of Saccopteryx bilineata. NCBI lineage: Eukaryota > Metazoa > Chordata > Mammalia > Chiroptera > Emballonuridae > Saccopteryx > Saccopteryx bilineata. Next base: position 121,962,244 of record NC_089490.1, read on the forward strand.
TTCTTGGTACGTTTGACTGTGTTCAGAATTGACACTTGTGCTAGCTAGTTTGGGGCTTAATACTATTATGTACATGGAGAACTAAACCAATATAAAAAAAAAGGCAATAACTAACTCCAGTTAAAACAAAAAGTTTTTCAGAAAAGACCCATTTGGATACATTCAATTAATAATCTTAATAATGTAAATAATAAATACTGATTTAAGTTTTAAAATGTAATACAATGATATGAAGTAAAGGTGGGTAACATAGGGGTATAAGATAACAAAAACTTTTCTTAGAATATAATAACATTTTTTTAAAGGGCAACACAAGCACATTATTTAGAATTATGCAGTAACTACCCAAAGAAACATCAAAAAAAAGCTAAAGGTAAAATTTAATTTTTAAAAGTAAGAAAATAAATAGGAGGAAAGTAAAAGGATATTCCAGGAAATCATTAAGTCTGGAATGCTTATAGTAGAGATTAAGAAAGGAGAATTGATTAAAGAAACATTTAGGAGATAAAATTAATGGCAGTTAGAGAATGAATTTGAAAACAGACATTAAGGAGATGTGGGTGTTGAGAGTAACCTATAGGTTTCTGGCTAATTATTAAAGGTGTTATTCTTTTTTGAGACAACGAGAGAGACAGAAAGAAGGACAGATGGGGACAGACAGATAGTAAGGGAGAGAGATGAGAAGCACCAATTCTTCATTGTAGCACCTTAGTTGTTCATTGATTGCTTTCTCATATGTGCCTTGAATGGGGGGCTACTGCAGAGCGAGTGATCCCTTGCTCAAGCCAGCAACCTTGGGCTTCAAGCCAGAGACCTTTAGGCTCAAGCCAGAGACCATGGGGTCATGTCTATGATCCTTTGCTCATGCCAGTGACCCTGTGCTCAGCTAGTGAGCCCATGCTCAAGTCAGCTACCTCGGGGTTTCGAACCTGAATCTTTTGTGTCCCAGTCCAATGATCTATCCACTGTGTCACTGCTTGGTCAAGCTAAAGCTGCTATTCTTAAAGACAGCAAATGCGAGAAGAGAACCTGAGTTTTGTTTTGGACATATGGATTTGAGAGGCATCTGAGATGTCCAGGTAGATAGATCACCTGGGCAAGGATTTATTTATATCTGGAACTAGGAGAAGAGTTTTGGGACAATATATATATATTTGGAAATCATAGACCTGCAGATGGTGGGTGACATAGATGAAACTGTTTAGTGGAGGAAAACAAAGGAAGGAGAGAACATGCCCAGGACTGAGCTGTGAATATCCAGCATAGAGTTGGCCAGATACAAGAAATTTGTGTGTAAAAAGTTGGAAGCCCAGCCCTGGCCGGTTGGCTCAGTGGTAGAGCGTCGGCCTGGTGTGCAGAAGTCCTGGGTTTGATTCCCGGCCAGGGCACACAGGAGAAGAGCCCATCTGCTTCTCCACCCCTCCCCCTCTCCTTCCTCTCTGTCTCTCTCTTCTCCTCCCGCAGTCAAGGCTCCATTGGAGCAAAGATGGCCCGGGCGCTGGGGATGGCTCCTTGGCCTCTGCCCCAGGTGCTAGAGTGGCTCTGGTCGTGACAGAGCGCGCCCCGGAGGGGCAGAGCATCGCCCTCTGGTGGGCAGAGCGTCGCCCCCTGGTGGGCGTGCCGGGTGGATCCCGGTCGGGCGCATGCAGGAGTCTGTCTGACTGTCTCTCCCCGTTTCCAGCTTCAGAGAAATACAAAAAAAAAAAAAGTTGGAAGCCCTGAGCAGTTGGCTTAGTGGATAGAACATCGGCCCAGCATGCAGACATCTTGGGTTTAATCCCCGGTCAGGGCACACATGAGAAATGACTATCTGCTTTCTCTCCCCCTCCGTCTGCCCCTTCTCTCTCTCTTACACTTTCACGACCAGTGGCTGATTGGTTCTAGCATCAGCCCAGGGCTCTGAAGATAGCTTGGTTGATTCGAGCATCAACTACAGATGGGGATTGCTGGGTGGATCCCAGTTGGGGCGTATGTGGGAGTCTGTCTCACTATTTCCCTTCCTCTCACTTAAAAAAAAAAAAAGAGTTGGAAAAGGGTGGGCCCCAAAGGTGGAATAAAAACCCAGTGAATATGGTGTCATAGAAGGTAAGAGAATAAAATATTGAATGGATAAGGACATAATCAATGGTGTAAAAAAATGTGTTTCTCTTCACATATTATGTATTTTTGAAGTAATCCAAGGAGTCTGGTTATGAGATGGTTGGAATATCAAAATATCAGGAATAGATAAGCATTTGGAAACTATATAGTTTTAGCAAAGTAGGTTGGGAGGAAATGGGTACTTTAGTGTAGAGCAATAGTCAGTTCTGTGATTTCACAAAGGCTATTTCATATGCATTAAGCATAAGGAGGAAGAGTAGGAGGAGGGAGGTAACACTTACTGAGACATGTAAGTGTTACACTTAGCATATTTTAACTCATCTAATTTTCACAGCAGCATTTGAGGCAAGCAGAGGGTTAAACACTTTACATCATTTTATACTTTCTCAAGGTCTGCCTAAAAATATCTTGTGAAAAACCCTTTGGACATGGTTAGTTCTCTCACAGAGTAACCCTAAACAACAGAACTTGAAGGGATTTAGGGTATATTATTCATATTCAGAGACTGATTAATAAAAGTATGTTAATCTTTTCACAATATAAAGAATATATTACTGATTAACTTTATGTATGTAAATATTTATCTTTACTTTAAATTAAGAAAACCCTAGGTCCCTAGGTTATAGGTGCAAAGAATGAAACATTATTTCATCTAAGCAGAGTTAAGTTCTGCCAATTCTTTGTGTCTTTAGCATCCAACCTTCCCTTTTAGTTACTATCTTTTTTATATACTTTATTGATTTTAATTTTTTGTGTTTACATAGATTCTAGTGTCCCACTGAATACTTCCCCCCACCCCCGTCTTCCCCTCAATATAATTCTGCTTCTGATATTCTGATTAGTCTCCTAACATACTTCTTGCCTACAATCCTTTCACTCATTTATCTAATGTACCACTTGACATATTTATCTTTCTAAAAACTTCTTGTAATTATACTATCCTACATGTATATAAATAAGGACTCTCAGTTACCCACATATAAGTATCTAAAATCTACAGCTTAGCAAGCAAGCAGGAAGCATCACAATTTCACCGATCCTTATACTCAAACAACTATTCCCACACAAACAACTGCCTCCAACCAAGTCATTCTACTCCTGTCCCTAGCTTTCTTTTGCTTGCTTCACTTATGTGAATTTCACTTTGTTTGAAATTTTGTCTGCCTACCTCTGTCTATACTACAAGATCTTACCCATCTTCAAATTTCATCCTTGAAGGTCTCTTTTGTGTGTTTCTTTTTTCCCACATTCCAGTCTCTGGTGCTCATTTCTCTCATGATTATAGATATAGATTATAGATCCCCATTCCGATATCTATAAACCTCTTTTAGCAGTACATCTAAAACAATTGCAGCACAGTATAAAGTTCCACTTTGTTTTCTTTTTCTTTTTTTCTTTTTTTTATTTTTATTTTTTTACAGAGGCTGAGAAAGAGTCAGAGAGAGGGATAGACAGGGACAGACAGGCAGGAATGGATAGAGATGAGAAGCATCAATCATCAGTTTTGCGTTGTGACACACCTTAGTTGTTCATTGATTGCTTTCTCATATGTGCCTTGACCACAGGCCTTCAGCAGATCGAGTAACCCCTCACTCAAGCCAGCAACCTTGGGTCCAAGCTGGTGACCTCAGAGTCTCAAACCTGGGTCCTCCACATCCCAGTCTGACTCTCTATCCACTGCTCCACAGTTTGGTCAGACTGTTTCCCTATTGTATATTGGATTTGCATGATTTGCTTCTCAGATTTCACACTACTGAAAAACAGGTGCAATCAAATATGAATAAAGGCCACCTTTTAAAGCCAACCACTGTGGTAGGCATAAAAATGCAGCTATGAACAAGATAGTTTGCACAGTGCTTATGGTCTCCATCCTCTTCAGCACCCATCACTTTTGAGTTTTAATGAAGATAAAGCTGTTTTCAGTGACTATACCTACCTATAATTCTTGCTAGCATATCATAATACAGATTTTTATGTTATACAAAGTGCTCATGGAACATGAAAAAGTAAAGTTGAGCAAGACAAGTCTAAATTCCAAAGCTCACTGTCTAAAGTGAAAACAAAATCTCTCCTCTTTTACACTCAAACACCTTCTCTACTGTTAGTAAAACTACCCAAAAATTGCCCTGGCCAGATGGCTTGGCTGGTTAGAGCATCCTCTGGAAGTGCAGAAGTTGCTGGTCAGGGCACATACTGGAACAGATCTATGTTCCTCTATCTTTCTCCCCCACCCCAAAACCAATAAATTTAAGAAAAAAAAATTTTAATACCCAAAAGCAAACTTGGATTGAATCTCATTTCACTGACCAATGGTTGATTTATCACAGGGCCAAGTTCAAATAAATTTGTTGTGTGCTTTGTGAGGTAATCTATTTTATGAGACCCAGTAGAGACTAAAAGCACACTCCATCTGGCATAATATGTTGATTTTTTTCTAAATGTCAATATGTATATTCTACCAAATTCTACCCACAATAGATCACAATGTCACCTAATCTTTCTAAACCACATTTCTCTCTTCTAAAATCAGAGAATTATTCCTGATACTCTTGAATATCCTTCCAGCTATAGAATTTTACAAGTATATACATAGCACCTAGAGTTAAAATCAGAGTAGTAAACATAGAAAGGATGAGAAACAAATAACTAGTTTCTCTGGTTATCTGATGGTTACTTTTGTTTATCAGCTTGACTGCAGCCACAGGGTGCCGAAATTGAACATTGTCTGTGAGGGTGTTTCCTGATGAGATTAACATTCAAACTGGTGGACTCCTTGTAGTAAATGGCCCTCCTTAGTGTGGTGGTGGTGGTGGTGGGGGGGGGGGCGCATCATGCACTCTATTGAGGGCCTAAACAGAACAAAACAGAAAAAGGAGACAGTTGCCCATTTTTTTTCCTTCTATTTACTTGCCTGAGCTGATTTTACCATGGATTTCTACCATGAAGTTCCACGATTTACAAACCTTCAGACATGGGCTAGAATTACACCACCAGCTTTCCTGAGTCCCCAGCTTGCAGAAGATAGATCATGAGACTTCTCAGCTTCTATAATCATTTGAGGCAATTTGTATATGTATCCTATTGGGTCTGTTTTTCTGGAGAACTCTGACTAATACAAGTTGTAAAATAAAAATAAAATGGGGGAAGGTGAGATCTTCCAGGATGGGGATTTAGATGTAGCTCTTATTATTTTTACTAGGACTACCACTTAGCCACCTACTGATAGAAATGTCTGGGTACAAATAGAGCAAACAAACTTAACTTGATGGTCCTGGGCATATATTTGGCATTCAAAATATATCTTTTATTCAAGATAATATATTTGAAAATATCAGAGCCAGATAAAATCCTACTTAATCTTTTGGATACTGACAGAAATAGAAGCAATCTGCATCATAAGAATGACTGAGAAAACCTATTGTAGTACTTCTCAAACATTAATGTACATATGATTCACTTAAGCGTCTTGTTAAAATGCAGATTCTAATTCTGATGATTTGGAGAAAGGGCCTGCTGTTCTGCGTAGTAAGCTATGACCCATAATTTGTCAAATCCCAACCAGTTTGTGCACTAAGAAATATAAATACCTTTTTAATTTGTGACACTGCAGGTGTGTTGGAACCAAAATAAAGAACACAGTGATATCTTACCATAGTTTAGGCTGACTACAGTTTTCTCAAAAATGCACTCTTCTAGCCTATGTCTCCATTATACCTGGGCACTGCCCTTTAAGTATACCAGATTCAATTGTAAGCAACATGCTAAGGTTCATGCCTTCCCCAGAGATGTTAGCAATTCAGATGCTTCATCAATTTAGTAAAAGATGAAGTCCATTCTAATCTTGTTTTATCATCTTTCTAGACCCCAACTGCTGCGCCTGTAGCTGTCTCACTAGTTGTAGTTATCTGGCTTAACAGGTCCTATCTTGGTAGCAAGGCTCCAAAAGAGCTATCTCCATTTGTCTTTAGATATCAGATTCAACTCCCAAGACTCATGAGTCACTTTAGTACATTGCAGCCAATACTGGCTAAGGCACAGCAAATGTTACACTGTGTTATTTGTAGTATGAGTGAAGTGCAAGGTTTGTGTCAGTTGAGCCTATACAACTCTTAAGTGCAATTCATTTTGAGTAAGCCATAAAACTTCCAATAACTGTTCTTTTTGAAGTCCCAGAGATGAATTATCAATAATCTATGTGTTGGGCAAATAAGTTTGTAAATTGTGATTTTTATGCTCACTTTGTTAAAGATGGCACTGCCCACATGAATGGCTATCTTCCAGGTGATAATATTAATTATCTTTCTGCTTGGGAAGGAGTTTGGTTATGCTAATGTTTGTTGAAGGAGGGATTATCCTGGGGAAAAGTTTTAAAAGGTGGAGCTGGGAGGCCATTTTGGAAGGGGAGAAGACCACGTGGCTACAGAGAGAGGAGCCAGCAAGATGGAGACGGGCAGATGGGGAAAAGGAGGTGACTGAGATTAGTGGGCCTTTGATTCTAGAAAAAAACAGAAAGATTCTCCTGGTTTTGGAACAGGAGAACATGTGAATGAGTTTTGGTGCCTTGTATGTTTGTTTTTACTCATTGGCCGATACAAGTCTAGAATAAAGGAAAATGGCCCACCATTTCTTGGCTCCACTGATTCATTACCATCTGTCCAAATTAAATGAGAACCTGCATGATCCAGGTGATGGTGATGGCTGCAACTACTGGACCTACACTATGATAATCGTATCAAACCAACTTTAACCCTCTAGGGCACCATCCTGATTCCATCAAGACAAGCTTGTCTAGCACTCTATCCACTTGCATGTGTGCTATAGTCAAAAGGGCAAAGTGGACATATATACAAGGCAGGCAGCAATGCAAGCAAGCCACCTCCCATCATATGCAGTTGCTTTATTAGGCTATCACCTTGATTCACAGCAAGGCACAATATCAGCTACAGATGCCAAATTTTCAAGCTACCTTCTAGTTCAAAGATAAATTTCCTCTAGACACTTGAAAAGAGTCAGTATGATAAATACAACCAATCATCCAAAATGGCAATTTCAACCTGCTCTTAACCATAAAATGTTAAGTGAAGCATCACGGTGTACTGACTAATATCTTTTCTCTAAGTTCCCTAAGTACAGTCTTTGGATGAATCCTGTGGTATGACATCAATCCAGTTCTTCTCAAGGGAAAATAAACCTGGGGGCTTTGCCTAACATTCACGATGACTCAACACTGCATATGAAACAACTAAAAGTTTGATTCTCTTATTCTGAGATGTTCTCTCAAGAAAAAAAAGTGATGGTTCCATTTCCTAGCATCATTACCCAGTTATATACCCCTCTCCTCTCTCAACCATCTCCTCACCTCCTCCACTTGTTACTTTGTTTCAGCCTTCCTGGGTGGGAATCTCTGGTCAACCACAGGGCAGGAAACAGCCATAGCTTTGCCAGAGTTTCCTTTACTGTCTCTTTCCCTCTTCCTCCAGGGAAAAAGGAATAAATTAGAAAGCTTAAGGATGACGAAACTATTTCTGCCACTAGGCAGTGATACAGTACTTCCAGGCAAGCCTAGTTTAGATACACAGCATGCTCTCCAGTTTACTGTTCCCTTAGAATACACTAAGGCACATTCAGCGGAATTAAAATAGTGTCCTGCTCACTCATATGTGGAATATAAAACAAAAAGTAACAAACAAATTAACAAAAACTCGTAGATACAGACAACAGAATGGTAGTCACCAGGGAAAGGAATGTGGGAAGAGTGAAATGGGTCAAGGAAGTCGAGTATATGGTAAGGGAAAGAAACTAGACTTTGGGTTGTGAGCACACAATAGAGTAGTATACAGATGTCAAATTATAATCTTGTACATCTGAAAATTATATAATATTATTAACCAATGTTACCCCAATATACTTACTTGAAAAAATAATAAAATAAAATACTGTTCTAAATACTATCTCCCTCTTCCAGACACAAAAGGGCAATCTCAGACCTAGGACATCTGGATACAGAAAAACAAACATTTTGCAAGATAGAAAAAATACAGGATTGCTATCAAACCCTACTCCTTCTCAACTCTACATTCCAGAAACCTGTCCATAGTTGTCACCTTTTTACCACCCATATAATTGGATAAAACACACTTTAAGTGAGTCAGCCATCTTTTCCTGCTTTATTATCCCAGATTAATAGATGTTTTAATTGCTCATCCCAGTTCTCAACCAAGCTTTACTCTGTGTGTGGTTAGGGATATCTGCTTGTGCATTATTAATCTTTTCAGTCCAGTTTTGTACATTGTCAACAGTTAAATGTAAACCTTGGTCCAATGAAATCTGGTCTGGGAACCAATTAATGTATTACCTGATGCTGTATACCTTAAATGGTATCCTAAGCCATTGCTTAGGTCACTGGGTAAACATAGACCAAAGTAAATTACATGTCTACTCCAGGCAGGACCCATTTGAAGCCAGCTGGGCTACTAGTGAAAGCCCTTTGTATCCACTAGTCAGCTACATGTTGTCACAGAAACTCTTATCCAATGTCATCTTCAGGAAATCTTTCCTTCTTGATATTTTGTACAGTCTTTTACCTCCCTAGCAACTTTAGCAGGAGTCATTTTTCCACCCAACATTTTATGAGCATGTTTATGTTCCTCAGTTCATGTACCTAAGTAGCTATTTCCAGGACCTGGCCTAGGACAGCCTCTACATTCTAGTTCCTCTCTGAGTCATCAGCTGGGCTTTTCTACTTGGCATTTACATAACCCATTTCCATGTATCCTTGAAATTCCAGGGATTTCCATAATTGGATTCAACACAGAGCACTGTCTGATTATACGTCAAAATCTTGGCAAGGGAAGATTCTTGCTGTACTATGATACTCTATCCTCACCTCTGACTGTTGTTCACACTTACTCTTCCTTCTTCAGCCAAGGTTTTACAAATCACTGAGCAAATGGGGCAAACTTCTAGACTGCTTTGCATTCTCAAGCTGGTAACTTCTACTAGTAAACGAGGAAATTCACTTTGCTTTAACAAAGAGAGAAATATATGATTCAAATCAGTCAACATTAAGAGCAGCCTGTTTTGGGGGCTCTTGTTGTTGGTCCTGAGGGCAGGACAGTAATAGAGTTGTGAATACTATACACATCCTCAGAGCCACGGCCAGTGAGATGTTCTAGATATATCATTTCCATTTTAACACGCTTTTCTGAGCTGTTCTTTTCTTATGGAATGAATTTAATATTACCCAAGACATAAAGGTATTTTAGATATCAGAATTATTTGGGGAAGTTTTCAGTGTGGTTTCTTTAGATATTTTTCCTTACTAATTATTTCTCGTCTTCCTCTGGGATGCCAATGATATGAATATTAGACAATTTAGTATTCTCTCACAAGTCCCTATGGCTCTGTTAATTTAATTTCTATCTCTTCTCTTTGTTCTTCAGATTGGAAATCTATCTTCTAATTCACTCTTCCCACTTTCATCTCCATTGTGCTCCTGAGCCCATCCACTATTTTTTATTTCCAATATTTTGTGTTTTGGTTTTAAATTTTTTATTTTGCTTGTTATTGTATTGTCTATTTATCTGCTGGAATAAATAGGTTGAATTCATCAAGACCCTTTAGACAAAGTATTCACCTGTGTTGAGGTAATTCTTCTTCTTCCCAGTTAGCAGTAATGTGCGACCTGACAATATGCAAAACCAGCATATTCCAAAATTTTAAGAAAGACGAAATCTGTATGTTTAAGTATCTCAGCAAAAAACACCCAGGTAAACTAAAAAAAAAAAAAAAAAAAAATTAAACCCAAGCATATCATAATAAAATTGCTGAAAACCAAAAATTAAGAAAAGCTTTAAAACAAGCTATCTAAAGAAAAATGACACATTGTATATAGGGGAACAGCAATTTAAATGACTGTGGATTTCTTCTCAGAAACTAGGGAGCCAGAAAATACTGAAATGACATCTTTAAATTACTGAAAGATAAAATCTGTCCACCCACAATTCTATGTCCAGTATAAGTATCTTTTAGGAATGATGGCGAAATAAATATATTCTCAAGTAAAGGACAACTAAAAGAATTGTGGCCAGCAGACTTGCTCTAAAATAAATGATAAGAGACCATTTTCTACCTAACCAGGCAGTGGCGCAGTGGATAGAGTATCAACCTGCAATATTGAGGACCCGGGTTCAAAACCCCAAGGTCACCGGCTTGAGCATGGGATCCTAGACATGACCCCATAGTTACCGGCTTGAGCTCAAGGTTGCTGGCTTGAGCAAGAGGTCACTGGCTCAGCTGGAGCTCCCCAGTCAAGGCACATATGAGAAAGCAATCAATGAACAATTAAAGTGCCACACTACAAATTAATGCTTCTCATCTCTTTCCCTTCCTGTCTTTGTGTGTGTGTGTGTGTGTGTGTGTGTGTGTGTGTCTTGCTCTCACTAAAAAAAAATTAAAAAGACCATTTTCTGGTGGAAGGAAAATGATACCAGATAAAAACTTCAGGAATAAAAGAAGAGCAACATAAATTTGTATGTAGCTAGATAAATATTTTTTGATTTTTTTTTTTTCATTTTTCTGAAGCTGGAAACAGGGAGAGACAGTCAGACAGACTCCTGCATGCGCTCGACTGGGATCCACCCGGCACGCCAACCAGGGGCGACGCTCTGCCCACCAGGGGGCGATGCTCTGCCCATCCTGGGCATCGCCATGTTGCGACCAGAGCCACTCTAGCGCCTGGGGGAGAGGCCACAGAGCCATCCCCAGCGCCCGGGCCATCTTTGCTCCAATGGAGCCTTGGCTGCGGGAGGGGAAGAGAGAGACAGAGAGGAAAGCGCGGCGGAGGGGTGGAGAAGCAAATGGGCGCTTCTCCTGTGTGCCCTGGCCGGGAATCGAACCCGGGTCCTCCGCACGCTAGGCCGACGCTCTACTGCTGAGCCAACCGGCCAGGGCAATTATTTTTTTCTCTTAAGTTCTTTAAGTATATATAGCCATTGAAACCAAGAATTATAACATTTTCTGATGTGAGTTTTCATTTATTTATACTTAAAACTTCAGACAATTATAATAAAAGAAAGAGAATAAAGGGAAGATTTTTATATTTTAAAGTGGTAAAGTATTAACTCTAAGTAGACCATGAAAGATTAGGTAGGTATACTGTAATCCTCAGAACATGTGCACACATATGCACACACACACACACACACACACACACGATATATATCCACTAATAAGATAAAATAAATAAAATATTTTAAAAGCAATCTAAAAGAAATCAGAAAATGAGAAACAGAGGAAATATAATAAAAGCATAGGTTGAACCCCAAGCAAGTTAATATTAATATCAAATATAAATAATTAAAGCCTTCAATTAAAAGATAAGAATTCAGATTGGATAAAAGAATGAAGCTTAACTATATTTCTGTACACAAGAAATTTACTTGACTATAATGATATATATATATTAAAAGTAAAGGATAGAAAAAGATATACCATGTACTTATTTATCAACAGAAAACGAGTTATATTACTATGGGACAAAGTATATCTTATAATAAAGAAGATAAAGAGGGTTCTTACATAATGATAAAAGATCAGTTCTCTAAAAATATATAGGAATGTTAAATGTGCTTAACCCTAACAAAAAAGCTTCAAAATATATTAATGAAACATTAATAGAACTTAAAGAAGAAACAAATGCACAATTATACTTGGAGATTTCAAAAGTCCTCTTTTAGTAATTCCTAAAATGAAAAGACAGTCAAACTGCAAAGATGTATAATATTTGAATAACATTACGAACTAACTTGACCTAGTTGACATATATGGAAATTTATAGAATATAGCATATTCTACCCAATAAAAGTAAAGTATACAATTGTTTCAAGATTACATGAACATTCACCAAGACAAATCTTAACATACTTGGAAAAAATTATATTATACAAAATATGTTCTCTGACTATAACAGAAAGAAATTATAAGTTAATAATAAAAAGCTATATGAAAAATCTACTAATAATTGGAAATTTAAAATCTGCTTCTAAATGCCACATGACTTAAACAGGAAGTTGTGGGAAAATTATAGTCATTTAAACTGAATAAAAATAGTCAATATATCAAACTTTGTATTAAGCAGCTAAATTAATTATTATGAGGAATATATATATATATGTGTGTGTGTATATATATATAATTAAAAGTTTGTATCAGAAAAGAAGAAAGGTCTCAAATCAGTTATTTAAGATTCCATCTTAAGAAACTAGAAAAGGCCTGACCTGTGGTGGCGCAGTGGATAAAGCGTCGACCTGGAAATGCTGAGGTCGTCGGTTCGAAACGCTGGGCTTGCCTGGTCAAGGCACATATGGGAGTTGATGCTTCCAGCTCCTCCCCCCGTCTCTCTCTCCTCTCTCTCTTTGTCTGTCTCTCTCTCTTCTCTAAAATGAATAAAGATTAAAAAGCTAAATAAAAAATAAAAAAAGGAAAAAAATTAAAAAAAAAAAAAAAAGAAACTAGAAAAGGAAAGCAAATTGAAACCAAAGCAAATGAAGGAAGGTAATAACAAAATTAACAAAAGAAATCAATCACATTGTAATTTTTTAAAAAAATAGAAAATAAATAAAACCAAAGACCAGTTATTTAAATAGATTAATAAAATTGATTTACCTTTTACTAGTTTAATTAAAGGGGAAAAAAGAAGACACACATTACTAATGTCAGGAAGGAAGAAGGGATAGACCACATAGATATTAAAAAGATAAGAAGAGAACACTACCAACTTCTCTATGCCCATAATATGAAAATGTAGATAAAATAAAAATAATTATTTGGATGAATTTGAATAATTATTTGAAGAAGATACCAAAATTTACTTAAAAACAAATAAAATAAAAACAGATCAAGTGTTTTACTGGAAAATTTTATCAAACATTCAAAGAAGAAATAATATCAATTCTACATAATCTGTTCAAGAAAATAGAATAGGCAGAAACATTCCTTAATTTATTTTATAAAACCAACATTACTCAATACCAAAACCAGCCATAGACATTGCAAGAAATAAAAACTATATGCTTCATGAGTACAGATATAAAATTTCTCAGCAAAATAATAACAAATAGAACATTGCAACATATTAGAATGATAATACATCATGACCAAGTGGGTATTTTCTTAGGAATTTAAGGCTTTTTTGGTATTAGAATATCAACATCACCTAGCAACATGTTAGAAATGCAAACTGAGGGTAGAATCCTACAATTTGTATTTGACTAAGCTTCCAGGGTACTCCAAGGCACACTGAAGTTTGAGAACCACAACACTAGCTCATCTCAAGCAAATAAAATCAGAAATTGGAGGAGAAACCTGAACATGAAATTTAAAAATTACTGTATTAAAGAAACCCTGAGCCTGACCAGGCAGTGGTGCAGTAGATAGAGCCTCAGACTGGAAGCAGAGAACCCAGGTTTAAAGCCCAGAAGTCATTGGCTTGAGCACAGTGGTATCATAGACATGACCCCATGGTTGCCGGCTTGAAGCCCAAGGTCACTAGCTTGAGTAAGGGGTCACTCACTCTGCTGTAGCCCCTGCCTGCCCCCCCGCCCCCGTCAAGGCACATATGACAAAACAATCAATGAACAACTAAAGATACTAAGGAGCCACAAAAAAAAATTTATGCTTCTCATCTCTCTCCCTTCCTGCCTGTCTGTCTCTACCTGTCTCTCTCTCTGTCTCTCTCTCTCTTTGAATCTACATTGAAATGAGAGTCATGTGACTGAGACTGATCAGAAAAGAAATTGAGAAATTAGAATTTGAGGAGTTTAAGTTACTTGGATAATTTCTTTGGACATTCGAAAGATCAAGAACATTTGATTAGGGCTTGAATTTTTTGTGGAATTATAAATCACAGAGGCCTTGTAGGGTAGGTCTCTTCACTTGTAAAGAGATCAGAAAAGAAAGACCTGATACTGTGCCTTGCCATGACAGAATATAATCTCCTCTATTACAACCTTTTTGAAACCAGAAGGGAAAAGCCAATAATAGCTAAGTAGAGCCTGGGAGCTTTCATTTATTCAAAATGTTTATTAACATTAATAAAAGTTGTTATTAATACTAACAACATCAATAATAGTAATTAATAAATAATTATCATGATAAATAATAAATGATGTTAATAATAAAGTTAATGATCTAAACATGTTATTAATGTTTATTAACTATTATTAACAATATTTACTTTTTACATATCAGACTTTTGCCGTATAATACTTTTCTTTTGTTTGTTTTATCATGAGTGAGTATTACTTCTGGAAAATAAAAGAGGTGGAAAGAAGAAAATGGTGATTTATCAGGTCAAGGAAGAGATAGAAAGGAGCACAGAGTACTGAGTAAATGAAAGAGTTCTGAATGAAGAATAAGAAAACAAAAGGAACAGGCAAATAATGAAGTCTGAAGTCAACATCTGAATGATGATGGAGGTTTGGGCTAGGCTCTTACTGTCGCTAACTGAAGTTTAGTTTCAACCATAGTCAAATTCTAGCTGCTGTCCTACATTCTCGGACAATGAATGAAGAAGAAGATAAGTTCCAGGTGGCAAGGGCTTTTCAAATATTTGCTTTTAGCTAGCAGAGGAAGCCTTTGTGTTCAAAATCTTGGCTCATTTCATAGAACACCCATCTGCATTGTTTACCATGCAATGGATTTTGTGCTACAAGAGGCAAGTATCACAGTCATTAGTTATCCCAGATGGTGGTGAAAGACTTAACAGACACATATATCTGCTGGAGAAACAAACATCAACATAGAACTCCAGAAAATACCATCCATCTATAGATCATACAGTCATTAGTTTTGCCACAGCAAATATCAGTCATTGAAGTTGGTAGGACAGCCATAAATTAAGTCATCCCAGAAATCCAGATAGGAAATTCTTATTTTTACAAAATGTGAAATCACAGAATGACCAATTCTAGGAGGAAAATAATTTTTTTTTCTATATACAGGTGGCAGGTCAATAGGATAGTTTTTTTTATTTTTGTATATTTATTTTTAATTTTTTATCATTAATTTTAATGAAGTGACATTGACAAATCAGGGTACATATGTTCAGAGAAAACATCTCCAGATTATTTTGACATTTGATTACGTTGCTTACCCCTCACCCAAAGTCAAATTGTCTTCCGTCACCGTCTACCTGGTTTTCTTTGTGCCCCTCCCTTCCCCCCCCCTCTCCTTCCACGACCATCCCCCTGTTACCATCACATTCTTGTTCATGACTATGAGTCTCATTTTTATGTCCCATCTATGTATGGATTCATATAGTTCTTAGTTTTTTCTGATTTACTTACTTCACTCCGTATAATGTTATCAAGGTTCATCCATGTTATTGTAAATGATCTGCTGTCATCATTTCTTATGACTGAGTAGTATTCCATAGTATATATGTACCAAAGCTTTTTAATCCACTCGTCCACTGACGAACACTTGGGCTGTTTCCAGATCTTCGCTATTGTGAACAATGTTGCCATAAACATGGGGGTGCATTTCTTCTTTTGAAACAGTGCTATGGTGTTATTAGGGTATATTCTTAAAAGTGGGATAGCTGGGTCAAAAGGCAGTTCAATTTTTAATTCTTTGAGGAATCTCCATAATGTTTTCCACAGTGACTGCACCAGTCTGCATTCCCACCAGCAGTGCAGGAGGGTTCCCTTTTCTCCACATCCTCGCCAGCACTTATTCTGTGTTGTTTTGTTGACAAGCACAATTCTGACTGGTGTGAGGTGATATCTCATTGTGGTTTAATTTGCATTTCTCTAATGATTAGTGATGAGCATTTTTTCATATGCTTATTGGCCATCTGTATGTCCTCTTTGAAGAAGTGTCTATTCATGTCTTTTACCCATTTTTTGATTGGATTGTTTGTATTCCTGGTGTTGAGATTTACAAGTTCTTTTTTTTTTTTTTTCTTTTTAATAAATTTTTATTAATGGTAATGGGATGACATTAATAAATCAGGGTACATATATTCAAAGAAAACATGTCTAGGTTATTTTGTCATCAAATTATGTTGCAAACCCCTCGCCCAAAGTCAGATTGTCCTCTGTCACCCTCCATCTAGTTCTCTGTGCCCCTCCCCCTCCCCCTAACTCTCTCCCTCCCTCCCTCCCATGTCCTCCCTCCCCCCCCACCCTTGGTAACCACCACACGAGATTTACAAGTTCTTTATAAATTGTGGTTATTAACCCCTTATCAGACGTACTGTCAAATATGATCTCCCATTGTGTAGTTTGTCTTTTTATTCTGTTCTTGTTGTCTTTAGCTGTGCAGAAGCTTTTTAGTTTGATATAGTCCTATTTGTGTGTCCTATCTTTTATTTCACTTCCCCATAGAGATAAATCAGCAAATATATTGCTGCTAAGATGTCGGAGAGCTTACTGCCTATGTTTTCTTCTAAGATCTTTATGGTTTCATGGCTTACATTTCAGTCTTTTATCAATTTTGAGTTTATTTTTGTGAATGGTGTAAGTTGGTGTTCTAGTTTCATTTTTTTGCAGATAGCTGTCCAATTTTACCAACAACATTTATTAAACAGGCTGTCTTTACTCATTGTATGCCCTTACCTCCTTTGTCAAATATCAGTTGTCCATAGAGCTGTGGGCTTATTTCTGGGTTCTCTGTTCTGTTCCGTTGATCTATATGCCTGTTTCTTTGCCAGTACCAGGCTGTTTTGAGTACAATGGCCTTGTAGTATAACTTGATATCAGGAAGTGTGATACCTCCCACTTTATTCTTTTTTTTTTTAAGATTACTGAGGCTATATGTGTTCTTTTTTGGTTCCATATAAATTTTGGAATATGTGATCTATATCTTTGAAGTATGTCATTGGTATTTTAATTGGTATTGCATTGAATTTATAAATGGCTTTGGGTAATATAGACCTTTTAATGATGTTTATTCTTCCTAACCATGAGCATGGTATATGCTTCCATTTGTTTGTATCTTCCTTAATTTCTTTTATCAATGTTTTATAATTTTCTGAGTACAAGTCTTTAGTTTCCTTGGTTAAAGTTACTTCTAGGTACTTTATTTTTTTTTGGTTGTGATATTGAAGGGGTTTGGTTCCTTAATTTCTCTTTCTGACTATACAATGTTGGTGTATAAAAATGCCTTTGATTTCTGAGTATTAATTTTATATCCTGCCACCTTGCTGAATTCATTCATCAGGCCCAGTAGCTTTTTGACTGAGACTTTAGGGTTTTCTATATACAATATCATATCATCTTGCATATAATGATAGTTTTATTTCTTTTTTTGCAACTTGAATGTCTTTTATTTCTTCTTCTTGTCTGATTTCTGTGGCTAGAAGTTTCAGGACTATGTTGAATAAGAGTGGTGAAAGGGGGCACCCCTGTCTTGTTCCTGATCTTAAGGGGATTGCTTTTCATTTTTGCCCATTGAGTATGATGTTGGCTGTGGGTTTGTCATAGATGGCTTTTATCATTTTGAGGTATGTTCCTTGTATTCCCACTTTGCTGAGAGTTTTGATCATGAATGGGTTCTGGATTTAATCAAATGCTTTTTCTGCATCTACTGAAATTATCATGTGGTTTTTCTCCTTCCTTTTGTTTATGTGATGAATCACATTGATTGATTTGCAAATATTGTACCAGCCTTGCCTCCCCAGAATAAATCCCACTTGATCATGGTGTATATTTTTTTTCATATATTTTTGGATCCGGTTTGCTAATATTTTGTTGAGGATTTTAGCATCTTATTCATCAGGAATATTGGCCTATAATTTTCTTTCTTTGTGTTGTCTTTGCCTGGTTTTGGAATCAGAATTATGCTTGACTCATAAAAGAAACTTGGAAGTTTTCCTTCCTCTTGAATTTTTAAAAATAACTTGAAAAGGATAGAAGTTAATTCTTCTTTGGATATTTGTTAGAATTCACTTGTGAAGCCATCAGTCCCAGGACTTTTCTTTGTTGGGAGTTTTTTGATGACTGTTTCCATCTCATTTGGTGTAATTGGTCTGTTTAGGTTTTCTGATTCTTCCAGATTGATTTTTGGAAGATTGTATGTTTCAAGGAATTTGTCCATTTCATCTAGGTTGTCTAGTTTTTTGGCATACAGTTCTTCATAGTATTTTCTTACAATATTTTGTATATCTGTTGTGTCAGTTGTTATTTCTCCACTCTCATTTCTAATTTTATTTACTTGAGTCCACTCTTTTTATTTCTTGGTGAGTCTAGGTAAAGGTTAATCAATGTTGTTTACCTTTTCAGAGAACCAGCTCCTAGTTTCATTGATCCTCTGTATTGCTTCTTTAGACTCTATGTCATTTATTTCTGCTCTGATCTTTATTATTTCCTTCCTCCTACTAGCTCTGGGTTTTACTTGCTGTTTTTTTTTCTAGTTCTTTTAGATGCAGGGTTAAGTTGTTTATTTGAGCTTTTTCTAACTCTTAAAGTGTGCCTGTAGTGCTATGAAATTCCCTCTCAGTACTGCTTTTGCTGTGTCCCATACATTTTGAGTTGCTGATGCTCATTATCATTCATTTCTACAAATTTTTTTATTTCTTCTTTGATCTCATTCTTAATCCATTCATTATTTAACAGCCTGCTATTTAGTTTCCATGTGTTTGAGAATTTTAGAGATTTTCTGTTGTGGTTGATTTCTAGTTTCATGCCATTGTGATCAGAGAAAGTGCTTGATATGATTTCAATCTTCTTAAATTTGTTGAGACCACTTTTGTGCCCAAACATGTGGTATATCCTAGAGAATGTACCATGAGCACTTGAAAAGAATGTATATTCTGCTGCTTTAGGGTGAAAGCTTCTGAAGATATCTATTAAATCGAGTTGATCTAGTACGTCCTTTAAGTCTGCTGTTTCTTTGTTAATTTTTTTCTTAAGGATCTATCTAGTGATGTTAGTGGGGTATTGAAATCCCCCTACTATTATAGCATTGCTGTTAATCTTGCCCTTTATATCCATCAAAGTCTGCTTTATATATTTAGGTGCTCCTATATTAGGTGCGTAGATATTTATAACGGTTATATCTTCCTGTTGGATTACTCCATTTATCATTATGTAGTGGCCTTCTTTATCTCTTACTATATCCTTTGTTTTAAAGTCCATTTTGTCTGATATAAGTATTGCTACCCCAGCTTTTTTTTCATTTCCATTTGCATGAAATGTTTTTTTCTATTCTTTCCCCTGCACTCTATGTGCATCTTTTGTTTTAAGGTGTGTCTCTTGTAGACAGCATATGTACTGGTCCTGTTTTTTATCCATGCAGCTACCCTATGTCTTTTGATTCAATCATTAAATCCATTTACAGTTAAGGTTATTATTTATATGTAGTTGTTTATTGCCATTTTATTCTTTAAAGCTGTATTCCTTTTTGCTATATTCTTTTCCCATTTTGATCTGTTTACAATAGGCCCCTTAATATTTCCTGCAGCATTGGTTTGGTTGTAAAGAATTCCTTGAGTTTTTTGTTTCTCTTTTTTTTTTTAGTCTGGAAAGCTTTTTATTTCTCCTTCAATTTTAAATGATAGCCTTGCTGGATAAAGTAGTCTTGGTTGTAGGCTCTTGTTCTGTATTACTTTGTATATTTCTTTCCATTCCCTTCTGGCTTCAAGTGTTTCTGTTGAGAAGTCTGATGTCATTTTTATGAGGGCTGTGTTGTAAGTGATAGTCTTTTTTTCTCTAGTAGCTCTTAATATTTTCTCTTTATCGCTTAACTTTAGTATTTTAATTATGATGTGTCTTGGTGTAGGTTTCTTCAGGTTTCTCTTTAATGGAGTTCTCTGTGCCTCTTGAACTTGTGAGAGTTTCTCCTGCATTAATTTAGGGAAGTTTTCCACTATGATATGATTGAACAAAGTCTTTATCCCTTGTTCTTTCTCTTCTTCTTCAGGAACCCCTCTGATGTGGATGTTATTTCTCTTCATGTTGTCACAGAGCTCTCTAAGAGTTTCCTCAGACTTTTTCAGTTTCTTTTCTTTTTTCTTCTTTGCTTCATGCCTTCATTCCACTTTTCCTCCAACTCGCTTATTTGATCCTCAGCTCCATCCATCCTGTTTTTAATTCCTTCCATTGTGGTCTTCATTTCTGATATTGTATTTGCCTTCTCCAACTGATTTTTTTTAATATTTCAATATCCTTCTTTATACTTGCTATTTCTTTATTTGGGTATTTGTAATGACCATCCATTGTTGTTCTAAAATCCCTAATCATACTTACAATCATTATTTTGAACTCTGCATCTGGAAGTTTGGTTATTTCTATATCACTCAATTCATTTCCTGGAGGTTTCTCTTGTGGTTTCATTTGGATTGCTCTTCTCTGTCTTCTCATTATGTCTTTGTGTTTGTGTGTTTTGTTTATAAAGCTGGTTAAGTTTGTGTTTTCTGCCTCCAGTTTTCAATTGTGTTATTTCTAGGTCTTCTTGGGTTGGCATCAGCTATTATTTTTAATCCACTTTCAGATTTGGGCTGCTTTGAAGTCTTGATTTGTCTGTTTTCTTAACAGGTGATAGTCTTGTTTATTGATCTCAGCAGGGGGCTTATTTTCAACTGTATCCAGGAATGTGGTGGATGTAACCTGAAACTCTGAAGGCCTCTTCTGCCAGTTTATCTCTCTGGGGGCAGGGTGTTTTCTCAGCTTCAGTAGTGGGAGGTGTAACTCAGATCTCCATGGAGACCTGAGTTACTAACCCTCTTCCCCACTTCTTGTTTTCATCTGTGTCTTGTTGTGCTAATTGGAGCTGGAGAGATGTCTGGAGATCTGTGACCCAGAAGCACTTTAGTCTTTTGTTTTGTCAAAGGTTCAGCCCCTCCCCTAGTTATGGCCACCTCCAGCACTGGATGACTCAGCTTCTCAGGTCATCCCTTTCATTCTTCTGCCCCTCACCATCTGTCTCTCTCTCTCTCCTCTTTCTTTTTGGAAGACAAGCTGGCCCTTTCAACACACCTCATTCCCTGGTCACCAGGCATGTGGCTGTGAGCAGTATTTTCTGCTCTTTTCCTTGGAGTGAGAGCTTTCTGGGCTCTCAGCCTCACCCCCCACCCCTGCTCCTGTAAGCAGGGGAGATTCCGGTGCTCCCTACCAGGTTTGTTGTGGCTTCTTTTTTTTTGCTTCTTGGTTTTTGAGAGCTGTTCTTGTAGTCCAGAGTTGGTTTTTCACACTGATTGTTCCTAAATTAGTTTGTAATCCAGTTCGGTGCTGTGAGCTGGGAGTTTGTGCATCTGCCTATTCCACTGCCATCTTCAGGTCTTCTAGAATAGTTTTTAAAATAAAAGAGAGCCAATTATTATGAACTCAGAAAATACTAATAACCCCTATCAGTGGGGGAAACTGTTAAATATTATTTCAAGAAATGTAACCTATTGTTTTGCTTTTAATATAAGATAAAGTACTTTTATACCATGTAGGACCTAGTAATGGCTTAACCCATACTATTTTCCATGGAGAACTGTCTTGGTCTGCCCACTCTAGGTCATGATCTGCCTCAACTAGGGTCCTGGAAAGGACCCACCCCCGCTGCTCTAGCATCTCCCCCTACAAGTGCCCTCCCCCCCACCCTCCAACCCCCATCTCCCACAGCTGCCCCTTTGCCCAGCTACCTCCTATGCATGGGTCCTCGCAAAGGGTCCCTCCAGCAGCCCGAGAGGCCAAAAGCTGCTCTAAATCCAGCCACATGCATATTGACTCAAATTAAAATAGTTCATATGAAGCACAGAAGCAGAAAGTGTTCAATAGCAAGCAGTTGTGGTACACATTTCTGGAAAAGCAGTTTCTTGTTATGTACACCTCCAAAAAGTTCAGATCTGTAGGCGAATTGTTGTGAAAAGTAAACTGAACTACAGGATAACAGTATTTTAATAGTTCTTGTAGACTTGTATTTACTATATTAAAAATGAGTAAAAGAAAAACCAGTAACACACCAATAGGAAGAGGGAATGGGACAGCTTTTCCACTCCCACCACTGCTACCGGATAGGGTGAAAATTGTTCGCTTTCAATATGAAATGCAATACACGGAAGGGGTTAGCCAGTGAGGGTCCCTTAAAAATTAAAGGTAGTGCCACCAAACGCTGACCTGGAACAAGAATTCCAAGGAGGAGTTCCAAATGCTACTGTGACTATGCAGGTTCCAGAGAGGACTGCCTTAAGAGGGCATAATGAAGACATTCCATTTTCAAGACCAGCAGATCCTGACCTCTGGCACTAAAAACATCACCTCCTTTCTTTGTTCTGAGTGAAAGACCACGAGATAGTCTGGATTTAGGAAGATTTCCTCCCACCCCTCAAAATGAAGAAATCACTGCTGTCGGCAGGCTAAAAAGAGAGCGCTCTAAGAATGAAAATGCTCTTCACCAAAACCAACAGCTGGTCAGAACTGACTCCATGTGGCACAGGTCAGATTTTGCCCCAAGAAATAAAAGTTCAAGGTTCCAAGTATCAATTTCTGCACCGGGTTACGCTGTAAGAAGACTAAGCGAAATACATTGCCAAAGACCTGGGTTGCATGATGGGTCTGACGCCTCCACTTCCCATCCTCATCTTGAGAAAGTTAGGTATGACATTTCCAATACAGATGCAATAGAAGGAAGTACAGATGCTATGACTGTTATAGATGCAATTTCATTAAGACGACAGCTAACCAAATTAAATCGACGTCTACAACTTCTAGAAGAGGAGAACAAAGAACGTGCTAAAAGAAACATGGTCATTAATTCAATTACTGTAGCATTCTGGCTGCTTAATAGCTGGTTCTGGTTTCGTCGCTAGAGGTAACTCAAAAAGTATTGTCGCAACAGCTGGAAATATAAAGAATTTGCACGCTTCAAAAAAAAACTGTATACTTTTGAATTTTTCTAGTTCAGCATTAAATGTTAAAAGAACTCACCATAGTAGCTCATGGAGAAGAAACATGTTCTAATAACCTTGCTAACTTACCGTGGAAACTGCAAAACATCATACTGTTAGTTTTTTTCCATAATACTTGTCATTACAACATTTTTAGCACTTGACTTTTCCATTGTGAGTAAAAGAAATAACTGTTAAAGTTAATAATAATAGTAATACAATTATGCACTGCATAACAGTTTCAGTCAACAAAGGACCATGATGGTCCCATAAGATTATAGTGGAACTGAAAATGTCTTATCTCCTAATGATGGCTATGTTGTAAAGTTGCGGCACAAGGCAACACTATTTTGTGCAAGTCTCAGCTTATGGATAGTAATGCTATCAGCTAGAAATGCCTGGGGGAACTCACCCTGGCAGGGTTAGCTTCCCACAGACTTCTCCTCTTTATTGACAGTGTTACAACTGGACTGACCCTTGTGGTTCTTGTAAGGATTGCAGACACCCTTCAGCTATAGCCATCAGAAAACTGATGAAAAAATGTTTATTATTTACAGGGCCTGAAGTTACCGGACACACCAGGGGGCCACTCAGCAAGATCACACGCAGGTAGGGGTGGTAGTGGTGGTGGCCAGCTTTGATTAGATTTAAGGGTGAGGGCATAGGGTTTCAGGCTTACTCTTTATTGGTAAATGTAAAACATAAGAGCAGGAATTTAAGGTTTGGGAAGAGAAAATAAAAAGTAATCAGAATGGTCAATTATCAAAATCAACCAAGATCTAAAACAAAGGAGCCTCCCTTGGGGAAGGCTGCTTGGCTCTGAAGTCTTGTGGCAGGCAAATGTGTTGACACAAGGTATCCTCTGGTTTGAAGCAAATGCCTTTTGGAAATAGTATTATAGATGTCTCTTTGAAGTGGACCCCTCAATAATGGAATCTTAAGTCAGATGCTTGCATTATGAAAAGAAAAGCCCACTCTCAGGGCTTACACTACAATTACTCAAGTGTTGTGGTGATGCTGGTGTAAACAAACCTACTGTTGCAGCCATTTGTATAGAAGTCTAGCTCATGCAACTACAAAGGTTTGTTAAGCCCTAGGTTTGTGCAAGTACACTCTATGATGTTTGTACAATAAAGCAACACCTAAAGGTACTTTATTCAGAACATAATTTCATTGTTATCAGCTCATGACTGTACTAGAAATACTATTACTACCAGTATATAAATACAAGTGTAATAAAAATAATGGCATTTATTATGTTTAACAATGGCTCATTAATTGGGATGCCTTGAAAATCCTTGCCAATTTGCCAAAATGGCTACTAATCAAAATTTTCTCCAATATAGATATTTAAATAAAAATATTAACACTGAATCTAATAAAATTGGAACCTTGATACTTGGGTTCTAGTCATAGTTTGTGGGGGGAAAATACTTTAGAAAAAAATGGACACTTTCTCTAGAAATCTAGCTGGTGGATACTTATCAGCAGTAGACAGAGAACATGAAGCATAGAAGGAGGCAGAAGAGAAGGAGAAATTACCACTAGATTTCTGGGTTGGGTAAGGAAGGTTCTTCCCAGCTGAGTTCATGTGTCAGGAAGGATAAGCTAACTGCTATAACAACTCAAGATCCCAGTGGCTTAATTCAGTAGAGGATTGTTTCCTATCCAATCCTGCAGAGACCCCTGGCATCATAGCAAGTTTCAGTTAGACATGTCAAGATGCCGACCATTTCTTTACCAGGGCCATTCTTAGGGTTATACTTGCTATTAACCTAGAAAAATGATGTAATGTAATCTCCCCCTGAGAAAGAGCACTCTGCTTCTATAAAAGTGTGAATTCCCCAACCTTAGTGTTCTTCTCCTGTAATGTAGCCTCTGCATGTGTAAATAATCTCTCATGTGTCCTGTGTTGTCTGAATGTAAACTGGAAGGCAAAGAATAGAAACAAACTGATATGAACCTTGGCTATCACTTTTGCCATAAATATAAAATCTTTTGTCTATGGCTCAGGAATTTTATGTCCTTTGCCAGGATCTATGAAACAGAAACAAGTTAACTGAAAGATAAAATGACTACTCAGCTGCCATCCCGAGAACAATGCATTCCCAAAGGAGGTGGAAGGGCTTGAAATAGAATATTCCCATCCCCCACTGTAAGGTTGTAGTTAATTTGCTAGCTATTCTCTCTTTTAATGGCTTCCTGGCCTTTACTTTGAAATGTAGCAAAAAGTTTACTTTGGCTGTAATGTCAGGAAAAGCTTACATTGAGGAGGGACCTGACAATTAGGGGAGTTTAAATCACAATAGTTGTTTATAAAAGCCACAGGGTTTACTGTGAAAAGTTAAAACTTATAAATTAATTAGAAACTTAGGTCACAAATTCTAAATCTTTACTTTGTAGCCTAAAGAAAACAGAGTCCCTGTGAAAAATTTTACAGATAATTCCCAGGGGCACCAGGACCCAGATGTTCCTGAGAGATACCTGACCCAGCTATCTTGAAGATTTACCAAGGACACCAGATAGGACCACAATGATTAGGACTATGCTACATCAGAAAAAACTTGCAGAGGACATGTTTCTGCAGCTGAATCCCCCTCCTCCTACTCATCGAGTCAGTGACCAAGGCCATAAATCAAGATATGCTAATCCACCCCTAGCTCCTATATATAATTCGACTTCCCACAGCTTGGGGCTAACATTCTTTGCTGGTTTTTTTAAACCCAGGCATTTTTAAAAATAAATTTCCCTTTTGGAACACACTAGCCTTGTGTTTTTGGTTCAGCCTGCAGTTTCTGCATATTGCTAACTTGTTATCCTATGAGTAGAGTAGAATCCCAGACCTTTCACACTTCTTGACAAGTGAAGGCAGGGGTTTGGTTCCACACAATCATTCAGGGACTCAGGAATATTCCTTCTAGGGCTTTCTCAACCAAGGAGTCCTTGCCAAGATCTTCAGCCCCTAGTTGACAGAAGAGGGAAGGTTCAAAATGAACTATATAAGTGGTTCTAGAGGCCAAACCTGGGAGTGGCATCTATTCCTCCATTCACATTCCATTAACTAGAATATAGCCGTATGACTCCACCTACTACTGGGGAGACTGAGATATAATTTAAATGTAATTTAACTGTGTGTTCTGGAGGAAAAAAAACAGGGCTTGGAATGGATATAATGTTCTTCATTGTGCAGGTATAATATGTAAAATACGAAATTATTTTTAGAACTAGAATTTACTCAATGGGAGTGTAAAGCCAGTATCCACAGCCACCATCATAGCCGCCTGGCCCAAGCAGGTTCTCATCTGATTCGGACAGACTGCAATGAAACAACAGAGCCAATAACTGGTGGGCCACTATCTTTAATCCTAGCTTGCACCCGGCGGGCAAGTAAAAACACACACTGGGCTCCAAAACCCACTCATTCAGTGCTCAAAAAGCTATTGACTTATCTGAGTTTCCTAGAATCAAAGGTTTCTACCTCATCAGCCTCATTTTTCTTTGTTCCTCATCTCCTTCTCTCTGCACAAACTGTGCACGAACTGGCTTCTCTTTCAGTGCTCCGCCATCTTGGCTGCCTCTCTCCTCTCCTCCACATGGCCTTTCTCTGCTCTCTGCTCTAATGATAATCTCAGGAACCAAGAGAGAGCAAACTCCCAGTCTGCCCCACTTTATACTGCAGAAATCAAAATCTTTAATCCAATATACAAAATAGGAAAGTCTCTAATACAAAGGCACTTATCTGAGGCATGATGGGATTGCACTACCCCACATCAAAAAGGGTGGGAAAGGCTTAGTCCTGTAACCAAGACCCAGGCTACAAGGATCCTGCCTGCCCACAGCCCGCCTCCAACACACATTAATATCACCTGGGCTATGGCTTCCCCATGGGCAGCGCCATCTTTAAAAAATTGAGCATAATATACTTTATCTGCCCAACAGGGAGCTAGTGTCTGGACCAAATAAGATTTTTTTTTTACAGAGACAGAGTTAGAGAGAGGGATAAATAGGGACAGACAGACAGAAAGGGAGAGAGATGAGAAGCATCAATTTTTTTTTGTTGCAGCACTTTAGTTGTTCACTGATTGCTTTCTCATATGTACCTTGACCGTGGGGCTACAGCAGACTGAGTCACCCCTTGCTCAAGCCAGCAACCTTGGGCCCAAGCTGGTGAGCTTTGCTCAAACCCAATGAACCCATGCTCAAGCTGGCAACCTCTCGAACATGGGTCCTCCGTGTCCCAATCTGATGCTCTATCCACTGCGTCACTGCCTGGTCAGGCTGGACCAAATAAGATGAACAAATATTTCTAGAGTTTTGTTTCTTTGTGGAGGAATCAGCATTTATACAATACTGCCAGACAAGGAAAATAATAAGAAGGTGGAGCATTGTCTATTTTTCTAGAAAATAAAGGAGGCTTTCTCATTTTGAGCTGAGGTTCTTCTGTAAAGGCTTGAAGCAAAGGAGATATTAAACTTGCTAGTAAAAGTTAATGTAGGCTTGCTTCTCTTTTAAATATCCATTTTGGTTTAACTTTGTTTATTTCCAGTAATTGCTCAGTCATTCAGATTGTTTTACCCCTCAGCTGGAGTCTGGGTGTGGAGGAGAGGAGAAAAGGACCCTGGGGTCGGGGCTCTGGGTGTGAGTCCTGTACTATGCTCCTGGTCTTCCCAGACCTCTGCGAGGCTGTTTCTCATCCCGCCTGGATGCTGGGCATTTCCCTGGTATCTACTGCTGAAACCCACAAGAAGGGAAAGTGGTACTCTTTCTTCTTTCCTGATCAGATCTTTGTGCTGGTCCCTCCATGGTGACTGAAGTTGGTCTTCATTGGATAGAAGAGGAGCTGACTGCTCATCTCCTCTATGAGAGCCCCCACCCATTCTAACCTGTCCTTTGGAATGCAGCCTGTTGCTGTTCTTCTCTGAGGGAACTTGAAACTTCAGCCTGTGGGAAGGAAATATAGAGAAAGCCACTCTTTGCTCCTGTGCCAGAACCTTTTCTTATCTTTTTATTTATTTATTTATTTTTGTATTTTTCTGAAGCCGGAAACGGGGAGAGACAGTCAGACAGACTCCCGCATGCGCCCGACCGGGATCCACCCAGCACACCCACCAGGGGCGACGCTCTGCCCACCAGGGGGCGATGCTCTGCCCCTCTGTGGGGGGGGTCGCTCTGTTGCGACCAGAGCCACTCTAGCACCTGGGGCAGAGGCCAAGGAGCCATCTCCAGTGCCCGGGCCATCTTTGCTCCAATGAAGCCTCAGCTGCGGGAGGGGAAGAGAGAGACAGAGAGGAAGGAAAGGGGGAGGGGTGGAGAAGCAGATGGGTGCTTCTCCTATGTGCCCTGGCTGGGAATTGAACCCAGGTCCCCCGCACGCCAGGCCGACACTCTACCGCTGAGCCAACTGGCCAGGGCCAACCTTTTCTTATTTTTAATGCCTCTCGCCCCAGGTCTTGGTCTGAAGCAGGGAGAAAGAAGTCACAGATCTAACCATATTCTCTTTCTTTGCTTTCTGTACTGAACCCCTGGAGATCTCTCATTCTTTGCCACACTAACAGCAGCCTTCTTACATCACAGCCTGTATTCTCCTTCTTCCTGTGATCCCTAGTAAAATATAAATTGCAGACCTTCAATGAAAATGTAGAAATTCCTTTCTCTCTTAAGAAACCATGCCTCTTAGGAGCCTGCTTTTACAAGAGGCCTAAATGTGTCCGTGCAATAAATAGCCCATTCTATCCTTCCTCTGAAGCACTGAGACCCACTGATTCATTAGGTGAAAAACCCCAAGTTATTATGATTTAAAGGGAAGGAAAATACATTACTTCACTGTTTCAAATGTTTATGTGTTTTTCTCATGAAGGAAAACTGCTAAGAATATTGACAGTGTTTCCTTCCCACACATAGTCTTCCAGTACCACTTGTAACAAGTATTACCCCTGGTATTTGAGGATATCAGAACTTTAATCTCTAGGACAATGCTAAATCTTGGATGACTTTTGTTGGGCAGATAAAATATATTATGCTCACTTTGTTAAAGATGGTGCTGCCCATGTGGAAGCCCATCACCCAGGTGATGGTATTGGTTGCCCTTATGCTTGGAATGGGCATAATTATATTAATGTGTGTTGGGGGTGGGCTGTGGGCAGGCTGGATCCTTGTAGCCTGGGTCTTGGTTTTAGGACTAAGCCTTTCCCACCCTTTTTGATGTGGAGTAGTGCAATCCCATCATGCCTCAGATAAGTGACTTTGTATTAGAGACTTCTCTATTTTGAATATTGGATTAAAGGTTTTGATTTCTGCAGTATTAAGTGGGGCAGACCAGGAGCTTGCTCTCTCGGTTCCTGAGATGAGGATTAGAGGAGAGAGCAGAAAAGGAGAGCAGAGAAAGGCCATGTGGAGAAGGCCAGGAGAAGCAGCCACGATGATGGAGTGTTGAAGGAGAAGCTAGTTTGTGCAAAGTTTGTGCAGAGAGAAGGAAGGAGATAGGGAACAGAGGTGAATAAGTCTGGTGAACTAGAAACCTTTGATTCTCGGAAACTCGGATAAGTCAGTAGCTTTGTGAGCACTGAAAGAGTGGAGTTTGGAGCCCAGTGTGTGTTTTTACTTGCCTGCCAGGTGCAAGCTAGGATTAAAGATGATGACCCACCAGTTTTTGGCTCTGTTGTTTCTTTACCGACTGTCCGAATCCAATGCGAACCTGCATGGGCCAGGCGGCTGTGATGGTGGCCGTGGTTACTGGCTTTACAACTTTCAAATCTAATACAATACAATCAACTTCTCCATCTCTTTTTCCCAGACAAATGTTGAGTAGTGTCCATTACTGGGAACGTCAATGTGGCTATTTTTTCTTTAAAGAAACAGAGGGCCCTGGCTAGTTGGCTCAGTGGTAGAGCTTCAGCCTGGGCGTGTGGACATCCGGGTTTGGCACAGGAGAAGTGCCCATCTGCTCCTCCACCCCACCCGTTCTCGCTTCTCTCTCTCTCTCTCTCTCTCTCTCTCGCTCTCGCTCTCGCTCTCTCTCTCCCTCCTGTAGCCACGGCTCGATTAGAGAGAGTTGGCCCCACGCACTGAGGATGGCTCCATGGCCTCTGCCTCAAATGCTAGGAAGAGCTAGGTTGCTGAATGTATGGCCAGGAGCCACCACTGTTGCCATCATGGCCATGCAGATTCTCATTGGATTCGGGTAGATGGTAAAGAAACAGTGGAGCCAAAGAATTGTGGGCCATTTCTTTATTAAACTCTTGCACCATCCGAAGAGCAATACACACAGGGAACACACTTCCCTTTCACTCAGGGCTCCCAAAGCCACTGACGCATTCTCTGGTTCCACAACCAGGAGTATCTTCTCTGGTTTTTCCTAGAATCAAAGGCCCCACCAGTCTCAGTAGAGCTCACAAAAGACCTCAGCTCTGGTTCCTCATCCACACACCTTCTCTTTCTCTGCACAAACTGACTTCATCTTCAGCACTCAGAATTCTCTCTGCTCTCACTCTGCAAATATGTCTTCCTTCTCTCTGCCTCTTTTTCTTCCCCTTCTTTTCAAAACTTTCTGGTGAGAAAACCTCTCCTCCAGCAAACATTAGCAAAACAATAGCCCTTCCTAAGCAGGAAGGTAATTTGCAATTTCACAGACCATATACACCTGGCACTGCCCAGCCTCCAATGCAACCTATAAGTGAGCAAATATAAAAATCACATTTTTCAAACTTATTTGCCCAGCACTGAACAAGTGCCCCAGATGGGCAGAACATCGCCCCCTAGTGGGGTTGTTGGGTGGATTCTAGTTGGGGCACATGTAAGAGTCGGTCTCTGCCTCCCCTCCTCTCACTGAATTAAAAAAAATAAAAGAGAGAAAAAACGCTTAATTAGAATTTTAGCTTATTTATGTCAGTATTATAATGAAAAGTCAAGTTTTCCTGTTTACGACTATAATTTCTTAATGGAATTTCTGAAACATGCTTGTCCATTGTGCTAGAAGTCTGGCTCTTATAGTCAGAAAAACTAAAAACTGCCTCCATATATTTGAGCCTCTTTACCCATTTTGCCCTCTTCCCACCCCTCTTCTCCTCTGGTAACTACCAATCTATTGTCTGTATCTATGAGTTTGTTTTTGTTCACCTGAAACTTATATAATGTTATTAACCAATGTTACCACAATTTAAAAAGAAAAGAACAATTTCAGTTAGGGTACTAGGAAATATAATTGTAGAAGTTTGCTCTTCTAAACATCTTTAAAAAATTTTTTTCCATTGATTTGAGAGAGAGAGACAGACAGACAGACAGAGGAAGGGGGAGAGATAGAGAAGCATTACCTCAATGTTTCCCTTACTTGTTCCACATAGTGTATACTCATTGATTACTTCTCATTTATGCCCTGATCAGGATTCGAACCTGTGACTTCTGTTGTATCAGGTCAATGCTTTATCCACTGAGCAACCCATCCAGGGCTTGCTATTCTAAACATTCTAGGTGAAGAATTACTGTATGCCAGAACTGAGCAAGGCGATGTCACTGGGTACCTGAGTGCGATGAAGCATGTCCCTAGATTCAAGTCCCAGTCTTGAGTGAATGGAAGTGTTCAGGCAACCAAACACTGGGTGTGAGGAGAGAAGGAAGACAGGAGGAGTTCTTTAAACTGAAAGTTAAAGATTTGAAACAATATCCTCACTACACCTTTGTCAGATAGACGTTTGCTTAGCCATAAACCTTGAGGAGTATTTTGTACTTACATATCACAAAGACATTTTCTGATACTCACTTAATATCAGTGTTCTGATACTTTGAGTTGTATTTCTTTTTTCAAATAGAATAAGCTGCCTCTGAGTAGTAAGTTTCTTGCCACAGGAAGTATTCAAACAGAATATGTATGAAAATAGATTCCTTGTTAATTTACATTTTTTAAGACCTATCATCCTGTGGTATCTCAGTCCAAAAGGGCAAAAAAGATGAAGTCCTTTGGATGTAAATAAGAAAAACCATATCATTCAAAAGAAAAGTTTTGCTTCTAAGAATGAAAATATATTCAATAGTTAGTGCTCTTGCTGATTCACTTAAAACATTTTTCCACTTCTTTATTTTTATAACCCAGCAACACAAACATCAAAGCACCTTGGCTTCCACAAAGAGTATCAGCAAGGCATTATTTTATATGTAGCCAGTAAAAAGTCATCAGAAGACTTTTCCACAACTGGAAAGTTTCTAGCAACCTCCAATGATCTACAGTGGAATAGATTTTTCAAAAGAAAGAATTGTAGATATCTGAAATGTCACTGATTCAGGAGAACTGCAGATGCCCCAGAAACTCTCCAATGCTTTTGCTTGTCTGTCCCTCCCTGACCCTGCCCCCTTAGGTCAGACACCTCCTTCTTCCCTCTCCCTCTTCCTGTCTCGGACTAGCATCAGTAACGTCTTGTTCTTTAGCCTTTTGGGTAGAGAGCAGGTCTCACAGGGGAGAAGCACTTCCTTGTTCTATAGTATTACTTGCCTTTTTGTTCTTTTCTCATGGCAAAAAAGAAAACAATATAAAAGAATATTAAAATAAAAACCGAGGTAGCTGCAGTCACTCACATTGGTGAAATGGAGCCATAGTGCTTTCTCCAGCCTTTATTGCAATGATGAACACAGAGAGTTCAAATTGAAATGATAGTTTTGCCACTACTAGCTGTGGGATTTTGGGAAAAATAATTCATTTCTCCGTGTTTCACAGAGCACATGAAATAAAAAATAAGGATAACAAAATTCCTCCCTCACAGAATTGTTGTGAGGATTTAAAAGTTAATAGATGTGAAGAATTCAAAGTAGTGTGTGTATATAATAAACATGATATAAATTTCAGCTATTTTTTGCTGTGGTTTATTCAGGTAGAAATAAAGACTAACAAAGATAAAGCTGGTATCCTACCTTCTATTGTGATTTAAGTGGGGTTTTTTTATTTGATCTTTAGAAGATACTCTGATAACCTCAAGGCATTCATACTCCCCTTTTCACTGATTGCATTTTCTTTATAGCCGCCCACCAGCCAGTGCAGCTCCATATTATACAGCCCCATAGCTTTTTCTACTCTACTCTTGATAATTTCACATCCCTACAACCCATCATGTTTTCATAGCCAATGGTGGATTATAAAATTTATACCTCGTTGATAACACAAAAACTAACACTAATGACACTAGAGAACCCAGGAACTATCACACAGCCCAAATTACCCAGTCAATAAATAATAACCAATGGAGTTAATGCTTGACCACAACCTCAAAATATAAAATAATATATCTTTTACATGTCTAAACTACATAAAGTGGTTCTATTTTGAGAACTATTTATATTTTCATGTAACTAAAAAGTAACTTCTATGTGAAATGTGATGATGACTAGTTAGGCAGCATCTGAGAAAACTGGCTGTTTAAAATTCCCAACATCTTTTCGCTCTAGGTGAACCCACTCTTTCAACTTGGTCAGCGCTTTTTTATTGTTGTCATTTTGTGGTTGTTCAAGGCTCCACATGTCTCTGGTTTTCCACAGGAATGCTGAGTTGCAACCACAGAAGTAAAAAGCAGCTGAAAAATGAGTCTCCCCATGGAGTGTTCTGAGTCTTCAGTTCCGTCTTTCCCTAGCACTTGGACCACAGGACTGGCCTTTTTGGACGCAGGAAACCTTAGTTCGTACACATTTGATTGGAGGATAAGAAGGACATGCATGAAGTCTTGGTGAGCAAATGGGTGACTGAGAAATGACACTGGATATGAAAGGAGGTATGTGTTCTAAGAAGACAGTGCCATGGAAGCCAAGAGAAAAGAGAGCCCAAGCAGAGCGCCATGGTCAGCATTGTCCAGAGCTACTGAGATTTGAACAAGATCACTCAAGATGCTCTTTAGTCATCTCTTGGGTCCATGCGTTAGCTCATCAACCTTGTAAGCACAGTTTCACTTGAGAGGTTGAGGTAAAAATCAGATTTCAATAAATGAAAGGAAATGGCAAATGAGCAAATAAAGAGAGCAAAATATACTATTTTCTGAAGATGTCTGTTTGACGAAAGAAGACCCAGTAGCTAAAGACTGACATAGGGAAGAAGGAGAGCACGTTTTATATTGAGAATAAGAACAAGTGGACAGGAAAGTGTGAAAATAAAAGAGATAAACTGTAATTTTGAGGAGTTTTAGCAGGAAACTGCATAGGGGTGACTTAAAACTCAGGTTTAAAAGACAGGAACTAGAGTGTGGAAAAAGGAGGGATTCCTCTTCTTGACAGAGCAGAGGGGAATAGGTAAGGTTTGAAATCACTACTGGGAGGAAGGGGAGAGGGAGCAGACCAGAGACAGGAGGAGGTTTCCTATGAATTGCTCACTGTTTAGCTAAAATTGCTCCAGCACCAATTTGCAAGAAAAGTGTAAACAGCTGGAATGGCCCAGGGTTGGGATCTTGTCAGCTGGTATGGCAAAAAAATGGATTTTAGACTTGCCCAGCCAGACCACATGCTAAGAAAATTCCTTGAAATAAATCTCTCTCTGTGTGTGTGTGTGTGTGTAGAGATAGAGATAAACATAGACACAGAGATAGACATAGACCATAGACATTGGTATGACTGATACAAATATTATGTAGCTTACTCATGGGGACACTGCTGGTAAATGATAGAGCCATTATCTTGACCTGGGTGGTCTGAGCCTTAAACCAGTGCTCTTAACTCACCATCCCACACTGCCTCTTCTGTAAGTGAATTCCTGTCATACTGAGTATTCAAAACTTAGCCCTGTGGGAAAAAGAAAAGAGAAAGAAAAACAAAACACTCAGGAATTAAAAATACAGCATGAAGGAATTCATTGTGCATAGGGACATGCAGAGTAAAGAGAATAACAGTAGTCCATATAAGAAAGATTTTGAATTATGTTAGGGAATAAAAATGAAGAATGTGTGTTGCTTAGAAGAGGAGAAGAGCATTCCAAGTGGCGTGTATGACACACCCAGAAGCCCTAAGCAAATTTTGTAGAATTTGGAGATGGCAAGCTTCCAAAAGGAATGCTAATGAGCAAAAAGCATGTAATCTGTATTAGTTATCAATTGCTGCTATCATGATAAACTATTTAGTTGGTTCTAATTAAGTTGTAACCGGGTTCATTAGGTAATTCACAATGTAAAATGAAAGTAATTAAGAGTCAATTGAATAGGCAAAGACACTCATAGCAAGCTAAATAACATAGACTTTAATTCACTCGCAGTTGAGACGAGTGGCCGGCTAGGTCCTCGCTTCAGTAAGGCTTTGAACAAACTTACTTGGAGAGGCAGGGTGCTTTGCAGCAGTTGCCAAGGAGTCTTGGAAGGAGGGCGACGTGGAGTCTGTGTTGGAGTCTCAAGCGACTGACTTGATCTTCACCCCAGCTACTTATATCTGGTTTGGCCACTCGTCATGTCATAGAGTTACATTATCACACTTCAAACATAAGTCACATATGGGCTTGATAAGGCTGACAGACGGAGTTATCAGATAAGGGAGTACACCCATTACACCTTGGTAATCAGGCCTTATATAGTGGGCTTTTACATAAAATATAGTTCATCACATTTCTTCACACATGGTACTGGTACACAGTGAGTTATACAAAAGGGTGTAAACTGGTTACACCTAAATCATTCTTGATTTTCTTTTTACATTTTATATTAATTTGATTTTATGTTTACTGTGCAGCTACATAGCAGACTGAGGTTGGAATAAACTCAGATGTTGGCTGTCTAGGGTTGATGGCCTTTTTTGTGGTCTCTTCACATGGACCATTTGAGCATCTTCAAAGCATGGTGGCTTGATTCCAAAGCTGAGTATTGAGAGAAAGAGTGGGAGTGGAAACTGACCATATCAGCTTTTCATGATGTATTTTTAGAAGTTGGGAAATATCTCCTCTATTTATTTGCTTCCTAATTTCAAGTGGAATAGAAATACTCCACTTTTGGTGAGAAAAGGTAAGGTTTTGAATAACATGTGAAACTAGAAATAATATAGTGTCAATTTTAGAAAATACAATCTGCCACACAATAATTCACAGCAGATTAGTCCCATGAGCCAAGCAAATATCTTTTCTAAAACTTGGTAGGAGAGTGAGAAGGGTGTATCACCTTCCTGCTTACAGTCCCTTCATTGAACATTTTCAAACAAAGATCTAGCTTTTCAACCAAACCATTTAATTCCACACCTCAACTTCAGAGATATGTAAAATATACTGGAGTACTTGCTGATGATGTTCTGTCCTATCACCAGTGAGGAAGGGAAAAATCTCAGCTGAGCAAGTGAGCACGCTGATGTGGTCAATACCCAGCTCACACAGTAGGGGAACTGGAGCTAGGATGAAGCAGGTCAGGTTGTTCCCATTCGACCTAGATGATTTCTATTCATGGCAAAAGCAGAAATAAATCTGCACAAATGGGTTAATTATTCTTCCTGTTGAAAGCACACCAGCCTGGGTTTTTTAATCTCACTCAGTGGCATGGTTTAGAACATGTTATCACCACCTTCATACTAGTGAGGCTTAAAGATACTACAGTTTTCCAATCTAAGGATCTGTGAATTTTTGCTCTGGTTTGAGGATGATATCAGTGATTCACAAGGTTTCCCCTAAGCTGTCTTCTTTACCTTACACAAACTGAGTCTTGGCTAACTGAGTCACTCCATTCTGCATCTTGTTACCTTGCTTCTGGAAGGACTGTGCAAGAATTCTCACTTTCAGTCTAACTGGAGCCACTGAGTTTTTCAAATCTTTTCTGACAGCAATAAACACATTTTTTCATCTATTTTTGTATTAATTTATTTTTTTCAATGCCCCCAGCAAGCCACATAGATTGACTCCTTTATTTTATCAATTACTTCTAGCAACTGATAATGTCCTAATAATCCAATATCAAGAATATGGGAGTTTTTTGATAAAACATCAACCTGGAACACTGAGGTTGCTGGTTCAAAACCCTCGGCTTGCCTGGTCAAGGCCCGTATGGGAGTTGATGCTTCCTGCTCCCACCCCCCTTCTCTTTCTCTTTCTCTCCTCTCTTTAAAAATGAATAAATAAAATCTAAAAAATACAAATAGAGCCTGACCTGTGTTGGCACAGTGGATAAAGTGTTGACCTGGAATGCTGAGGTCACTGGTTTGAACCCTGGGCTTGACTGGTCAAGGCACATAAGAGAGTTGATGCTTCCTGCTCCTTCCCCCCTTCTCTCTCTCTCTTTCTCTATCTCTATCTCTCTTTCCTCTCTAAAATGAATAAATAAAGTCTTAAAATTAAAAAGAAAAGAATATGGGAGTTTTTATAGAAATAGATAGAAACTGACAGAAAGTTTCTGGAAAGAATATAGAAATCAAAGGGAAAAAAAAGGTACTTTGAAAACTACAAAACATTGTTATTTAAATAATAACAAATATATGTGAATACAAACATATATATATATAAACATATGTGAAACTTCCTTTTTTGTAGAGTTGTAGAAATATTTATTAAATACTTATTATGTGAGGGATCTTTGGTAGTTGAAGCAGAGGAAGCTGGGAATACTGGGGAAGAGCTGTTGGAGCTGATGTCACAGGATGTCAGGGGACCATTACAGAATTTTGCAGGATTTTAGCTGCCTTCTAAATACGAGACATCAATGCAGAGTGATGGGGTTAATGCAGACAACTTAGGTAGCTCTGTGTTCTAGATGTCACTATTAAAATTATACCCAATTATTTGGTATTTAATTTTTTCCATATTTGTTCTGTATATGATAATATTTTAGGACTCCCCAGAGTATTTGAACACTTACATTCAAGACTAGTTTTTCCCATCTTTCAAAAACCTGTAGCAAAGGATAAACTTATAATGGACAGGAGACTGATCTAGGTGACCTAAAAGCTTCCTCCAGTTATGTAATTCCATATATGGGAAGCAAGGCACTTAGCAGAAGATTAGCATCTAATCCTAAATGGTGCCTTTCGTGTCTGCAATCAGGAGACACAATTCCTATGATCTCCATTTCAGGCCTGGCTTCTATACGAAATTATAAACAAAAAGACTTATATTTTAACAGTTTATCCAGCACATAAATCTTATACCCATCTTCCATTTTACTTGTTTATTATGCATCTAAGAATGAATTGTGTCAAATTCTTTGCTAGTCAAATTTCTCTAATTTATATATTATTTTTCTTATTTTTTAAACTTTACCAAAAAATGTTCAGTGCCTTTACTATAAAAACCAAATCAAACCGGTTGATCAGTAGTGAAAGGTTGTTTTAAATGCTTCTAATATAAACTAGCACACATATAGTTTAAAATGTGACAGGTAATTCGTTTTCCATAATGTAAAATTCTAGAAATGTGAGAGGTAATTAGTTGTCTATAGTGTAAGATTCTAGTTTACAATGAACAGTATAGCTGAAAGAGCATAGTCATTAGTCTGAACCTCTGGGCTTTGCTGTTTTAAAGGAGAAAATACATTCTTTATACAATTGCATTTTCAGTGGCTGCAAAAATAACAGTAATTCAGTACCTTTGATTATCATATTATCGTATTGGCAGGGTATTTTGAAAATTTTAGTACATGAAATGCATTAATAATTGGCAGGATATGGTAATCTATAAGTCTTGAAGTGAACTTCTTTCTTTCTTTCTTTCTTTCTTTCTTTCTTTCTTTCTTTCTTTCTTTTTTTTTTATTCAATGAGAAGAAGGGAGGCAGAGAGACTCCTGCATGTGCTCCAACCAAGATCCACCCAACAAACCCACTAGGGGGCAATACTCTGCCCATCTGGAGCATTGCCCTGTTGCTCAGCAATGGAGCTCTTCTTAGTGCCTAAGGCAGAGACTATGGAGCCATCCTCAGCACCTGGGTCCAACTCTCTCCAATCGAGCCATGGCTGTAGGAGGGGAAAAGAGAGAGAGAGAGAGAACTTCTCCTGTGTGCCCTGGCTGGGAATTGAACCCAGGACATTCACACACTGGACCAACTCTCTACCACTGAGCCAACTTGCCAGGGCTGTGAACTTCTTTCTGATTCTTCTTTGATTCTTACCTAGAAGTAGAAATTCAAGTTATACTGGGAAGACATTCGCACACCAGTGTAAAATATCAACATCATCCTCACAGAAAGAGTCTGTAAGGGAAGTTTAAGACAGCTTCTCTCTATGTCATGTAACCAAATGGAATGTTTCTTGAGGCATCAAATTGTGATAACTTATCTGATCCAGGATGGTTTTTTTTAAAGAAAGGACTGGGGTGCTTTTTGTTAATAATGTAGTCCATTGTTCTTCCTCAGTTCTCTGGGGAAATATCTCATAACTGAAGGAAAACAGCAGGTAGGAAGCAAATCATTATAATAAAGTCAGATACTTTCAGTAATAAAAGAAACAAAGTAAAAACCAATCTTAATTTTTCTTATTCTAGTTTAGTCCTTTCACTGATATACAGGAGGTCACTGTATCCAAGATAGGACCTCATGAAACATAATGAGATGTACAATATAAGCCAGGCCATAGAGATTAATTGGTGTAGGTAGCCATCTTGGGGAGGGTCTATGGTTATTTTTATTTTATTTATTTTATTTAGTTTTATAAATTTTTATTAATGTTAATGGGGTGACATCAATAAATCAGGGTACATATATTCAAAGAAAACATATCCAGATTATCTTGTCATTCACTTATGTTGCATACCCATCACCCAAAGTCAGATTGTCCTCCGTCACCTTTTATCTAGGTTTCTTTGTTCCCCTCGCCCTCCCCCTCCTCCTCTCCTCCTTCCCTCCCGTGCCCCCCTCCCCCCACCCCCGGTAACCACCACACTCTTGTCCATGTCTCTTAGTTTCGTTTTACGGTTATTTTTAGCTGGAGGTGGTGCATATATTCGGGTTCTCTGGTGGATCATGAGAGTGCTTCCCAAATTTATAACCATTGACTTCAGGCTCATAAAGAAGCAATTCTTAACTTACGAAGTGACAATTCAACTACATTGGGAAATACAGGAGACCCTGAGAGCTGTGTATAGACAGATCTCACTGACAACCAAGAAGTTTTAACTTCTGCCCATAGCGTCACCTGCAACCAGGCCAGATATTCCCATTTTGGCTAGAGAGGTTACTATGCCTGCTAAAAGGGGCCTGGTCTCTGATTGGTGCTTCCAAATACTTTCTAACTTAGTAAAGAGTCCAGAGACATCCCTTCTCTTGGGAATTGAGCCATATAAAAGCTAAGCATACATTCCTTCCAGTTTATAAATCCTTTCATTGATTAGTTTTTCTCTCTCTTAATGGCAGTGCTGTGTGTGATGTATACCAATCAGCTACAACCAAGGTAGGAGAGAAAGGGGCAGTTCCGTGTAGCAGAAATCCTCACACTTCACATAATTTATATCTCCTGAACTGAGCTCTTGAACCTCTTATCAATTATCTAAAAAAACAGCTAGAGGGGGATTCTTACTGCTTGACTTAGAATCCTGAACTCTTTAAGATGGAACAACCTGACTAGGCAGTTGCACAGTGGATAGAGCATTGGCCTGAGATGCTAAAGACCCAGGTTCAAAACCCTGAGGTTGCCAGCTTGAGTGCAGGCTCATCCAACTAGAGCAGTGTTTCCCAACCTTTTTTGTGCCATGCCCCACCTTAACCTTTCTAAAATTTTTATGTCCCCCCCATGTAACATACATAATTTTTAACATTAAAAAATTGATTTGTTCACTTAATAAACATAAATGATAGGTTCTAGGAAGAAATCACTATGAAATTGTTAACAAAACACAGTAAGTAAAATTTCAAAACATATAATGAAAAACAGAAATTTAAATTCCAAATAATTTTAATACAGATTTTTCTATATTAATTTATTATTTTAATTTAGTGTGATCCTTGCACTTGATGCTTGCTGCACAGAGATTTTATATTAGGTTCCAATTTGGTTAGCTTTAGTCTCAAGTCTCCACGTTGTGTTATATCCAGCCGATTTCTTTTTTTTACCAGTAAATCATTTACAGCACTAAATCCACATTCAGCTAAAAATGAAGATGGAAACGGTAGCAATAGTTTTCTTGCACATTTGGTTGAATTTGGGTATTTGATTTCTGTTTCCTCACAAAGCCATGCCATCGCTCCTTTGATATTAAATAAAGCTTTAACTGACTCATCATTTTGCAATTCTGCAAGTTCTTCTTGATACTGCATAGTTGATATATCAGACAAATCCACTAACATTGGCTGCATCATCCATGTTGGGAAATCAATTTGTTTTAAATCAGAAAATCTTTCTTTTAAATCAGCCGATAGAATATTCAAATGATTGACAATAACAAGTAAAGCAGTATCAGTTACTTCACATTTTTGGAGCCAATGAAACTGTTTAAAGTTTTTGTTGTTAATATGTTTCTGACATAACTCAATATTGGTAATGAAACCAAATATCTTTGCTTTTGCATCGACAAGAGTTTTATTTGTTCCTTGAAGTTGCTTATTTAATATATTTAGTTTTTCAAAGGTATCGGCTAAATAATTCACAAATGCTTTACCATCTATTGTTAACAGATACTTCATTTCAGGTTTGTCGCTTAAAAAATCACTAAGAGTATCAAACAGTTCCATAAATCTTTTCAAACAGTT
Organism: Saccopteryx bilineata; assembly: GCF_036850765.1. NCBI lineage: Eukaryota > Metazoa > Chordata > Mammalia > Chiroptera > Emballonuridae > Saccopteryx > Saccopteryx bilineata. The sequence continues at coordinate 122,003,813 of NC_089490.1, forward strand.
TCCTTTAGATAGCCATCTTACTTCAGTATGAAGTAAAAGTCTCACATGGTCTTCATTTTGTTCTTCACAAAATAGCTTGAAAAGACGCTCACATTTGACACTAGCTTTAATAGCATTAACACACTTTATTACTGTATGTAATACTTCATTCAGAACAGGTGAGATGTTTTTAGCTACCAAGTTTTCCCTATGAATAACACAATGCACAAGAATCATTTCTGGATTCGCATCTTTCATCAATTTTAAGCAGCCATTTTTTTTGTTCATCATATTGGGAGCACCATCTGCAGCACAAGATATTATATTTTTCATTGGTATATCATTGACATCTAAGTAGTTTTTTAGCTTATTATATATATCTTTGGAGGTAGTGGTGCTTTCTAATCTTTTACAGAACAACATTTCTTCAGCAAAATGTCCTTTATCAATATATCTTACGTAAGTTATCAATACTGCCTCACTGTCTCTCAAAGTTGATTCATCCATTTGCAAGGAGAATTTTCTTGTTTTCAGCTTTTCAATAAGTTGTTTTTCAATATCCTCACTCATTTTGTCTATTCTTTGCTAACAGTATTGTCACTGAGTGGCATAGCTTTTACATCTTTGTCATCTTTTTCAAGAACCGTTTTAAGAAATGCTGATATTGACGGTTTTATTAAATTCTCTCCTATAGTATGATTTTCTCCAGTTTTAGCGATGAATAAAGAAATTTGATAACTAGCCTCAAGAACATGATTATTAGTTGAAGTATGAGCAGTAAATAGAGACTTTAATGTTGTTCTTTTTTCAAAATTTTTCTTTAAAGTAACTCAAATCTGAATTAATATGAGCACTATGTTTCACCTTCAAATGCGCCTCAAGACGACCTCGTTTCATTGATTTGTTGGTCAAGCATTGCTGGCATAAAAGACAAAAAGGAATCCGCTCATCGTGAACAGCGGGTATGAACCCAAATTTTAAATATTCCTCTGAATATTGACGAGTTTTTTTCTTGCTTGCACCACTTATTTTACTATGGGCTATAAGAAATAAAAATAAGATCAATTAAAAACTAATATTAAAATATGTGTTAAGATATATTCAATGTAACATAGAGTAAACGTATACTAAAAATTCATATTTATTTAAATGTATATAACACATTTACTACACTACCACCGCAAATCAAAAGGTATCTATATTTTTTCCACTTGACAAAATTTTCTGGAAAGTTATGCTTCTAAAATTAAAATTGTCGTTCATGCACTATTATAGCCCCAATAATATTTATAAAATATTAGTGCTTTCTAGCCCCGATGCAAGAAGTACTTAATAAAGAGTTTAATATTGATAAAAATAAAATCAGGCCCTGGCCGGTTGGCTCAGCAGTAGAGCGTCGGCCTGGCGTGCGGGGGACCTGGGTTTGATTCCTGGCCAGGACACATAGGAGAAGTGCCCATTTGCTTCTCCACCCCCACCCCCTCCTTCCTCTCTGTCTCTCTCTTCCCATCCCACAGCCAAGGCTCCATTGGAGCAAGGATGGCTTGGGCGCTGGGGATGGCTCCTTGGCCTCTACCCCAGGCGCTAGAGTGGCTCTTGTCGTGGCAAAGTGACGCCCCAGAGGGGCAGAGCATCGCCCCCTGGTGGGCAGAGCGTCGCCCCTGGTGGGCGTGCCGGGTGGATCCTGGTCGGGCACATGTGGGAGTCTGTCTGACTGTCTCTCCCCATTTCTAGCTTCAGAAAAATACAAAAAAATAACTAACTAAATAAATAAATAAAATAAAATACTTACCAATTATATCTATACAATATATATATATGTATATTTATTAAATCAACGAGCTTTTACAACAGTTTTGACTGACACTTATTTCAAATTAACACCAACTGAATGATGTGAAACACTACAGAAGTTGCGATGGGCCAATTAGGTGAGAATAACTGCGTTGTTTAGCGAGTTTTTAAAACGTCCGGGGTTCTCCGCAGCAGACGGCACGCTCCGTGGTGAACCCAGGACAAAGTTTACTTGACAACGCCAATCACCCAGTTGATATTTTGGTCTCGTCAAATGAAATTATACTTAATAATTATTTACCGCAATCATTTAAGAATTGCATTTTTTGTTAAATTTGGCACCGATATCTAGCATTGCATTTAAATGGCCCGGGATGAAAGAGTTAAAGTCGTGTCAAGTCCATTTTCAAATTGCCCCCCTTAACTATCGAATTGCCCCCCTGTGGGGCGTGGGCCCCACGTTGAGAAACACCGAACTAGAGCATGGGGTCGCTGGATTGAGCCCAAGGTTGCTGGCTTGACTGGGGGAAGAGAACACTCTGGTCAAGGCATATAAATTAACAACTAAGGTGCTGCAACCAAGAATTGATGCTTCTCATCTCTCTCCCTTCCTGTCTGTCTATCTGTCTGTCTCTCTTGCTAAAAAAAAAAAAAGATAGATTGAACAGAATTTTTTGTTAACAGTTCATTCACTATAAATTTATAGTGCCTTACATTTATAAAACTTCAGCCACTTACAAAGCACCTACAATTGTTTTCTTTTAGCAAAAAAAAAAAAAAAAATTAGAGGGCTTCTAGTCTAACATCTTAATTTTCAAAAGAAAAAAAATAAGGCTCAAGGAATTAACTGGCTTGCCCAAGGATACAGAGCATTGGCAACAGTCATTTATCCAATATTGAAAAATTATTTATTTACTGAGTACCTACAACCATATTCTTGTGATTTGATGATGTATAATTTTTCACATTTGACATCTCTGAAATCAGGTTGAGTCTTAAAGTTGCTGTCCACCAGGCATTGACTGCCCATGCACATCAAAACCTGGAGAGACAATGTCACCATTCAGGGGGAAAAAATCTCAGCGACGATAATGAGCAATCTTTTTAGAAATATTGCTTCACCAACATTCTTGATAGTACAGACAGTGCTGTTGTGCAGGAAATAGTGTTTACTGGCAACTTTTCACTGAAAACTGACACTGAAAAGTTGGACTCGTAGTGAAAAGTTGTTTCAGGAATTGCCTAACCAATTTATTTTGCTTATAGTCTCATTTTTAGAGTGCACAGTAAGATATGATAAATCTATGTTCTTTCTAAAGAAATCTAAAAGAGCTCTTCCATAGATTAAAATAAAAAGTCTAAAGTGTCAAGAAGGCATTGTCCCATAGCTTAAATGGTGACATTTTATAAATCTATACATACATAAAATGATGGGTAAATCCTACATTCATGTCAGCTTAGATTTGAAACGATATGGCACATCCTGGCTCTCTTCTCAATGCTGGATATTCAGCAATGAAAAAGAGATGGATAAGATCTCTAAAGCTTAAATTGTAGGCAAGTAATTAAGAAAAAGAAAATATCAAGTAGTGAGTGATAAATGCTGTGTAGACAATGAGAATTAGGTAATGTGAAAGTGAGTGGCTGTGTGGCTTCTTTAAAATATCACATTTCTCACCCCGCGGAGGTGACTGGAAGCTGAGGAAGTAATAAATCTAGATAGGTACAAGCGCCAGGACTAGAAGAGTCTCCTGAATACCAGCTCTGGCCCACATGCTGCAGCAGGCAGTGATGTCATTACTATGCCAAAGCCCATATACAGTTATTTATTTCACTCTGGTGGCATAATTTTTATTTCAAAATGAATGCAGACTTTAGAGAAAATTACTCCTTTACCTGGTCATTTTAAGTGGAAACAACTATTTTAAGTGGGTGATATTTTATGCAACAAAACATATCTAATTTTTGATGCAATAAATAATATTGGGAGTATAAATCTTGAAAATTCCTGTGAAATGCAAAACAAAATAAAGTACAAGAAGAAGAAGAAGAGGAGAGGGAGGGGGGAGGAAGAGGAAGAAGAAAGAAGAAGAAGAAGAAGAAGAAGAAGAAGAAGAAGAAGAAGAAGAAGAAGAAGAAGAAGAAGAAGAAGAAGAAACAGAAAAGGAGGAGGAAGAGGGAAGGAAGGAAGGAAGGAAAGAAGGAAGGAAGGAAGGAAGGAAGGAAGGAAGGAAGGAAGGAAGGAAGGAAGGAAGGAAGGAAGGAAGACAACATCAACTTTCTTACTCATCAAAACTGTTGCCAAAGCTTTAAATAAGTAGACAAAATGAATGTCAGGACTGAAGGTATCAATTTTGAGTTTGAGTAAAGGGATAAATGACCTAATTGGCTTTTTATTCTTTTCCTGATTGATTGCTATTTAGATAGCAGGTACATAACAGGATGTTTATAAAAGAATTAACTAAGAGGTTCTTGGCCACTGACCTGAGTTTTAAAATATCAGGTTGAGATTTCAAAAACAAGCGTACAAAAGAAGAGATGTAATTTTAAAACATCCTAAAACATTGGAATCAAAGAATAATAAAATGTCAGTTAAAAACACATACAAGGTAACTCCTAAGATAAATGAAAACTTATGACACTAAAATGGTAACAAGCTATTAAAGACACATAAGCACTAAAATAATTAACTGGTTTTTTAGCTTAAACAATTTTATGCTTAAAAGCTTATCTTGGACCCTAAACAATCTCATCTTGATTTTTTTAAAAGAAGAAATAAAAGCTTTTATTCATTTTACAGATAAATATTTACTGTGCCCTTATTATGTACCAATCACTGTGCTGCAGGTGGTGCATAATAAGGTCCTTCTCAACTTGCCCCAATCAGCTGAAGCAATATAAAAGCAATGTACACAGGCTATTCATACTTTAAGACCTAAAATTTGATGGGTAAAGTGATTCCTATGTCCATCCCATTGAGTATCAGACAAAATTTGTCTCTAGTTGGGACCATTAAGAGGTAGTCCCTAAGGTCTGTGCCTCTGGAGAATGATAAGAAGAAATGCAAATTGCCTTTCTGGAAAGTGCCCAAGAGAACAAAATTGCAATCACTGTGATGAACCCAGCTGCTTCACACCTCCCCCCAGCCATTGAGTCAATGCTTCAGCTTTTATTTCCACCATTATAACCACTTTGGTAAATGAGGTATTTGTGCCAATGCGTGGAGGAAAACCTTACAGCCCAATAAGTACAATATATCTAATATATATACTGAGAACTAATAATGGCTGAATTGGGTGACTGATCAATTTAAAGTCTAAGGGGGCCCATAAAACATAACTGAGTGTGGCCAGGCAAAAATAGAATAATTTTTCCTCAATTTCAGACAGAGAGAGAAAGAGCTAGGAATGACCTCTATAAATAGACCAACTTCTCTAAATAAGTTTAGCAAATACCACCCCAGGCAGACAAGAATTAATTTAATGGGGTGACTTTGCTATCCATGTGTGTGCTTGTATCTTACAGAGTATGAAAGAGTCACCTTCACTTTTATGCCACAAAGAAACTTGTCTTGTTCCCTCACCTGATATCTAGCAGTTTCTCTGAACATCTTACTGGTGAGAACAAAATGTGTGTGACTGACTACAAATGCAAAAAAACTGTCTTCACTATTATAGATTCTAGGTCATTATTCATTTTAAGTTCCATCTGTCATCTTCTCTACATATCTAATCAATTCCCTTAAACAATCTCAAATAAATAATTTTCTGTCGTGAAAACATTACTGCTAGGAATATCGGATTTTCCAATTAAGCATTTATTCTTAAAGAAAGCACTATATTGATATATTGAAGGAGAGTATTCAAATATACACTACTTACTTTGGCCATGGCAGTATACTTCTTATTAATCTGTATAATGAAATTCAATAGGTAAGAAACAGAATAAAATTATTCTATTGTTGAGCAATGAAAAGCAAACCTTCTCTAATATCTCAAGCCACTTGCGAGACACATTATCAAACTCAATAAGTGAATGCAGATGTAAATCAGTGTCATGGAAATGTTTCTCAATTGATAATTTTTTTTTACAATAGATGATTGGTAGCTCAGAAATTATATAATTTTATAATTAAAGTATTTTCAAATGTGTTATTTCTTTACATTTTTATTTTGAAACTCACAAGGATGTTGTGAATTATGATGCAGATTATTATTCCTATTTTCAAATAAGATTATCTTAAATGGCTTTGCCAAAGCCAACCTGTAATAAATAGATCTAGCATTTAAGCCCTGTTCTTTTGACCCCGAGTCCAGGATTATTTGCACTACTCTTTCCTTCTGATACCTGTAAATCTCATTCATCCATCCATCCCTAAGTGTCTGATGCAGGGCTTGGAACTGTGGCATAAATCTGAGAAAAAAAATACTGTGAGCCAAGAATTATACAATCACCTAAACTATATTGAGAGTGAAGGTGAAAGAAAAACAATTTTAGATACATACAGAACCTGAGTAAATTAACTTTTAATAAACATACTTGAGATGCAAAAAATGGACCCAGAAAAAGAAATGGTTTGCAAAAAGTAGTAAGTAGACATCAGAAAAGCACACTGGTAATCTAATAAGTATTTACAATATAAAAACAACCACAATTTGTATATGTTTACATTTGTTAGATTGGAAAATCATAAAGAGCAACATCAAGTCTTTGTTTATTTGAGAGAAGGCTAGAGATATTCTAAATTTAGACTTGTTAGAGATATAAGATATTAAGAATATCTGGTAGTCTGAACAATGGTAGAGATAGCCATGTTGTCATCTCCAGAACCTGTTGTCTTTTATACGGCAAAGGGACTATGAAGATGGGGAGATTATCCTGGTTTATCCAAGTAGGTTCTAACTATAATCTTGTGTCTTTTTATTTTTATTTTTTATTCAGTGAGAGGAGGGAAGACAGAGAGATACTCCCACATGTGCCCAGACCGGGATCCACCTGGCAAGCCCACTAGGGGCGATGCTCTGCCAATCTGGACATTGCTCCATTGTTCAGCAACGGAGATTTTCTTAGTGCCTGAGGCAGAGGCCATGGAGCCATCCTCAGCGCCTAGGGCCAACTCACTCTAATTGAGCTGTGGCTTCAGGAGGGGGAAAGAGAAAGAGAGAGAGAGAGAATCGAGAGGGGGAGGGATGGAGAAGCAGATGGGTGCTTCTTCTGTGTGCCCTGACCAAGAATTGAACCTGGAACATCCACACACTAGGCCAGTGCTCTACCACTGAGCCAAATGGCAGGGGCTAATCTCAAGTATTATTATGAGAGACTCTATCACAGCAAAGACAGAAGGCAAAGCAATGAGTGAAGAAGATGCTAAACCTCTAGCTTTGAACATGGAGGAAGGGACCAGGATCCAAGGAATGCAATGAATGCAGCTCTAGAAACTGGAAAGGAAAAGGAAACAGTTTATCCTGTTGGGAAGGGTCATCAAAAAGACATGAATTCTGATTTGACCCTCAAGCTGGACTCACACAATCAGAGCACTCAGAGGCTCTTTACCCCTGCCCTGTGCTTTGGAATGCGCCCTCCTCTTGCCTTTTCCATTCCCAGAGGCGGTTCAAAACATGCAGCCTTGAGATAGAAATGTGTTGAGACTACCTGGGTTGGGTGTGTAGACTGACCAAGTTAAGGCCTCTAAAAAGCTTTCAAGATTTGCCAGGTGGATGCAGAGAGCCACTACTCATCTCGCAGCTGCCCAAAATGAGCCTCCTAAGTAAATCTCCTTGTTTATGATATCTGATCCCTACTCATGTAGGGACCTCTTTCTTCTGCCTCTCCCCACTATCCACTTACATAGGCCCTTTTCAGATCATTCCTGGGAAGCTCGTAAGAAGGTTGAAACCCAACAACACCCTAGAGAACCTGGAAGAACAGTCCTGCTGTCACCTTGATCTCAGCCCGGTAATATTGCTGTCAACTTGGGACCCCCAAGAACCATAAAAGAATAAATGTGTATTGTTTTAAACCACCAAATTTGTTCTAATGTTACAAAAGCTGAAGAAAACAATATATTAAAATGATGGGCTTAATCACCAAAAGAATAGATGTGGGCTATATGACTAATTTTTGTGGCATACTTACGCCTCCACTCCTCATGTCTTTAAGGATGATTTTTTATTAACACTCCTGCGAAATCAGACCACTCCTCCTCATGCTTGCCTGGCTAACCCCAACTTATGGTGGTTCAGCTTATAAATTTGCAACTTTACAATGATGTGAAGTGATATGCATTCAGCAGAGACTGTCTAGGCAAAGCTATGGTGTTTAGTAGATTAGGTGCATTGAGTGCATTTTTTACTTCATATGTTCAATTTATGGTGGGTTTATCAGGACATAACCCCATTGTAAATCCAGGAGCATCTGTAGTTCTCTGAATGTTCATTTGGAAGAGGCAATCTGTTGGTTTGCAAACTGGCACCTGTACAGGAAGGAAAAAGACAGCCAAGGAAAGAAGCAGACCACTCCAGATTGGCAGATGGTAGGTTTGCACAGCCCACAAGGCAAGTAGATCTCTGTGCCATACCTGCCAGATTCTTAAAAGATTCTATAGAGGACTTAACTGGGTTTGGTCACATATTCTGTTTAGATGGTCTCAACAACTTCTTACTCTCTCAGGCTATGGCATTGCAACAGCTCCCACTTTGGAAACAACAGGCAGAGCCTACATTCCAATGACAGGGGTTCCAAACACTTAGCTCGGTTCCTTCTAATTTCCTTTCTCTCTTGGGAGCTACTCAGCATCAGAGAACATACTCTACTTTGTTCTACTCTGCTCCTCTTTGAGGACGAGTCCGGTGTTTACTCAGCACTGCTAGGAACTAGCGAAGTCTGTCAAATTCCGGAATAATAGACTTAAAGTCACAGTCTCCAAAAGCTTTATTAGTAATAAAGGTGGCATTCGATTTCCATCTGTCTTACTCTATTGTCTATCTCTCGATTGCTTCAAAACACACATGGGGAAGAGCAGTATATTACATATTAGCTTTATGTAATCTCAATTTCCAGACTGGTAATGGAAAAAAAAAGAGATGGGAGGACTTGATCAATTCAACAGAAAACAGAGAAAGAGGAAACAAAAGAAGCAAAGGGATGATGGACCACACATATGAGACACAATCAGAGCAAATATCCACAGAAAATTTAAAAGGGTACCAGGCAAAATATAACCCAAAGAAAATGAGTATGTCAGTGTTCACTGTAAATTCTCTGGCTTAAACTCTCTGGCTTAAAATAATTGTCTTTTTATTAATTGTGAATGTACTCATCAGTTAACTAATTCAAGTGCAGGATGGACAGAGTTAAGATAAGTTATCCTTGCTCCACAAAGTCTCTCATCTTCTAGAAGACTGGCCAAGGCATAGTTAAGTCTAGAGAGAAAGCAGAAGCACACCATACTCCATAATCTAGGCTCAGAGTTGGCACATCATTGCTTCTGGTATCTTCTATTGGGCAATGCCAGGCAGAAAGTCAGCCCAAACCCAAAACATTGGGAAACAGATTCCATCTCTTGATGGGAGGAGTTGCAAAGTCACATCGCTAAATGCATGATTGCCTGTGTATTACCTGGCCATTATTTAGGACCATCAGTGTAATCAATATATCACATTCACCTCTTTGAGAACTGTTCAAAGGAATAAAAATATTGGTAGGGCTAGAGAAGATTTAATAATGTACTTAGTAAGCTTGATTTTATAGGTACACAATGATAGATGATAGATCATACAGAGAGAGATAACCTTGCATGGAACAAACAATACATTTTCTATTTTTTTAAGTTTGAAAATGTTTAAGTATTTTTTTATTAATTTTAATGGGGTGACATTGATAAATCAGGGTACATATGTTCAGAGAAAACATCTCTAGGTTATTTTGACATTTGATTATGCTGCACTTCCATCACCCAAAGTCCAATTGTCTTCCATCATCTTCTAACTGGTTTTCTTTGTGCCCTCCACTCCTCCAACCCCATCTCTCTCCTCCCCTCAACCCTGTAACCCCCACAGTCTTGTGCATGTCTCTGAGTCTCATTTTTATGTCCCATCTATGTATGGAATCATATAGTTCTTAGTTTTTTCTGATTTACTTATTTCGCTCAGTATAATGTTATCAAGGTCCATCCATGTTGTTGTAAATGATCCGATGTCATCATTTCTTATGGCTGAGTAGTATTCCATAGTATATATGTACCAAAGCTTTTTAATCCACTTGTCCACTGATGGACACTTGGGCTGTTTCCAGATCTTCGCTATTGTGAACAATGTTGCCATAAACATGGGGGTGCATGTTATCTTTTCAAACAGTGCTATGGTGTTCTTAAGGTATATTCCTAAAAGTGGTATTTCTGGGTCAAAAGGCAGTTCAATTTTTAATTTTTTGAAGAATCTCCATAATGTTTTCCACAGTGGCTGCACCAGTCTGCATTCCCACCAGCAGTGCAGGAGGGTTCCCTTTTCTCCACATCCTCGCCAGCCCTTATTCTGTGTTGTTTTGTTGATGAGCGTCATTCTGACTGGTGTGAGCTGATATCTCATTGTGGTTTTAATTTGCATTTCTCTAATGATTAGTAATGTTGAGCACTTTTTCATATGCCAATTGGCCATCTGTATGTCCTCTTTGGAGAAGTGTCTATTCATTTCTTTTGCCCATTTTTTGATTGAATTGTTTGTCTTCCTGGTATTGAGTTTTACAAGTTCTTTATAAATTTTGGTTATTAACCCCTTATCAGACGTATTGTCAAATATATTTTCCCATTGTGTAGTTTGTCTTTTTATTCTGTTCTTATTCTTTAGCTGTACAGAAGCTTTTCAGTTTGATATAGTCCCATTTGTTTATCCTGTCTTTTATTTCACTTGCCTTGCCTTTTATTTCACTTGGAGATAAATCGGCAAATATATTCCTGCAAGAGATGTCAAAGAGCTTACTGCCTATGTATTCTTCTAAGATGCTTATGGCTTTACAGCTTACATTTAAGTCATCCATTTTGAGTTTATTTTTGTGAATGATGTAAGTTGGTGGTCTAGTTTTATTTTTTATTTTTTGGCAAGTAGCTGTCCAATTTTACCAACATCATTTGCTGAAGAGGCTGTCTTTACTTCAATGTGTGCTCTTACCTCCTTTGTTAAATATGTTGTCCATAAAAGTGTGGGTTTATTTCTGGGTTCTCAGTTCTGTTCCATTGATCTATATGCCTGTTCTTATCCCAGTACCAGGCTGTTTTGAGTACAATGGCCTAATAGTATAACTTGATATCCGGAAGTGTGATATCTCCCACTTTATTCTTCCTTTTCAAGATTGCTGAGGCTACTTGTGTTCTCTTTTGATTCCATAAAACTTTAAGAATTTTAGTCATTGGTATTTTAATCGGTACTGCATTGAATTTATAAATTGCTTTGGGTAATATAGACATTATAATGATATTTATTCTTCCTAACCATGAGCACGGTATATGCTTTCACTTGTTTGTATCTTCCCTGATTTCTTTCATCAATGTTTTATAATTTTCCAAGTACAAGTCTCCAATCTCACTGGTTAAATTTATTCCTAGGTACTTTATTTTTTTGGTTGCAATGGTAAAGGAGATTGCTTCCTTAATTTCTCTTTCTGACAGTTCATTGTTGTGTATAAAAATGAGTATTAATTTTAAATCCTGCCACCTTGCTGAATTCATTTATCAGGTATAGTAGTTTTATGACTGAGACTTTAGGGTTTTCTATATACAATATCATATCATCTGCAAATAATGATAGTTTTATTTCTTCTTTTCCAATTTGGATGCCTTTTATTTCTTTTTCTTGTCTGATTGCTGTGGCTAAGACTTCCAGAACTATGTTGAATAAGAGTGGTGAAAGGGGGCACCCCTGCCTGGTTCCTGATATTAAGGGGATTGCTTTAAATTTTTGCCCATTGAGTATGATGTTAGTTGTGGGTTTGTCATAGATGGCCTTTATCATGTTGAGGTATGTTCCCTGTATTCCCACTTTGCTGAAAGTTTTGATCATGAATGGGTGCTGGATTTTATCAAATGCTTTTTCTGCATCTATTGAAATTATCATGTGGTTTTTCTCCTTCCTTTTGTGTATGTAATGAATCACATTGATTGATTTGCGAATATTGTACCAGCCTTGCCTCCCAAGAATAAATCCCACTTGATCATGATGTTTGACTTTTTTCATATATTACTGGATCCAGTTTGTGAATATTTTGTTGAGGATTTTAGCATCTAAATTCATTCAGGGATATTGGCCTATAATTTTCTTTCTTTGGGTTATCTTTGTCTGGTTTTGGAATCTGAATTATACTCACCCTATAAAAGGAGCTTGGAAGTTTTCCTTCCTCTTGAATTTTTTGAAATAACTTGAGAAGGCTAGGAGTTAGTTCTTTGAATATTTGGTAGAATTCACTTGTGAAGCCATCTGACCCAGGACTTTACTTTGTTGGGAGTTTTTTGATAACTGTTTCAATCTCATTTGTTGTAATTGGTCTGTTTATGTTTTCTGATTCTTCCAGCTTAATTTTTGGAAGATTGTATGTTTCAAGGAATTTGTCCATTTCATCTAGGTTGTCTAGTTTTTTGGTGTACAGTTCTTCATAGTATATTCTTACAATATTTTGTATTTCTGTTGTGTCAGTTGTTATTTCTCTACTCTCATTTCTAATTTTATTTATTTGAGTCCTCTCTCTTTTTTTCTTGGTGAGTTTGGTTAAAGGTTCATCAATCTTGTTTACCTTTTCAAAGAACCAGCTCCTGGTTTCATTGATCCTCTGTATTGTTTCTTTAACCTCTATGTCTGATCTTTATTATTTCCTTTCTCCTACTAGCCCTGGGCTTTACTTGCTGTTCTTTGTCTACTTCTTTTAGATGCAGGGTCAAGTTGTTTATTTGAGCATTTTCTAGCTTCTTGAAGTATGTCTGTAATGCTATGAACTTCCCTCCCAGAACTGCTTTTGCTGTGTCCCTTATATTTTGAGTTGACGTATGCTCATTATCGTTCATTTCAAGGAATTTTTAAATTTCTTCTTTGATCTCATTGTTAACCCATTCGTTATTTATAACATGCTATTTAGTTTCCAAGTATTTGAGTATTTTTCAGTTTTTCTGTTGTGGTTGATTTCTAGTTTCATGCCATTGTGATCAGAGAAAGTGCTCAAAATGATTTCAATCTTCTTAAATTTGTTGAGACCACTTTTGTGCCCTAACATGTGGTCTATCCTAGAGAATGTACCATGAGCACTTGAAAAGAATGTATATTCTGCTGCTTTAGGGTGAAAGCTTCTGAAGATATCTATTAAATCAAGTTGATCTAGTATGTCCTTTAAGTCTGCTGTTTCTTTGTTAATTTTCTTTCTTAAGGGTCTATCTAGTGATGTTAGTGGGGTATTGAAATCCCCTACTGTTATAATATTGCTGTTGACCTCATCCTTTATATCCATCAAAGTCTGCTTTATATATTTAGGTGCTCCTATATTAGGTGTGTAGATATTTATAACAGTTATATCTTCCTATTGGATTGCTCCCTTTATCCTTATGTAGTGATCTTATTTATCTCTTACTATAGTCTTTGTTTTAAATTCCATTTTATCTGATATAAGTATTGGTACCCCAGCTGTTTTTTCATTTACATTTGCGTGAAATATTTTTTTCCATCCTTTGCCTTCAGTCTATGTGCATCTTTTGTTTTAAGGAGCGTCTCTTGTAGACAGCATATGTATGGGTCCTGTTTTCTTATCCACACAGCTACCTTATGTCTTTTGATCGGATCATTTAATCCATTTACATTTAAGGTTATTATTTATATGTAGTTGTTTATTGCCATTTTATTCTTTAAAACTGTATTTCTCTTTTGCTATATTCTTTTTCTCCTTTGATCTGTTTACAACAGGCCCCTTAGCATTTCTTGCAGGCTTGGTTTGGTTCTAGTGAATTCCTTGATGTTTTTTTTTTTGTCTAGAAAGCTTTTTATTTCTCCTTCAATTTTAAACGATAGCGTTGCTGGATAAAGTAGTCTTGGTTGAAAGCTCTTGTTCTGCATTACTTTGAATATTTCTTGCCATTTCCTTCTGGCCTCAAGTGTTTCTGTTGAGAAGTCAGAAGTCATCCTTCTGGGGGCTCCTTTGTAGGTGATAGTCTTTTTTTCTCTAGCAGCTTTTAATATTTTCTCTTTATCACTTAGCTTTGGTATTTTATTATGGTGTGTCTTGGTGTAGATTTTTTTGGGCTTCTCTTTAATGGAGTTCTCTGTGCTTCTTGAACTTGAGAGATGTTTTCCTGCCTTAATTGAGGGAAGTTTTCAGCTATGATATATTTGAACAAAGTCTCTATCCCTTGTTCTTTCTCTTTTTCTTCGGGAACTCCTCTGATGCAGATGTTATTTTTCTTCATGTTGTCACAGAGCTCTCTTAGAGTTTCCTCAGACTTTTTGATTCTCTTTTCTTTTTTCTGCTCTGCTTCCATGCCTTTATTTATCTTGTCCTCTATCTCACTCATTTGATTCTCAGCGTCATCCATCCTGCTTTTAATTCCTTCCATTGTGTTCTTCATTTATCACATTGTATTTGTCATTTCTGAGTGATTTTTTATTATTTCAATGTTCTTTTTTATATTTGTTATCTCTTTATTTAGGTGTTTGTAATGACCATCTATTGTTGTTCTAATATCTTTGAGCATCCTAACAATCGTTATTTTAAACTCTGCATCTGGTAATTTGGTTATATCTGACTCATTCAGGTCCTTTTTGGTGATTTCTCTTGATTCATTTGTGTTGCATTTCTCTGAATTCTCATTTTGTCTGTGTAAAAGAAGGTTTTGCCCACTGGAGTCCACTGAGTGTGGCCTCTGTGTTCCCTAAGTGTGGTCTGTCTGCAGGCCCACCACCCCCTCTGCTGTTGCTGCCTAGGGCGTTTGGCTATGGGCATTGCTGGTGCCTGTCAACTGGGGCTGTTTCTGTGGTTTCCACCTCTCCTTCATGGTAGTGGCTGTGATCATGTGCTTGGGTGTACAAGCCTTGGTGGCTTTGGCCTTCATCCCGCCCCTGCGGGTGTTGTTATGCTCAGTCCTGAGGGCAGGGGTGAGCACCTTTGCTCAGCTGCGTCTCTCCACCTGACTTCAGGCTTTCACCTTGCCCTTGCAGGAGGAGCCCGCTTGTGGGACAGCTGCAAGACTTGGCTCCACAGGCCAGGCGGGACTGCGTGCCCATGCTCAGTAGTGGATTCCACCTGTTCTGGGCTTTTGGCCCCACCCCTGCAAGAGGAGCCGGCTCTCAGGACAGGCCACAAGCCTTGGTTCTGTAGGCTGTGCTCCTGCGCCCTTGCTCAAGGCCGCATCTCCACCCCTTCTGGGGTTCCCACCCTTCCCCCACAGGCTGGATTGCAGGCGGCCAGCAGCTGGGCCTGACCACTTTTGCACATCCCCTCCTCCCCAACTGGGCAAGACTGAGCTCACACCTGAGCCTCAGTGGTGGCCAGCTGGCTTCCGCCCTTGATGACAGAACCCACCGCCACCTGCCCTCGGGTGAGCCCTCAGCCGTGTGGGAGGGGGCACTGCAGCTCAGATCCTAACACTCACTACTGTAGTCCTGAAAGCTCCCTCCTTCTAAGCAACCCTGCTGTGAGTGCCGTGGGAGAGCTTGTTTGGCTGGTGTCCTGCTTCCATTTGCTGGTATTGCTGTTTCCAGGGGATATATTCACTTCAGATTTGGGGAGTGACTCATCTCAGAGGTTAGGGTGGCTGTCTCTTAAAATGTTTCTCCCTGTGCCTCCTAGATTACACTCTCTTCCTGCTACTCTGGTCCTCTTCTCTCTCCCCATCCCCTGGAGCCCTGGGTGAGTGGCTGTAAGAGAAGTTCTCTGCACGGTCCCTTTAAGAAGAATCCTGGGTCTGAGAAATCAGTCTCTTTCTCACAAATAGTATCCTGTCTTGTTTCCAGCTAAATACTGTCCATACGTTTCTTCTAGGCTCTGGGGCTGCAGGCTGGGGTTTTTTTCCTGGGACTCAGAACCCTCCCCTCTCTGCTAAACTTTCTTCCCAACACGTGAGTCTCTCCCAGCTGCTGTTCACTCTGGGGAGCTGGGCAGCCCTCTCTGCGTTTCCACTTTTCCTACCAGTCTCAGTGTGCCTTCTTCAGTGTTCCTTGGTTGAGGAGTCCTCTTAGTTTAGTCCAAAGTTGGTTTTTCCAGATAATAGTTTTTAAAATTAGTTTGTAATCCACTTTGGTCTGGGAGGTGGGAGTTAGTATGTCTGCCTACTCCATCACCATCCAATACATTTTCTTTTAAAATGCATATGAAACAGTTACACAGATTGAATGGAAAAGCAATCAGGAAATTTTCAATAATTTCCAAAGAATTTATCATTTTGGTCACATTTTATCATAGTGCAAGTTATTGAAAAATAAACATGTGAGAGAAAAAGTACATTTGGAGACAATAAATACATTCTATATAATTCATAGATGAATGAAGAAACCACAATGGCAGTTATAAATAGTCAGATTTAAAAGAAATAAAAAACACTGCACAAAACTTGTAGGATGAAAAACAGCAATTGCAGAAGAATTTACAACTTTAGATACGCTTGTTAGAAACTCAGAAAACCCTACAAAGAACAAGATAGGCATTCACCCCAGGAAGATGATAAAGCCAGAAGGAAGAAGAATGAAAAAATAATAATAATAATAACATTGACTGCAACCATTCAGAGAATATTCTCCAACCACAAAGTAATTATGCTAGTTTATTTGAAGTAAGAAATATTATAATATTATTTGAAGGTAGACTGTGATAAATTAAAAGTATATATTGAAAAGTCTAGAGCAAACACTAAAACTTTTTAAAGAAGAGGCATAATTTATTTGTCAACAGTAGAGATAAAATTCAATCAGAAAGGCCTGGAGGGCATTATGCTAAGTGAGCTAAGGCAGATGAGAAAGACAAACACTGTGTAACTTCACTTATATGTAGACTCTAAAACAATGAAACTTGCATTGAATAGTAATTATAGACAATATTTTATTATAAACATCAACCGTTCTAACATACTAGATCTTAATTGTTCCCACCACAAAAATGAAATGAGATTATGTGATATAATAGAGGTGTTAGATAAGGCTAAGGTGGTAATCATATTATGATACATAAATGTATCAAACCAACATGTTGTACACTTCCAAGTTACATAGTTCTCATAAAACAGAGAATAGAATAGTGGCTACCAGAGTCTAGGAATTGGAGGAATCGTCATATGTTTCAGAGTACAAACTTGCAAACAGTAGTTAAGTTCTGGAGAGCTAATGCACAACATAGTGATTATAGTCAACAGTAATGTTTTATAAATTACAAAGCTGCTAGGAGATCACCACAAAAAAGATATCTGGAAAATCCATAATATTTGAAAAATATACAACATTCTTACCCTTTAATCAAAGAGGGAGTTAAAAAAATTATAAAATATTTTGAATTTCATGAAAATGAAAACAATATATCAGAATTTTGGGTAGCCTATTAAAGGATCCTAGTACTGTATAGAGGAAATTGCATCACATTAAATGCCTTTATTAGAAACAAAAAAGACCTCAAGTCAATGATCTAAGCTTTCACCTTAAGAAAACAGAAAGCCTGACCAGGTGGTGGCGCAGTGGATAGAGAATTGGCCTGGGATGCAGAAGACCCAGGTTCAAAACCTCAAAGTCGCTGGCTTGACCGCAGGCTCACCAGCTTGAGTGTGGGATCATAGATATGACCCCATGGTTGCTGGCTTGAGCCCAAGGTCGCTGGCTTGAGCAAGGAGTCACTGGCTCAGCTGGAGCCCTCCAGTCCAGGCACTTAAGAGAAAGCAATCAATGAACTATTAAGGTGCTGCAACAAAGAATGGATGCTTCTTATCTCTCTCCCTTCCTGTCTGTCCCTATCCATCTCTTTCTCTCTTTCTCTCTTTCTCAAAAACAAACAAACAAAAAACCCAGAAAAATAAGAGCAAATTAAACCAAAAGCAGTATAAGGAAGGAAATAAAGAGATAAAAATAGAATTTGAGTAAAATTAAACACAGAGGCCCTGGCCGGTTGGCTCAGTGGTAGAGCATCGGCCTGGTGTGTGGAAGTCCCGGGCTCGATTCCTGGCCAGGGCACACAGCAGAAGTGCCCATTTGCTTTTCTACCCTTCCCCTTCTTCTTTCTATCTCTCTCTTCCTCTCCTGCAGCCAAGGCTCCATTGGCCTCCACCTCAGGCACTGGAATGGCTCTGGTTGCAAGGGAGCAATGCCCCAGATGGGCAGAGCATCACCCGCTAGTGGGCTTGCTGGGTGGATCCTTGTACCACCCATGCAGGAGTCTGTCTCTTTGCCTACCCACTTCTCACTTCAGAAAAATACAAACAATAACAAAAAAAAAAACCCTAAAAACAGAAGGGAAAACAATTTAAAAAATCAATGAAATCAAAAGCTGGTTCTTTGAAAAGATGAGTGAATGAGATGAACTTCCAGTTAAACTGCTTTAAAAAATGAGAACCCACAAATTACCAATACCAGGAATGAAAGCAGATACATCACTTATAGATCCCACAAATATTAAAAAGTAATATAAAAATAGTATGAATAAATTTATACCAATAAATTTGACAATTTAGAAAAAATGGACAAATTCTTTAGACACAAACTACCAAAGCTTACACAAAGAGAAAGAGATAACCTAAAGAGCTCTCTATATAGTAATAATATCAATTTATAGTTAAAGACATTCCAAAAAAGAAAACGCAAGGCTTAGATGGCTTTACTGGTGAATTCTATCACATTTATGGAATAAATATCAATTATAAACAAACTCTTCTGAAAAATAGAGGAGAAGGGAATGCTTGGTTAAATTCATCATATCAACAAGTTAAAGAAAATCCACATGATCATCTCAGTAGACGGAGAATAAGTTTTTGACAAAATTCAAAGAGTTTCTTTTAAAATCCCACAGAAAACATCATTCTTTTTTTTTTTTTTTTTTTTTTTTTTTGTATTTTTCTGAAGCTGGAAACGGGGAGAGACAGTCAGACAGACTCCCGCATGCGCCGGACCGGGATCCACCCGGCACGCCCACCAGGGGCGATGCTCTGCCCACCAGGGGGCGATGCTCTGCCCCTCCAGGGCGTCGCTCTTCGCGACCAGAGCCACTCTAGCGCCTGGGGCAGAGGCCTAGGAGCCATCCCCAGGGCCCGGGCCATCTTTGCTCCAATGGAGCCTTGGCTGCGGGAGGGGAAGAGAGAGACAGAGAGGAAGGAGGGGGGGCGGGGGTGGAGAAGCAAATGGGCGCTTCTCCTATGTGCCCTGGCCGGGAATCGAACCCGGGTGCCCCGCACGCCAGGCCGACGCTCTACCACTGAGCCAACCGGCCAGGGCCAAAAACATCATTCTTAATAGTGAAAGACTGAATGCCTTACCCCTGGAGAGCTGGAGCAAAGCTAGGATGTGTACCCCCACTACTCTACAGTACACTTAAGGTGTACTGTATTCATTTCATAAGGTAATTATTGATAATGCAAATTAGTAAGGAAAAACAAAAATAAAAGCCATTCAGGTTGTAAAGAATGAGACAAAACTGTCCCTACATACAATCATGACAATGATTGAACAAAGTCCTTCCAAATCACTAAAGAAAACCTACTGGAATCAATATGCAGGTTCAGGACATAAGATAAATTATATTTGTATACACTAAAAATTAATAACTACTGGAAATTAAAAATAAAACAGTACCCATTTGTAACAGGACCAAAAAACGTGAAGAACTTAGGTAATAAAGCATTCCCCCCAAATGTGTTCAAGATTTGCATACTGAAGACTACAAAATGTTGATGAGATTAATCAAACAGGAAATAGAGAAACATATTTATGGATTGGAAAACTCAATATTAAGCTATGAATGCTTCTTAAACTGACCTATCGATTCAATACAACCTCAATTTTAATAATACCAGCAAGTTTTTATATAAAATATTAACAGGCTAGTGTAATGTAAAATTTGTAAGAAAAAAAAAACTAGAATTTTTTTTTTTTTTTTTTTGCCACAGCTCAATTGACAGTTGGGTTGAGCACTAGGACCTGAAACTTATCAGGCTTCCTTGGACCGAGTAGGCACGGCGAAAATAAGACTACTGTACCTGCTAAATAATTCTAGAAACCTGTGTAGGAGTCTCAGCCAGTTTCGCGTCATCACTGGTGAGAACCAGTCTTCAGTTCTGTTGTGCGGAACCCATTTCAACAGCGACACCATGTGGCACTGGGAAGCAAATGCAATGGTGTTCCAAAGAGGTTCCTGTATTGTCACAGCTTGGGTATGGAAGCTGAACTTTATCTTTTGGAGACTGCATTGATTGAGCCCCTAGAGTTCTTGAACAATGTTAAGTGAAGATGAACTCAAAGGCAGGAGATTCTGGATCTCTGCTAATTAGTCACATAGATATTTCAAAAATTAACTGGAACAATAAAACAGATAAGATTGTACTTGTACCCTGAGTTTGTGAAGCATTTCATATAAATAGCATAACTATATGTTAACTTTAGAGTTACCAAGTCTCTAGAGTTTAAATTTATAAGAATTCTATTCATTTTCTATTGCTACCATAACAAATAACCACAAATTTAGTAGCTTAAACAACTTTATTGTCTTACAGTTCTGTAGGTTAGAGATCAGATACGGGTCTCACGAGGCTAAAATCAAGCCGTTGGCAAGGATATGTTCCTTTCTGGAGGCTATAGGGAAGGATTTATTTCTTTTTGCTTATTTGAGTTGTTGGCAAAATTTACTTTTTTGTGGTTCTGAGAACCCAGTTTCCTTGTTGGGTGTCCGCTGGGGGATATACCTAGCATCTAGAGGCCACCCACATACTCCTGCTTGGAGCTCCCATCTTTCTTTAAAGCCAGCAATGCAGCTTGAGTCTCCTCTTACAAAATTTCTCTGACCTACTCTTCTCCCTGCCACTTCCACTTGTTAAGGATTGGAGTGATTAGCTTGTAGGACCCTAGCAGATAACAATAGGTAATGTCCCCATCTCAAGGTCTTTAACTTCGGTCACATCTGCAATGTTCCTTTTGCCATGAAAGATAATATATTCACAGGTTCTGGGGTTAGAATGTGGACATCCTGAGGGAGGAAGCATTATCCTGCCTACCACAACTATAATGCATTTTTTATTGATTTTATTTTGTTGTATTTATATAGTTGCAAGTGTTCCTGTGAATATTTCTCCCTCCCTCCACCGCTCGGTGTTCTCCTTAATACCCTTTTTACCCCTTCCCCCCCACCACCATCCCCCCTTCCCTCCATGATTTACTATCCTGACCTCTATCTCTCTGTGTTATATGTATATAAATATTTTCACTAATGTCTTTCCTTTCTTTGTTCTCCTCCTCTCATCCCCTTTCCCTCTGCCCACTTTCCTTCTGGACACTTTGACCCCTTCTCTGTCTCTAATCCGTTCCTCAGTTCACACTGTTCATTGGATTCCTCATATGAGTGAAGTCATATGATATTTTTCTTTCTCTGCCTGGCTTATTTTGCTTAGCATAATAGATCCCAGGTCCATCCATGTTGTCGCAAAAGGAAAGATTTCCTTCCTTCTCATGGTCCCATAGTATTCCATGGTGTATATGTAACACTGCTTTTTATTCTACTCGTCCATTGATGGATGCTTGGGCTGTTTCCAAATCTTGGCTATTGTGAACAATGCTGCACTAAACATAGGGATGCATTTCTTCTTTTGAGTCAGTGATTTGTTATTCTTAGGATATATTCCTAGAAGTGGGATAGCTGGGTCAAAAGGCAGTTTTATTTTTAATTTTTTGAGAAATCTCCATATTGTTTTCCACAGTAGCTGCACCAGTCTTCATTCCCACCAGCAGAGCAGGAGGGTTACCTTTTCTCCACACCCTCATTAGCACTTGTTATGTGCTGTTTTGTTAATGAGTGCCATTCTGAGAGATGTGAGTGAGGTGGTATCTCATTGTGGTTTTAATTTGCATTTCTCTAATGATTAGTGATGTTTAACATTTTTTCATGTGCCCATTGGCCATCTGTAAGTCCTCTTCGGATAAATGTCTATTCAGTTCTTTTGCCCAATTATTGATTGGATTGTTTACTTTCCTGGTGTTGAATTTTACAAGTTCTTTATAGATTTTAGTTATTAACCCCTTATAGAATGTGTTGGCAAATATGTTCTCCCAGTTGTGTGGGTTGTCCTTTTATTTTGTTCATGTTGTCTTTAGCTGTGCAAAAGCTTTTTAGTTTGATATAGTCCCATTTGTTCATCCTGTCCTTTATTTCACTTGCCCATGGAGTTAAATCAGCAAATATCAATATATTGCTGTGAGAGATGTCAGAGAGCTTACTGCCTTTTTTCTTCCAAGATGATTTTGGTTTCATGACTTACTGTGAAGTCTTTTATCCATTTTGAGTTTATTTTTGTGAATGGTGTAAGTTGGTGGTCTAGTTTTATTTTTTTGCAGGTAGCTGTCCAATTTTACCAACACCATTTGTTGAAGAAGCTGTCTTTATTCCAATGTATGCTCTTACCTCCTTTGCCAAATATCAGTTGTCCATAAAAGTGTGAGTTTATTTCTGGGTTCTCAATTCTGTTCCATTGATCTATATGCCTGTTTTCTTATGCCAGTACCAGGCTGTTTTGAGTACAACAGCCTTGTAGTATAACTTGATATCCAGAAGTGTGTTACCTCCCACTTTATTTTTCCTTTTCAAGATTACTGAGGATATTCATGTTCTCTTTTGGTTCCATATAAATTTTAGGAATTTGTGTTCTATATCTTTGAAGTAAGTCATTGGTATTTTAATCAATATTGCTTTGAATTTATAAATTGCTTTGGGTAATATAGACATTTTAATGAAGTTTATTCTTCCTAACCATGAGCACGGTATATGCTTCCACTTGTTTGTATCTTCCCTGATTTCTTTCATCAATGTTTTATAATTTTCCGAGTACAAGTCTTTAATCTCCCTGGTTAAATTTATTCCTAGGTCCTTTATTTTTTTGGTTGTAATAGTGAAGGGGATTGCTTCCTTAATTTCCCTTTATGACAGTTTATTGTCAGTGTATAAAAATGCCTTTGATTTCAGAGTATTATATTCTGCCACTTTGCTGAATTCATTTATCAGGTCCAGTAGCTTTTTGACTGAGACTTTAGGGTTTTCTATATACAATATCATATCATCTGCAAGGATAATAGTTTTACTTCTTCTTTTCCAATTTGGAAGCCTTTTATTTCTTTTTCTTCTCTGATTGCTGTGGCTAGGACTTCTAGAACTATGTTGAATAAGAGTGGTAAAAGGGGGCACCCCTGCCTGGTTCCTGATATTAAGGAGATTGCTTTAAATTTTTGCCCATTGAGTATGATGTTAGCTGTGGGTTTGTCATAGATGGCCTTTATCATGTTGAAGTATGTTTCCTGGATTTCCACTTTGCTGAGAGTATTGATCATAAATGGGTGCTGGATTTTATCAAGTGCTTTTTCTGCATCTATTGAAATTATCATGTGGTTTTTCTCCTTCCTTTTGTTTATGTGATGAATCACATTGATTGATTTGCAAATATTGTACCAGCTTTGCCTCCCAAGAATAAATCCCACTTGATCATGGTGTATGATTTTTTTCATATATTGCTGGATCTGGTTTGCTAATATTTTGTTGAGGATTTTAGCATCTATATTCATCAGGAATATTGGCCTATAATTTTCTTTATTTGGGTTGTCTTTGCCTGGTTTTGGAATCAGAATTATACTCGCCTCATAAAAGGAGCTTGGAAGTCTTCCTTCTTCTTGAATTTTTTGAAATAGCTTGAGAAGGATAAGAGTTAGTTCTTCTTTGAATATTTGGTAGAATTCACTTTTGAAGCCATCAGGCCCAGTACTTTTTTGGGGGGAGTTTTTTTTTATAACTGTTTCAATCTCATTTGTTGTAATCGGTTTG
This sequence comes from Saccopteryx bilineata, assembly GCF_036850765.1. Taxonomy (NCBI): domain Eukaryota; kingdom Metazoa; phylum Chordata; class Mammalia; order Chiroptera; family Emballonuridae; genus Saccopteryx; species Saccopteryx bilineata. The sequence continues at coordinate 122,027,591 of NC_089490.1, forward strand.
TATAGGTTTTCTGATTTTTCCAGCTTAATTTTTGGAAGATTATATGTTTCAAGGAATTTGTCCATTTCATCTAGGTTGTCTAGTTTTTTGGTGTACAGTTCTTCATAGTATTTTCTTGCAATATTTTGTATTTCTGTTGTGTCAGTTGTTATTTCTCCACTCTCCTTTCTAATTTTATTTATTTGAGTCCTCTCTTTTTTTTCTTCGTGAGTCTGGTTAAAGGTTCATTGATCTTGTTTACCTTTTCAAAGAACCAGCTCCTGGTTTCATTGATCCTCTGTATTGTTTCTTTAACCTCTATGTCACTTATTTCTGCTCTGATCTTTATTATTTCCTTTCTCCTACTAGCTCTGGGCTTTACTTGCTGTTCTTTGTCTAGTTCTTTTAGATGCAGGGTCAAGTTGTTTATTTGAGCTTTTTCTAGCTTCTTGAGGTATGCCTGTCATGCTATGAACTTCCTTCTCAGGACTGCTCTTGCTGTGTCCCATAAATTTTGAGTTGATGTATGCTCATTATTGTTCATTTCGAGGAATTTTTAAATTTCTTCTTTGATCTCATTGTTAACCCATTCATTATTTAATAACATGCTATTTAGTTTCCAAGTATTTGAGTATTTTTCAGTTTTTCTGTTGTGGTTGATTTCTAGTTTCATGCCATTGTGATCAGAGAAAGTGCTCGATATGATTTCAATCTTCTTAAATTTGTTGAGACCGCTTTTGTGCCCTAACATGTAGTCTATCCTAGAGAATGTACCATGAGCACTTGAAAAGAATGTATATTCTGCTGCTTTAGGGTGAAAGGTTCTGAAGACATCAATTAAATTGAGTTGATCTATTGTAGTATGTCCTTTAAGTCTGCTGTTTCGTTGTTAATTTTCTTTCTTGAGGATCTATCTAGTGATGTTAGTGGGGTATTGAAATCTCCTACTATTATAGTATTGCTGTTGATCTCGCCCTTTATATCCATCAAAGTCTGCTTTATATATTTAGGTGCTCCTATATTAGGTGCGTAGATATTTATAACGGTTATATCTTCCTGTTGGATTGCTCACTTTATCCTTATGTAGTGACCTTCTTTATCTCTTACTATAGCCTTGGTTTTAAAGTCCATTTTGTCTGATATAAGTATTGCTACCCCTGCTTTTTCTTCATTTCCATTTGCGTAAAATATTCTTTTCTATCCTTTTACCTTCAGTCTATATGCATCTTTTGTTTTAAGGTGTGTCTCTTGTAGACAGTATATGTATGGGTCCTGTTTTCTTATCCACACAGCTACTCTATGTCTTTTGATCAGATCATTTAATCCATTTACATTTAAGGTTATTATTGATATTTAGTTGTTTATTGCCATTTTATTCTTTAAAACTGTATTCCTCTTTTGCTATATTCTTTTTCTCCTTTGATCTGTTTACAACAGGCCCCTTAGCATTTCTTGCAGCCTTGGTTTGGTTGTAGTGAATTCCTTGAGGGGTTTTTTTTTGTCTAGAAAGCTTTTTATTTCTTCTTCAATTTTAAATGATAGCCTTGCTGGTTAAAGTAGTCTGAGTTATAGGGTCTTGTTCTGCATTACTTTGAGTATTTCTTGCCATTCCCTTCTGGCCTCAAGTGTTTCTGTTGAGAAGTCAGAAGTCATCCTTCTGGGGGCTCCTTTGTAGGTGATAGTCTTTTTTTCTCTAGCAGCTTTTAATATTTTTTCCTTATCACTTAGCTTTGGTATTGTAATTATGATGTGTCTTGGTGTAGATTTCTTTGGGTTTCCCTTTAATTTAGTTCTCTGGGCTTTTTGAAGTTGTGAGATGTTTTCCTGCCTTAATTGAGGAAAGTTTTCAACTATGATATGTTTGAACAAAGTCTCTATCCCTTGTTCTTTCTCTTTCTCAGGAACCCCTATGATGTGGATGTTATTTCTCTTCATGTTGTCACAGAGCTCTCTTAGAGTTTCCTTAGACTTTTTGGGTCTCTTTTCTTTTTTCTGCTCTGCTTCCATGCCTTTATTTATCTTGTCCTCTAACTCACTGATTTGATTCTCAGCTTCATCCATCCTGCTTTTAATTCCTTCCACTGTGTTCTTCATATCTGGTATTGTATTTGTCATTTCTGACTGATTCTTTTTTATTATTTCAATATCCTTTTTTTATTATTATTCATTTTAGAGAGGAGAGAGGGAGGGAGAGACAGGAGGAGGAGCTAGAAGCATCAATTCCCATATGTGCCTTGACCAGGCAAGCCCAGGGTTTCGAACCGGCAACCTCAGCATTTCCAGGTCGATGCTTTATCCACTGCACCACCACAGGTCAGGCTCAATATTTTTTTTTTATATTTGCTATCTCTTTATTTAAGTGTTTGTAATGACCATCTATTGTTGTTCTAATATCTTTGAGCATTCTAACAATTGTTATTTTAAACTCTGCATCTGGTAATTTGGTTATATCTGACTCATTAAGGTCCTTTTCTGGGGATTTGTCTTGATTCATGTGTTACATTTCTCTGCCTTCTCATTTTGTTTGTGTAAAAAAAAGGTTTTGGCCATTGGAGTCCACAGGGTGTGGCCTCTGTGTTCCCTAGGTGTGGTCTGTCTGCAGGCCCACCACCCCCTCTGCTGTTGCTGCCTAGGGCGTTCGAGTATGGGCATTGCCAGTGCCTGCCCACTGGGGCTGTTTCTGTGGTTTCCGCCTCTCCTTCACGGGAGTGGCTGTGATCATGTACTCAGGTGTACAAGCCTCGGTGGCCTTGACCTTCACCCTGCCCCTGTGGGTGGCGTTATGCTCGGCCCGGAGGGCAGGGGTGAGCACCTTTGCTCAGCTGCGGGTTTCTGCCTGATTCTGGACTTTTGCCTGCCCTTGCAGGAGGAGCCTTCTTGTATGATGGCTGCAAGCCTTGGCTACCCTGGCTGGGCAGGACTGCATGGCCATGCTCAGTGAAACTCCGCTTGTTCTGGGCTTTTGGCTTCACCCCCACAGGAGGAGCCGGCTCCCAAGTCAGGCCACAAGCCTCGGTTCCGTGGGCAGGGCATGGCTGTGCTCCTGCGCCCTTGCTCAAGGTTGGGCCTTCGCCCCTTCTGGAGGTCCTGCCCTTCCCCCATAGGTTGGATTGCAGGCAGTCCGCTGCTGAGCTTGACCACTTTTGCATGTCTCCTCCTCCCCAGCTGGGCAAGACTGAGCTCACGCCTGGTCCTCAGTGGTGGCCAGCCAGCTTCTGCTCTTGCTGACAGAACCGCGCTTCCACGTCCCACTGCCGCCAGCCCTCGGGCGAGCCCTCAGCCATGTGGGTGGGGGTGCTGCAGCTCAGACCCTAACACTCACCACTGTAGCCCTGAAAGCTCCCTCCTTCTAAGTGACTCTGCTCTGAGTGACGCGGGAGAGCTTGTTTGGCTGGTGTCCTGCTTCCCTTTGCTGGTGTTGCTGTTTCCAGGGGAAATACTCACTTCAGATTTGGGGAGTGACTCGTCCCAGAGGTTAGGGTGGCTGTCTCTCAAAATGTTTCACCCTGTGCCTCCTAGATTACACTCTCTTCCTGCTACTCTGGCCCTCTCCTCTCTCCCTATCCCCTGGAGCCCTGGGTGAGTGGTTGTGAGAGAAGTTTTCTGCACGGTCCATTTAAGGAGAATCTTGAGTCTGAGAAATCAGTCTCTATCTCACAAACAGTATCCTGTCTTGTTTCCAACTAAATACTGTCCATATGCCTCTTCTAGGCTCTGGGGCTGCAGGCTGGAGCTTTGTTCCTGGTACTTAGGACCCTCCCCTCTCTGCTAAACTCACTTCCCAACACGCGAGTCTTCCCTGGCTGCCGTTCACTCCAGGGTGCTGGGCAGCCCTCTCCATGTTTCCACTTTTCCTAGCAGTCTCAGTGTGCCTTCTTCAGTATTCCTTGGTTGTAGATTCCTCTTAGTTTAGTCCAAAGTTGGTTTTTCCAGATGATGGTTCTTAAACTTAGTTTGTAATCCACTTTGGTTCTGGGAGATGGAAGTTGGTATGTCCGCCTACTCCATCTCCATCTTTTTCTCCTGTATAATAAAATTTTTAACATTTAAAAATCTAATCTGAAAAGTATCTTGACTTTCCTTCTGAGGAAAGTCTCAATTTTTTAGGATAGCATTTATTCAATCTTTTTAAAACATATTTATTGACTGTATTAGAGTGACATTGGTTAATAACATTATATGTTTTAAGAATACAATTCTATAATATACCATCTGTATATGGTATTATATGTTCACCACCCAAAGTCAAGTCTCCTTCCATCACCACTTATCCTTCCTTTACCCTTTTCTACCTCTCAACCCCTTTCTCCCATGATACTGTTGTCTATGTTTATGAGTTTTTTTTCTTAATCTTTTCACCTTATTCAACCCAGCTCCCCAACTCCTCTCCCCAATAGCAGCTGTCAGTCTGTTCTCTGTATCAATGAGTTGTTTCAATTTTTCTGTATTTTGTTATATTTTTCCATTAGGGTCCTTAAATAAGTGAAATAATATGGTATTTGTCTTTCTCTGACTGGCTTATTTCACTTAGCATAATACTTTCCAGGTCCATTGATGCTGGCTCAAAAGATAAGATTTCCTTCTTTTTTATGGCCAAGTAGTATTCCATTGTGTAAATGTGCCACCACTTATTTATCCACTCATTTATTGATGGACATTTGGGCTGCTTCCAAGCCTTGGCTATTATAAATAATGCTGCAATAAACATAGGGGTGCATATATTCTTTTGAATCAGTGAGTTGGGTGTCTTAGGATCTAGTCCCAGAAGTAGGGTTGCTGGACCATAAGGCAGTCCCATTTTTAATTTTTTGAAGTAACTTTATAGTGTTTTCCACAGTGGCTGCACCAATCTGCATTTCCATCTAACAGTGCATGAGGATTCCCTTTTCCCCACACACTTGCCAACACTTGTTATTGATTTATTGATGATAGCCATTCTGACAGGTATGAGGTGATACTTCATTGTGGTTTTAATTTTTATTTCTCTGATGATTAGTGACATTGAGCACCTCTTCATATATTTATCAACCATCTGTATGTTCTCTTTAGAGAAATGTCTATTCAGGTTTTTTGCCCATTTTTTAATTGGATTCTTTGATTTTTTGGTGCTGAGTTGTGTAAGTTTTTTTTCTTTTTTTCTTTTTTTTTGTTTTTTGGTGAGCCATCACCTTTAATCCTAGCTTGCACCTGGCAGGCAAGTAAAAACACACTGGGCTCCAAAACTCACTCATTCAGTGCTCACAAAGCTACTGACTTATCTAAGTTTCCTAGAATCAAAGGTATCTACGTCATCAGCCTTATTCACCTCTGTTTCCCATCTCCTTCTCTCTGCACAAACTGGCTTCTCCTTCAGCACTCCACCATCTTGGCTACCTCTCCTCTCATCACGTGGCCTTTCTCCACTCTCCTCTCTAATTCTAATCTCAGGAACCGAGGGCTGTATAAGTTCTTTATAAATTTCAGATATTAATTCCTTATCAGATGTATTATTGGCAAATATGTTCTCACATTCAGTGAATTGTCTTTTCATTTTGCTAATGGTTTCCTTTGCTGTGCAAAAACGTTTTAATGTGATGTAGTTCCATTTGTTTATTGTTTCTTTTGTTTCCCTTGCCTGAAGAAATATATCAGAATATTGCTGTGAGAAATTTCTGAGATTTTACTATCATTTCTTCTAGGATTTTTATGGTTTTGTCTTACATTTAAGTCTAATTTATTTTGTTTATTTTGTGTATAGTGTAAGAAGGTGATTGATTTCATTTTTTTTGCATGTATTTATTTAATTTTTGCAACACCATTCATTGAATAGACTGTCTTTATCCCATTGTATGATCTTGCTTCAAGTTTATTCCTGGGCTTTCTCTTGTGTTCCATTGATCTATATATGTTTTTATGTCAGTACCATGCTGTTTTGATTACTATGGGCTTGTAGATAGTTTGATATCAGGTAGTGATATCAGGTGATTCCTCTACTTTTGTTCTCCTTTCTCAAGATTGCTGTGGCTAGCTGAGGTCTTTTGTGATTGCATACAAATTTTTGGAATATCTGTTCTAATTTTGTGAAATACACTATTGGTATCTTGATGGAAATTGCATTGGATTGCTTTGGGTAGAATGGACATTTTAATAATGTTAATTTTTCCTATCCATAAACTGAGATATGTTTCCACTTATTTTTGTACCTTCTTCAATTTCTTTCTTCAGTGTCTTATAATTTTCTTAGTACAGGTTTTTTATACCCTTGCTTACATTTATTCCTAGGTATTTTAATTTTTTTTTTTTTGTATTTTTCTGAAGCTGGAAACGGGGAGAGACAGTCAGACAGACTCCCACATGCGCCCGACCAGGATCCACCCAGCACGCCCACCAGGGGTGACGCTCTGCCCACCAAGGGGCGATGCTCTGCCCCTCCGGGGCGTCGCTCTGCTGCGACAAGAGCCACTCTAGCGCCTGGAGCAGAGGCCAAGGAACCATCCCCAGCACTTGGGCCATCTTTGCTCCAATGGAGCCTTGGCTGCGGGAGGGGAAGAGAGAGACAGAGAGGAAGGATGGGGGGGGTAGAGAAGCAAATGGGCGCTTCTCCTATGTGCCCTGGCCGGGAATCGAACCCAGGTTCCCTGCACACCAGGCCGACGCTCTACCGCTGAGCCAACCGGCCAGGGCCGGTATTTTAATTTTTAATGCAATTATAAATGGGATTGTTTTCTTAATTTCCCTTTCTGAGAGTTCATTATGGGTGAATAAAAATGCAACTGATTTCTGGGTATTTATTTTGTATCCGGGTACTTTACTGAATTTGTTGGTCAGTTCCAGTAGGTTTTTCAATGGAATCTTTAGTTTTCTATATACAGTATCATGTCATATGCAAATAGTGACAGTTTTACTTTTTCCTTTTTTATTTGCATGCCTTTCATTTCTTCTTTTCTGATTGCTGGTCTAGGACTTCCATCCAGCACTATGTTGAATAAGAGTGATAAAAGCGGAAATACCTGTCTTGTTCCTGATCTTAAGGGGATTGCCTGTAGTTTCTGGCCATTGAGTATGATGTTGGCTGTGCATTTGTCAAATATGGCCTTTATTATGTTGACATATGTTTCCATTCTTCCCACTTTTTTTAAAATCATAAATAGGTGCTGGATTTTATCATGCTTTTTCTGTATCTATTGATATGATCATGTGATTTTTATCTTAATTTTGTTTTTTTGGTGTATCACAATTATTGATTTGTGGATATTCTACCAACCTTGAATTCTAGGAAGTGGAATAAATCCCACTTGATTATGATGTATATAATCTTTTTAATGTATTGCTGGATCCAGTTTGCTAATACTTTGTTGAGGATTTTAGCATTTGTGTTCATCAGGGATATTGGCCTGTAATTTTCTTTGTAGTACCTATATTTGTTTTTGGCATTAGCATGATGCTGTCCTCCTAAAATGAGCCTGGAAGTTTGCCCTCCTCTTGAATTTTCTGGAATAATTAGAGAAGGAAAGGTGTTAATTCTTTGACTGTTCAATAGAAATCACTTGTGAAGCCATGTGGTCCAGGACTTCTGTTAGTTGGGAGTTTTTGATTACTGCTTCAAATTCATTCCTTATAATCAGCTTATTCAGATTTTCTGATTCTTCCTGATTCAGTTTTGAAAGATTGTATGTTCTAGAAATTTATCCCTTTCACCTCCTGAATAGTATGCAAAATTTTATGTGCATGCTTATTTTTCTGAGGTATAGCTCCAGACCTTAGATCAGATTCTCAAAGTACTCTGGGTAAAGCACTAATGAAAAAAAAATACAAAAGTGTTTGTAAATAATTTTGTTGCTTTCATACAATGCACATTTTTATACTCCCACATTTTTATGCATCTTGCTCTGTGACACTGGGTGGTAGAATGAAAAAAAAGTATATATTGGCTTTGGCTCCCTAAGTATCTAATTCTAGCTAAAACTGGCTAAGTAGTGATGGACTTTATCTAATAATAATGAGGCCCTGGCCGGTTGGCTCAGTGGTAGAGCGTCGGCCTGGCGTGTAGGAGTCCCGGGTTTGATTCCCAGCCAGGGCACACAGGAGAAGCACCCATCTGCTTCTCCACCCCTCCCCCTCTCCATCCTCTCTCTCTTCCCCTCCCGCAGCCAAGGCTCCATTGGAGCAAAGTTGGCCCGGGCACTGATGATGACTCTGTGGCCTCTGCCTCAGGTGCTAGAATGGCTCTGGTTGCAACAGAGCAATGCCCCAGATGGGCAGAGCATTGCCCCCTGGTGGGCGTGCCTGGTGGATCCCAGTTGGCCGTGCCTGGTGGATCCCAGTTGGGCGCATGCGGGAGTCTGACTGTCTCCCCGTTTCCAACTTCAGAAAAATACAAAAAAAAATAATAATAATAATGAAGAGTAGCAAATATGATGAGGAGCCATTGAGATGAGAGTAATTCAGGACGTGTTAAACCTGATGACCCTTCAAGATAGCCAAAAAATCAAGGAGAGTATCTAAGAAAGAAAAAATTGTCCACAATAAAATTAAGTTTGGTTATAAAAAAGCTACCATAAACTCTGTGGATGGACAAGAAGATAAGGGGAAATTATGTCATGCACATGGCATATTATTAACAAAAAGTCAACCTCATAAAACAAAAATTCAATTTTCACAGAAAATTACAAACTCAAAAAATAGCCTTGTTCATAATAGTCAAAAGTATTGTCCCAATGTGGATGCATCTTTGTAAAAAACTTTATGTGTATACATAAAAAAAGCTTGCTAGCTATCCAATACTGCAAGCCAATACTTGTATCTTTGACATGCTCAAATTCAGGGGCAGAACAGGAGATGGAAGCCAGATGGTAATGGATTAGAAATGTAGGAGGTAGAGGTAGTGGGACAGTGAATGCAGCAAAATTAACAAAGCATTAGTTAAATTGTGTAGTTTACCTTTGGAGCAGCAATAAAGAAAGAATGAAATGAAGGCATGCTGTAACTATTATAAATGACCTAAGTATTTCCCAGAGTAAATCCTAGAGCCTCTGTTTAAAATGACTATGTCTCTGAAACAGCAGCAGCTCTTTAGACTCAAGATAACAGTAGCTTTTCTAGCAGGAGCCAATCTTCGTGTGAGCAGAGAGTGCCTCTAAGACAGCCCACACAAGCAAACAGCCTGTGGGGGCAGTGAGACAGTAAACCTGGAGTAGTTAAGGAAACTCGAGCTTTCCTAGAAATCAACCTGGAACTTTGTTGGGTTTATAATTGTTCATACTGAAATAGAGATAATGCCACCCTGCTGGTTTTATATCTTAAGAATTAGTAATAATGTATTGTATATGCACAGGATATGACATGAAACAGGCACTCAATTAGTGACAGTTCTCTAATTATTCCCCTGCCTAGAAAGGACTCTTAAACATACTAGGCAATCATAAAACAGTTGTTGGATGGATGAATGGATAAATAAAACTATGGATAGTCAATTTCAGTGAACTGTCTATTTTTCTGGACTGAACTATTATTTTCTTTGGGAAGCTACCAAGCTGCCTCTGTCCCACACTACAAACATTTTCTCACAATGTAAGTATCAGAGCCAGAATTCAAGCACCAGAATTGAATTCTGGTGCTACAGAATTCTGGCTCCAGTACTTATTGTGTCTTTGGGAAAATCACATAAGCTCTCAGCAGCCCCAACTACAAAATGGGGCTTGCCAATAGTATCTACCTCATAGGGTTTCTGTAAAGGGTTAATACAAAAATATATTTATTAGACTTCCCTGGCACATAGAAAAGTATTTGATAAACATTAGCCATTGTTTCAGTGCTATATACCATATTTTACAAATTATTTTCTTATGTAGCTCATGAAAACAAGTGCCCTGAGAGCAGGAACTTAGGTGTGTTCTGTCCACTGTCTGAAACTGTGCTCTGGGCTCTAGTAGACATTTGATGAACTGCTGTTGAATGAGTACCTACCTATCAAAGACACAGAGTGCCACAATTACATGTATATATTTCCCCTATAATTAAGACCAGGGCTTTGCATATCGTAGATGCACAATAGATGCTTGTTGACCGAAGGAATGAATGGAGATGATCAAATGTAAAGTGATTCCAGACGACTGACAGAATTGTATCAAAAAGGCAAAAAAGATGTTAAGGAATAGTTCAGTTTATCTTTATAAACTTTTTATTTAAAAAATAAAATTATAAACAAAATACAGGAAAATATTGACACCTGTGATAACAAGAAAATGACTCCTAATCTTTAGGGCAGTTTGTTATCCTGGAAGAGCAGAACCATGAGTTTTATAAAGAAATTTCATTGTGCAAAGGAGGAATGTACTTTGTAAGGTTCATTTATAACAGGTATTTGGCATTGACAAAGAAAGTATTCCTATGTGTACATTCAACATTTTGTAGCATATTTACATTCAAGTGACATTTCCAAATACAGTCTAACTCATCATCAAAAGTCCCTAAGACATTACTAAAATTCTGTTTGGTAGAAGTGTATTATAATTTTATTAGAAAATAATTTTATGTTCCTATTATATCAATTATATTTTAACTATTTCGACAAAATTCACTGATCTTATCTTCCCTGTTGAAGCCAAGCCTCTTCTAGACAAATTAAGCACCAGCGGAAATTTGGCCTCTTATGAAGTTATATAGTAATTTTTTCCTCACTCCTTAGAGATATTAAAACTTTCCATTAAAAAAAAAAACCCCGGCAATAATAAATTTGTCTTTTTTTACAGTCTCAAAGACATATTATGGATACAAGCCACAGAATTTTAACTTCTTTTAAAAATATGGCTGAAGTACTGCTCCTTTTCAGTTGTGACCAAATTCCTCATCAAAATAAAACACATTAAGAAACCCACATAATTTTCCGAAAACTTTTCTCCATTTTCCTATACATCCCTCAAATCAGACTTTCTTCGTTAACAATTTGTGAATTTATTACTTAGCTTTTCTAGGTAGCTGGTTTCCTAATGATCTTCTCATTTTATTTTTTAAATTATGATTTCATTAAAGTCAACATAAATTATATCTTCCACCTTTGCTACAGTTCTCTGAGAAATTTATCATAACTTACTGAAGGGTCAAGAGTCCATGGGGCCTGTCTACTAGACTTGGCAAACAAAATGTCAAGATTAGAAAATTCTCATGCCTCCAAGAGAGTCTAGACAAATCAAATCTACTTGTAATGTATTAATTATTTTTTACTGATCTCAAATGAAGTTCAATTTTTAAAAAGTCTAGGAAGATAACAACAAAACAATGGAGACAGATAAACTTCATTTAGCCGAGCTCTTTCTTTCTAATTTACTTCAGGTAGTAACTTCTCCCCCAGGACACGACGACTGGCAGTTGGCAGTAGGTTGCTGAGTTGACACCACTTCTAATTCAGACTCACGGACAAAAACCACTGCGTCACCACTTACATTTATAAGACACTGTGCCTATAAGGACAACAGGACATGTTCAGTCACAAATTCAATAAGGTTCTCACACTATTCTGTTATGTTAGGGGCACCACTGTCATTAGAGAAAAGAGAGACAACCCAATAAAAAAAAATGAGCAAAGGATAAGAAGGCAATTCACAGGAAACTAAAAAAACCCCAAAACAAACAAAAACACATTATAGTCATTTAAGTTTTTAAAGGAATCCTTTACAATTTTGAGTGAGTTATCTTAACAAAAATAAAAGATATGTATTCTAAAATTTAACCTAAGCAATACTCCTTAGCCCCCATTAACTGAATTACACTACTTTTTTTTTTTTTTTCTTAGAGCTCAAGGAGCTCTTTTTTTTTTTTTTTTTTCTTTCTGAAGCTGGAAACAGGGAGAGACAGACAGACTCCCGCATGCGCCCGACCGGGATCCACCCGGCATGCCCACCAGGGGGCGGTGCTCTGCCCATCCTGGGCATCGCCATGTTGCGACCAGAGCCACTCTAGCGCCTGGGGCAGAGGCCACAGAGCCATCCCCCAGTGCCCGGGCCATCTTTGCTCCAATGGAGCCTTGGCTGCGGGAGGGGAAGAGAGAGACAGAGAGGAAGGCGCAGCGGAGGGATGGAGAAGCAAATGGGCGCTTCTCCTGTGTGCCCTGGCCGGGAATCGAACCCGGGTCCTCCGCACGCTAGGCCGACGCTCTACCGCTGAGCCAACCGGCCAGGGCATTACACTACTTATTTAAAAAAACAACAACAAGAAAAACAGAGTGGTCCCATTATGATGTACAATTCACTAGCATGGCAGTTAGAATCTGATGGCATCATGGTCCAAACCAGAGGGCATTTTCAACTCTTTTCAGCCAGCCATCACTGTATGTATTCCAAAGACCCAGCAAGACTATGATGGAAAGAGTAGTAAATTGAGAGCAAAAGTTCCAGAAGAATTTAGGAATAATAACTAGTCAGTCACCTGGATTTGAAAACGACCTCTGACCTGTGTATGACTACGGTTGTTAATATATTCACTAGAACATATCTAAGCATCAAGAATCAAAGGACTCTATAAAGAGCTCATCTCTTTTGCAGGGGAGGGTGCAAGTGGGAAGGCTGTGAGACAGATTCGGAGGCTCCCGGGCAGCCACCTCTTACCTGGTTCTTATTTGGATTCTCCATGAAGACACACTGCTTCATGATGTAGGAGACAACCGCGTTCCCTCCTAGCGCAGCAACATGCGCTCTCACCATTGCGAACACTTCAGCAATGAAAGCATGGAGAAAACCACTGACTCCTCCTTCCTAATAACATGTACAGGAAATCAAACTATACACATGTAGACGAATGTATATGATATGTCAAAGAATAGATATGAAAACATCTTAAATGATCTTAATAAAATGGGTAATTTTAATGTCTTTCCTGAGGCTCTGTCGTATGACTGAACAAATAAATCTTTACTGAACACGTGCCCATGATAGGGATTACTATCCCTATTTTACAGATGATGAAACTGAAGTTCAAAGAATTTGTAAGATGCCCATGGCTAGCTATGATCATGACTAGTAAGTAAATAGCAGAACAAGAATTCAAATTGTTCCTCCATCTTCAACATATCTCTACCAAACTGTTTCCATCCTCATTCAAATAAATTGATAAATATAAACGAAACCTCCCTGCTATCCATGTGTCTGCTTCTGAACCATGTTCCAGTCACGCTTGCCTTTTGTCAGTTTCTAAGTGTCAAACACTCTTCCTGACTCAGGGTCTTTGCAAGTGTTGTTCCTAAAGGCTCCAAGGATCATCACCCAATTTTCTACCAGGATAGCACTTATCCAGTTCTTTAGATCCTGGCTTACATGGAGCTTCCTCAAAGATACCTTCTCTGATGATCAAATCTAAAGTGAGTTCCTCCCCCATTATAGTTTTCTGATGGTTTCTGTTGTGTTTCTTTATGTTACTTACTAGCACTAGAAGTTATATAATTATTTGTTTAATGTCTATCACACTCTAGTTCCACTAGACTGTAAATTCCATCAGGTCAAAGACTCTATTTGTTTTTGTTCAAAAGTCTTGTGGTAATACAAGCTACTGTATAAAATTTCTTACATCTAGTCTGGAATCAATCCAGACAGCTTATGGGGGAGGAGATATGTACATGTGTTACTTTTGGCAAAAAACAAACAAAAAAAGCTTGTTTGGTTTTATCACTAATATTTCAATCAGAGAAAATTAGCAAAAATAATGAAATAACATTTATAAAATTACCTCACGTAGAGAAGTGGTTTCTCGAATAAAAAACATGTTAATTATCCCAAGATATTTAGTTATTTTTGCTCCAGGAATGAAAGAAAGAGGAGTCATCTTAACAACCCCAACTGTGGAATTTGCACAAGATGGAGCAGAACGATTCCGGAAATTTCCTTCGCTCACTGGACTTGCTTTTTCAACTGTCACAGCTAAAATTGGAGAAAGGAGAGAAAGCACCAAGATCAGATGCTAGTAATGTAGTATTCCCCGAGGCTTCCGAATAAGTGGTGACAACATTCAGCTGTCTGTGAGGCTAAGCCATGTCACGAAAGAAAAGAAATGATCATGCACCACATGCAGTTAAAAAAGAGACAGAGAAAGAAAACATAAGAGAAAATGCTGGAATGGAATTCTTTTGGAAGAAAAATGGCATTCCTGCAAAAGAAAATGTTGAATGCGGTGTAGCTGCACATACAATGATCATTACAGAGTGAAGAAGAACAAGCGGCAGAGCAATTAACAATTATCTGCTGTGGGAACAAATTATTACAGAGAGAGTGTGAAAGTTGTTACAGTTCCCAGTTTTTTCCATCTTTTTCACACGACTTCATCATTGTCAACTTGTAGATAAACCTTATGTTAACAAGTTGTAATAGGTTTCTTTTCCAAACCATTTTGATCAAACTCATAATTTTAAAAACTTAAAAATGACCTTGGCTGTCCAAAAGTTGATTGTTTATAAAATATATAAAAATAATTAGCTCTCACAAAATAGCTACTATAAGCTAGACACATATATATCTAATCCTTAAAACAACATAGCAACATAGGTATTATCCCCATTTCCACACGAGGAAACTGAGGCACAGAGAAGTTAAATAACTGACCAAGGTCACACAGCTATTAAGATGGCACTTCTAGGATTCAAAACCAGATATGATTGGTTCCATATCCTGTGATCTTTCCTTTAAAAAAATTTTCTTCCCTTCTAATGTACTGTAAACTCCAACCCTCAAATATATTTACCCCCAAATCTATCAAAATGCATGGAGTATAAAGAGCATATTAATGATTTTGACTATAAGAATGAGATGAGAATTAACTACTTTCTCTCCAGAAATACCTCATTCCTTTACCCCTCTGGATATCACACTGAACACAAGTCATATGCTAGATAGCACTTGGGTCCTGGAGGATTATCTCTTCAATAAGAGAGTTGACAATTTCCTTCCACTAGAAGGATCTAATATCTATTTATATACTTTTAAAAATACCGTCACAAAGACAGAAATTTTAAAAACACAATTCTACAGTTAAAATTTAAAAATCTAAAAGGCCCTTCAATAACTTTTGCTAAATGACCATTAGTCTGCAGCTTTCACACTCCAACACATGATTGATTGGCAATGTTATTACTGGGTAGAAAAGTCTAGCCTTCACCACTGGGAAACCAGGGATATGCTTCTCAGATCATAATGTGGTAGAAACATCCGCCTACTTGTCTTAATTGATCCGCGCCTTATGGTCTGAGCTTTCAGTTTAATGAGCTCTATCCAGCTGCTGCATCTGTCTGCAAAGGAACTGTACTCAACTGATGTTGCTGGAAACACAGACAGAGAACAAAAGAAAAAAATATGTATGACGTCTCTCACTCGTCATAACACTCCTTCCGATGATGTAATTTAACTGTAATATAAAAAAAGAATGGTCCTTTTCAAGTCAGATAAGAGAAACAGTCAAGAGTCAAGCTTTAGACACTGATTTGTCCGAAACCAATTTCTGAGTTAGCTGGCTGAGCATTTTGGCGATGTCATAGTTGTGTGGTCTTAGGGTAAACGGAAGTGGGTTTTACAGAAATATCAACGAAAGGACCATATCCTGTGTTTTGGCTAACTTTTTATCCCCTTTCTTTTACTTTACGGTGTTTTAGCTATTTATATTTTAGGACTTTAATTTGTAATCCAAACTTTCTGAATAATTGCCTTCCCTTTCTCTACCCTAAAATCAAAACTAAAAATAATGATAGTCAGCTGTTGAAGAAAGAATACATGAAAAAAAAATCACTAGTTGCTTTGTCTCTTATTTAAATACCTTTTTTCTACCATAAGTAACAGGAAAGCCAAAGGGACATTTCTGTCCATATTTTCTTTCCATGTATGATTTTGGCAATAAAAATTTTTATAACATAGGGTAGGGTGGCAGGTGGGAGCTAACAAGTTCTTCTTTTAAAAAGAATAACTTTTATTACTACTGAGCTAAAAAAATTATGAAAAAGTTAAAATTTTATTTTTAGAAATAGGAAAACTGTGAAAATACTAGAAATATTTAAATATTAGTTTTAATAATATTTTGAGACACATTCTAACTACTGTAAAGCCACATCTTGGTGTCTATTCCACTGTCCAGTGCATTTTCCAATGTTGTATGTTTATGCACCACCACACTAGAATTTCACACCTTTGGTGACTATTTGCTTAATGAGACAAACTCACCTCTCTGTGCAGCTGGTATACCTGAGTTAGAACTTGCACTCTCCACGTGTTCTAATAAGACAATATGAACAACATTAGCTTGGATGCTAAATACAAGCCAGTATCTCTTCTTGCTGTTTATAAATATTCTCTTTAAGCCAGATGAATAGGAGGAACTCTTTATGGCTTCATTGTAAAAGCAAACCAAGTAGAAATATTTAGGTTTAAAATGCCATTTCTATTGATATATGAAAACCAGCTCAGTTAATAAAAACATGCCAAGGAAGACTACTTGTTATTATAACACGAAATGAGTTTCAGAAACTTCATAGATTTGAGAAAATATAAACAGTAACAAATGTTAATGGGATGAAAGCAGAATGTGAGAAAACTGAGCAGAGAGAAGGGTCAACGGATTGGGAAGAAAATGTGAAATGAAGCACGGAAGGGAAATATTTGTAGGGGGAAGAGCCAGTAAGATTAAAAATTACAGACAAGGCAATGACTGATGTTTGACAGATAAACACGAGCTCCTTACTAGCCATATCCCTTCCCTCTCTCCACCAACCCATTTGGTCAAGGACCTCACTATTAACAGCTTTCTCTGGCTGTATCAAGACTTTGCAGAATGAAAAAGGGACTGCTCTACATTGAAATAACCAAGAACTCCAATCACTTCCTTTCCAGTACCTGGTAAAAGCAGCATCCAGAATTTTCTCTGACATCTTATATTTTCATTATATTTAAGGTATTGTACAAATTTAAACAGAACTATTAAAAAATCATCTATTTCTAATGTTTAGGCTCTATCCACACTAGCATATTTGAGTTTTTGTTTTAAAGAATTTTGTAAGTGAAAAAATATGTGGTCAAGTTAGAAAAAACTCATAAGAAACACTTAGAATTATTTGGTCAGCCAGTTTTTTAAAAAATGTATAAACTAAGTAAATGCATTTTTTCTTTGCCTAATGTGTTGATATTTTAGTAATATTCTTAAACTAATAAAAGTTATACTTTTCAAGAGTAAGATTTGTATAGAATGCTTCTGATAATGGAATGCAATAGAAGTATCCCCCCTCCCATTTTTATAGGTCAGGTGGCTACTAACTAATACTGAGAGTGCGCGGTGGTTGACATCCCTCTCACAATGCAGAGCTGATCAATGAACAGGATCACTAGGTGGGGTACTATGCGAGGACATGCCATAACCATGCCCTTGGACGGCCGATCTAGAAAGGACAGCCCTCGGGATAGGACCTTGAGGGGCACTGGAAGGAAGAGATGGAGCTTACAGGAAGAAGGCCGGCACAGAACAGACATTCAGAGGCTTACAAGACCTCTGGGAACAGCTCAGCACAGAAACAGACCCAGTGCTGAGATGGCAAGAGGCCGGCCCCAGGCTTACCCATACCAGGAGGGCACCAGGGCTTTCATATGCCCTTGGTGAGGGTTGAAGTCTAAGAAATACAGTCAGCATTAGGAATTTGATGAAAGGTTTTTAAATGTTGGGGTAGGAGGGGAAGCTAAAAAAAATGTGTAAATTACTAAAATGAAATTATCTACTATACTTCAAAACTACCTAGGTAATACGGGATTCCCTAGTAGCAACTATATATAATGTAATGGCAAAAGCCCCCCCAAAAGAACTTAAATGTAGAAAGTATCTGTTCCGCCCTGGCCAGTTGGCTCAGTGGTAGAGCGTTGGCCTGGCGTGCAGGAGTCCTGGGTTCGATTCCCGGCCAGGGCACACAGGAGAGGCGCCCATCTGCTTCTCCATCCCTCCCCCTCTCCTTCCTCTCTATCTCTCTCTTCCCCTCCCACAGCCGAGGCTCCATTGGAGCAAAAGATGGCCCGGGCGCTGGGAATGGCTCCTTGGCCTCTGCCCCAGGCGCTAGAGTGGCTCTGGTTGTGACAGAGCGACGCCCCGGATGGGCAGAGCATCGCCCCCTGGTGGGTGGGCCGGGTGGATCCCAGTCGGGCGCATGCGGGAGTCTGTCTGACTGCCTCCCCGTTTCCAGCTTCAGAAAAATACAAAAAAACAAACAAACAAAAAAGTATCTGTTTCCATCTCTAAATATATCATGTGGGAGAAAAAAAGGTACATAATGATGTGTAAAGTATCTGTGTTTTTTTAAAAAGGAAAAATATCTTTGCAAAGATAGATAATAAGATATTAAGAGTAGTTGCCTCTTGGGAAGGGAAATGAAGTAAAAAGAATGCTTTATTGGATTATATGATTTTTGATAGGATTTGATTTTGTCACCATGTACATTTACTACTTATCCCATAAAATTTTACAAAAGATGGGAATAGAGAAAATAGAAGCAAGGAAATGTTTCTTCCTGGCCCTCAAGTATGAATGTGTTTGAATTAAAATCTGAAAAAACAGAAACAGAAAAAGCTCCCAAAGTTTTAAAACTAAAGACATTCTTAAGGGAAAGGGTGAATGAGAGGGTTTGCTGCACGCAAGGGGAGCAGGTTCATCTTTTAATATGCTTGCTATGACCTTCATTTTCCGCTCCAAGAAAAAACCCAAGATGGGCTGGTCCTGGCAGCAGGTGAACATGGGCACCTAGGGGTGGTCTGAACACCTCCAATGTCTCACGGCCTCGGCTCTCAGCTACACTGCTCCTTCTGATCACAAAGTGCCTTCTAGGTAACAGGCTTTTCAGAAGAAAAGGTACTACAGACATGAGCTGTCTGGCTCATTTACAAACTAGTAATTCTGACTAAAAAGAAAAATTATATATGCCATCTCTATGCCAATACTTTAAAAAGAACACTTTATAGGGAACAAAATCTTATTAAAACTCTCTTGAGCTTTGTTGAGGGCTAACACTTAATTGTGGGCCATTTGTGGATCTATGTGAAGAGTCCGAGACAAACATTTCTGATGCTAGGTCCCCATTCTAGCTGCAAAGACAGTCTCAGGTAAGCCGCACAGCAGCCTTCTTCTCTTATAATTTCATTTCCCACTGAACACAAAAAAGACATTATTTTGCCTTTTTAAAAAGCACAAATAAGTGATAACCCTTATTCGTTATCACTTATAACTTTCTAGGCAAAGTTAACATGGCAAATAGAACATGTGGTTTTATTATTCTTTTAGTACACTCCAGCAATATTTAACAAGCCCTAGTGGCATGGAGAGGAGGACTAAGTTAAAAGCAGTTTTTTAAAAATGAGCAAATTGATGACAAAAAGGAAAAACTCGCAAGGATTCTTCCTCCCTCAATTATACATGTTTCAATGCTTCTAAAGTTTGAGACTTCTTTATTATCCTAAATAATTTGTTATACCAATGACAAAGGTATTGATTAGCTACAATGAATTTACACATTGACCACTAATTCTTCTGACCACTTACTTATTTTATATCATTAGAATTTACATGCCATCTTTGCTCTGAGTAATTAAAAAATATTTGAGACATCCTAAGAAAATTACTAGAACTGAAAATTTCCTGCAAATTATAATAAGATTCTCTGGAAGATTAAAATACATGTGCTCTAGAGTCTTTAAAAATCATGATGTATTTCCCTAATTCAACATTTTTCATTTTAAGTTACTATGATCAAAATTTTGGTTTATGTACCTTTTGGCATTTCCATCAATCTACAATGCATTTATTAGCTAAGTCTTATATCTATAAAATATGGCTTAATGACCAAGTTAGTATATGAACATTCAATATAAACTTTGTCCATAATGATATTAAAATATTGGTGGTTCAATAATGAAATTGCCATATTATACTTAAAAATTATTAAGGCACAGAGAAAGATATAAACAGCTTCAGTTTGGACAGTACACAAAGGGAAACAATTCTACTACAAAGTAATACATATGTTAGAGGACAAAGACCATTATTAGCTTCTCTGAGTTGTTCAAGTTTCCAACTAAAGGTGTACAACATCATACATCACTTGTCTTTTTCCTTCCACAGCCTTCTACTGTTTTCCTGTCTCTTTTACCAGGCATCTACTCCTCCTCTCACTACCGTTCTTTATACTGTCTCTTCAAAATAATCCCTGTTTTTTCTCAGTAACTCAATTCAATTTCCCTTTGCTTTTTACTCCCTCTCCCTCTGATTCTGGGTTTTGCTGTCCTCACACTGTCTTGAAGAAGCTAAGATCCCATAACTCTACTTCTCCATCAATTCTCTTTTCTTTCCAGTTAGTGGGTAAGTTGTCACACATCTTCCTCTCTTTAGTTTCTGTTTTCTTCTCACTCTCCTTCCTCTCAGCATTTCTCCCCCTTCATTATTTCCCATAGATGTTGAGGCCATCAAGAACATGGAGAACTTTTTATTGTTGATATTATTTGGTTACTGTGACAAAACAGATTTTAAAAAGAGAGAGAAAACAGACATGCAATGAATTCTTAACATAAAAAGATATTTTAGCTAGTATAAAGAATTATGTATACTTGTAAGAATTCAGAATCATTAGTTGGCATGGAAAAAATAAAAGCTAACTGAAATTGTTATAGATTTACATTTCTAATTGCCAGTTTAAAATAATGTGAAGAAAGTCATTAAATTTAAAAAGTTAACCTATCTTTTAAAATCAAATTTGACTTAACAAAAAGAAAAAGTAACTTTTATTAAACCTACAATAAAAAAAAAGACTAAAAACACTTCTGATGTGGATACCTAATTACAGAGTACAACATATTAAAGAAATAAGCCAACTTGTTTTCTTTTATATAGAAGTTCAGATTTTGGCCAATGCTTATCATATTAGTCAACAGCTGCTTAACCAGAAGAATAATCTTGCCAGCCTATAGCTTATGCCACTGAACATAAGGAAATTGTCACAGCATAAAGCAGGTACAAGGTGGGTATAAAAAACTTTTCTTCTATACACTTTTATCCAATAATAGTATATAAAAACTAATATTGACTTAATTAAACCCATAAAGTCTTAAAACTCTCAGGATTTTAATGAAAACGTTTATCCTATTATAGATTAGATTTATAAAGTATTTAAGAAATATTTATAGTATATAATTCATACTTTTGTCATTAATTTAAATTCTTAAACCCTACAATAATGGTATCTAATATCTCAAGATTTACATCTTTATAAATGTATCTAAAGTAATATTCTAACCTTTTACAAAAATTACATGTATAAAAGTCTAGAGATTCTTGAGATTAACTACAGTCTATAAGAAATATCTTGGGAGATAATGTCAGAGTAATGGTGGCATGAGATACTCCTGATCTCTCCTCTTGAAATTTCAACAAATTGAACAACTATAACTCAGCAAAATAACTCCAGCTGGGCTTGCAGGCACACTTGAAAAATCTCGCACTGAATGGACTGTTGAGACATGAGAAAGAGCACCCAGAAGCCTGAGATCGCCATTGCTAAAGCCATAAAGCTGGACAGCTGAAGCCACAAAGCCCTCACAACACACCCCACCCACCAACACAACTGCAGCCTCACCTACATCACTGTGACATGAACATGTCAGCAGAGGACAGCTCAGGAACTTAACAGAGCTAAAATCTGTAATACAGTGACACCTACTGGAAGAAACTTCTCAAAACTGAAATTTATTTTTCCTTTTTTCCCCCTTTTTCCTTTTTTATTCTTTTGAATTCCTTTTTAAAAATTTTTTATATATTTTATTCTTATTTTTGTGGGTGTTTTGTTTTTGATATTTTTGTTTGCTTTTGATCTTTTTTCTGTGGTTTTTCTTCTTGTCATAATTTTTAAAATTTTTATTGTATTTTTTTATTTTAATTTTTTTTTTAGTTTTTTTTTTTTTTTGGTTAGGGTTATTAACAATACTACTCTCAAATGTCATCAAGAAACAGGAAATCAAATACCATGGTTACACAAGACAAAGATGTAACTCAGAAAGAAAATAAAAATATCTCTAGAAAAACATCTCAATCACATGGAAATTATGGAGTTAGATGATAGAGATTTCAAAATTGAAGTTCTAAAAACACTCAATGAGATGCAAGAGGACACCAATAGACAACTTAATGAACTTAGAAAACAAATTAATGAACAAAACAAACACCTCACCAAAGAGATTGAAACTTTAAAAACACAAATGAAGAACTCAATACATGAACTGAAGACTGTAGCAAGTTTAGCTAATAGAGCAAGCCAGATAAGGAAAGAATCAGTGACATCGAAGACAGACAACAAGAGATGCTACAAAGAGAAAGGAAAGAGGCTCCCCAATTTAAAAAAAAACTGAGAGAGCTCTACAAGAATTGTCTGACTCCATCAGAAAAAGCAATATAAGAACAATGGGTATATCAGGAGAAGAAAGGGAGAAGGGAACGGAGAGTGTACTCAAACAAATAATTGATGAGAACTTCCCAAGCCTATGGAAAAAGAGCCTAAAATCCAAGTAGCAAACAGAACATTGAGTTATCACAACCCAGACAGACCTACTACAAGGCACATTGTAATAAAATTGTCAAAAATAAATGACAAAGAGAGAATCCTCAAGGCAGCTAGGGAAAATAACATAACATATAAAGGAAAGCCCATTAGGTTATCATCAGACTTCTCAGCTGAAACTCTACAAGCCAGAAGAGAGTGGATTCAAATATTCAAAGTATTAAAAGAGAGGGATTACCATCCAAAAATACTATATCCATCAAAGTTATCCTTCAAATATGTATGAAAGAGAAATAAAAACTTTTACAGACATACAGAAGCTGAAGGTATTTACCACCAGAAAACCCCTCTGTAGGAAATACTCAAGGGAGTTATTCAACCAGACACAAAGAACAAAACAAATCAAAATCACAAGTAAATCTCCAACAAGGTCACAATAAAAACAAGGATAATCTGTGACAACAATAACATAAAAGGGAAAAAATAATGAAATGCGGGAGCAAATGAGGATGGAATGCAGAAACACTCATAAGACAAAGGACTCTTGTACATATGAACATTTTTCTCTTAATAACCTAATGGTAAGCACCCGCAAAAATGCCACTACTGAAATACTCAGCTTAAAAATAAAAAACAGGGGAAAAATAAATAAATAAAGAACAGGGGAAAGATGTATGCATTATCACCAAACAAAAACAACAAACAGAAACAAAAAAGAACCAAACAAGACAAAGAGCTACCAGAAAACAGCTATAAAAAAATCCTCAACTGTCAATAGTTACCCTAAATGTAAATTGTCTGAACTCACCAATAAAAAGGCACAGAGTAGCAGATTGGATCAAAAAGTAAAACCCAATCATATGCTGCCTTCAAGAGACAACTAAGTTGCAAGGACAAAGTAGATTCAAAGTGAAAGGTTGGGAAATAATTCTCTGAGCAAGTAATATCCAAAGTAAAGCAGGTCATACTCATATCTGACAATGCTAACTTCAAGACAACAAAGGTAACCAGAGACAAAGATAGACATTATTAATAACAAGGAGAACACTGTATCAAGAAGACATAACACTTCTTAATATATATACATCAAATCAGGGAGCACCAAAATATACTGCTCACAAAAATCAGGGGATATATCAAAATTAATATGAAAAATAAAAAAAACCTTTGATTTTTTTTTTATTAAAGAAGAACATCACAGAAAAGCAAACAACAAGTCAAAGAAAGTTGTTCATTATGCAAATGAGTTACAAAACCAACTTTTCTTTCATTGGTGAAAATGCACTATACAAAAGGCTAAAAGTACTGGAGTATCTGCACATTCTCTAATCCCCTAATTTTTGTGAGCATTATATATAAGACACCACCAAAAAACTATTAGAAACAAC
Source organism: Saccopteryx bilineata (assembly GCF_036850765.1). Taxonomy (NCBI): domain Eukaryota; kingdom Metazoa; phylum Chordata; class Mammalia; order Chiroptera; family Emballonuridae; genus Saccopteryx; species Saccopteryx bilineata. The sequence goes on from NC_089490.1 coordinate 122,051,477, forward strand.
ACACCAATACAGTGAAGTCACAGGATATAAAATCAATATACAGACATCCAGTGCTTTCCTATACACCAACAATGAAACACTGGAAAACAAACTAAAAAAAACAATTATTTTTACAATTGCAACAAAAAATAAAATACTTAGGAATAAACAAAGGATATGAAGGCTCTATTTATTGAAAACTACAAAACACTATTGAAAAAAATTGAAAAAGACAAAATGAAATGGAAAAATATTCCATGTTCATGGATTGGATAGTTAAAATGGTCATATTACCCAAAGCAATATATAAATTTAATTCAATCTCTATCAAAATCCCAATGTAATTTTTTAAACAAATAGAACAAAAACTTACCAGGCTTGTATGGAACCATAAAAAATACCCAAATAGCCAAAGCAATCCTGAGGAAAAAGAATGAAGCTGGAGGTACCACACTACCTGACTTCATATTATACTACAGAGACAAGATTATCAAAACAGCATGGTATTGGCAGAAAAACAAACATACAGACCAATGGAATCAATGGAACAGAATCAAGAGCCCAGAAATAAAACCACATATATAGGGTCAAATCATCTTCAAGAAAGGAGCCAAAAACACACAAAAAGCCTCTTCAATAATTGGTTCTGGGAAAATTAAAAGCCACATGCAAAAGAATAAACGACTACAGTTTGTCCCCCTGCACAAAAATTAATTCAAAATGGATCAAAGACCTAAATATAGGATCCAAAACAATAAATTACATAGAAGAAAACAAATACTAATCTCATGGACCTTGGCCATAGAGAACAATTTATAAATTTGACCCCAAAGGCAAGGGAAGTAAAGGCAAAGATAAATGAATAGAACTATATCAAACTAAAAAGCTTCTGCACAGCAAAAGAACAACAAAACAAATAGGCAGCCAACTAAATAGGAGATGATATTTGCTAACAACAGCTCTGATAAGGGTTTAATATCCAAAATAGATAAAGAACAGAGCTAAGCAACAAACAGGTACAAAATCCAGTTTAAAAATAAGGAGAGGACCTGAACAGATACTTCTCCCAAGAGGACATATAAATGGCAAACAGATATATAAAGAGATGCTCATCTTCACTAGCTATTTGAGAAATGCAAATCAAAATTACAATGAGATACCACCTCACACCTGTTAGACTGGCTATTATCAACAAGACAGGTAATAAGAAGTGTTGGAGAGATTGTGGAGAAAAAGAAACCCTTATTCATTGCTGGTGGGAATGCAAATTAGTACAACCATTATGCAAAAAAGTATAGTGGTTCCTCAAAAAATTAACAGAATGACCATATGACCCAGCAATCCCTCTACAGGGTATCTAGCCAAAAAACTAAAAAACACTGGTACATAAAGACACATGCAGCCCCATGTTCATTGCAGCATTGTTCATGGTGGCCAAGACATGGAAACAACCAAAGTATCCTTCAATAGAAGACTGGATAAAGAAGATGTGGTACCTATAATGGAATGCTACTCAGCCATAAGAAATGATGACATAGGATCATTTACAACAACATCGATGGACCTTGAAATCATTACACTGAAGAAAATAAGTAATCAGGAAAAGTTAAGAACTGCATGATTTCACACAAAGGTGGGACATAAAACTGAGACTCATAGACACAGATAAAAGTAAAGTGGTTACCAGGGAAAGGGGACGTGAGAGAGGGGAATGGAGGAGAGGGTGGGGTGAAGGGTGTAAAGAGGGAGAAATACAAGGTTACAGAAAATGATTTGACTTTGGGTGATGGGTATACAACATAATCAACAGTTCAAATGCTATAGAAACATTTACCGGCCCTGGCCGGTTGGCTCAGCGGTAGAGCGTCGGCTTAGCGTGCGGAGGACCCGGGTTCGATTCCCGGCCAGGGCACACAGGAGAAGCGCCCATTTGCTTCTCCACCCCTCCGCCGCGCTTTCCTCTCTGTCTCTCTCTTCCCCTCCGGCAGCCAAGGCTCCATTGGAGCAAAAATGGCCCGGGCGCTGGGGATGGCTCTGTGGCCTCTGCCTCAGGCGCTAGAGTGGCTCTGGTCGCAACATGGCGACGCCCAGGGTGGGCAGAGCATCGCCCCCTGGTGGGCAGAGCGTCGCCCCTGTTGGGCGTGCCGGGTGGATCCCGGTCGGGCGCATGCGGGAGTCTGTCTGACTGTCTCTCCCTGTTTCCAGCTTCAGAAAAATGAAAAAAAAAAAAAAAAAAAGGAAACATTTACCTGAAACCTGTGTACTCTTACTAATCAATGTCACCCTGTTAAAGTCAATTTTCTAAATAAAATTTTAAAATGTTTTATAAATAAATATCTTACTGATTTTTTTTACTTTTCACTCATTTAATATTCACTCAATTCCCCATTTTTACTATTTTTTCTTTTTCTATATATATCATTTTAAAGCCTCAAACTATTTCAGAGAGAAACTGAAGTGTAGATATTAATAGTCAGAAAAAACATTAAGAAAGTGGTACAAAAATTTGCTCTATCTTTCTTCCTTCATAACAGAACCTCATGTGAAAATAAGTGACTTATGTAAATGCCACATCATCTATGATCCCCAGTGTTCATCAAAATATTTTTGATGACCTTCATATGATAATATCCTTTAAGAAATTATTTCAGCTCAGCACCTTTTAATATTTCAAATCAGAAAAATCAAGATAACTAGCAAGGTAACACCAAGTCAACCACAAATTTGAGACATGCCTCAAACTATTTTGTTACCTTGAGGAACAAAATCAAATATAACAAAAGATGGAAGGGAAAAATTGAAATGGATGGACAATTCAGGCCCAGGCTTACTCTACACACAGAATGAGGATACTTGTACTTGAAGCATTTTTTCTTTACATAATATTCATTCATTTTCAATAAACATGAAAAGATAAAAAAAGGTTTATCTACAAGTGAAAAGATGGAAGTATTAATAAACATACTGTGCTTAGCTCTTGGAACTACTCTGTCAACATAAAAGGAAACGAAAATGTTAACAAATCATCCTATTTGTGATAAGAACATTTAAAATAAATTAGAATCCAAAGTTTTCAGAATTAAAAAAAGAAAAAGTTCTATCTGCTCAGCTAACTGAACTAACAAAACTATAAAAACTATATATTCATTTACTTCTCGGTATTAATGGCTGACTTATAAGCCTCTTTGGTTGCACATAAGTAGAGACGTTTTGAGCATTTATTCCTAGCACTTCTTACCTTTCTCTCTCCTGCCTGCTTCCTGTAAATTATTATGCTTATTCCAGGTATTTCCATTCTGTAGTCAAAGCATTTCTTCATTCTACAATGCCCAGTTCCTACATTCACGTTATAACATTCTATTATAACATTCCTCAGACCTTCTCAAAACTCATCCTATCCTCAAATCTTTAAAAATACTTTCTTTATGATAACTTTTTCAAATATATTTGGTAGAGCCCACATTCTCGTGAAAAGACTTTGAGAGAACAAAGACAATAAATGAGCATGCAACATACACCATAATTTACACAACTATTCACAACAGGTACAGATAAACTTTTTAGTGTCTAATGATGATTCTGAAATGTAATATCCAAGGAAAAGCACATAGGTTTTTCAGTTTGGCACTTAGTATAAAATGTTTTATACACATTAGTATTAGTTGTGATGATATTGATCATTATGAAGATGATGATGGTGATGATGATAATAAAGGTGAAATGATTTAATTCAGCTGTTTTACAACTTTTAAACACTTTCTTCAAACAAAATCAGATATAGAAAACATTTACATACGTAAAAGCACTGAATAGAAGCTGTTCTAGCTCAGAGGTCGGGTTGGGGAAACAGTGCCTATCTGCTCACTCTCCCACCCTCCTCAGTTCCCCCCACCCACTCTGCCTCCTGGGAGGTCATGAGGCTCCTCTGAATAAACTCCATGATTCAAAAATTATTGGTTTAACTGATTAGAAGCAATCTGGGAAACTTTAAGCTCAGTGTGACTTTAGACATAACTTAGCTTTTGATTTGTTTTTAATGGGAGAGTATGTTAATAATCAAAGAACCATAAACTAACCCCAAGGAAGCTGAGAATTTTAAATGCTAGAGGGACTTCAATCCTGTCACATCTTGCGGATGAACTGAGGTTTCAGTTGGCCAGAGTTCTCACACTTATTACTAGCAGAACTGAAAAGCGACCCTGGGTCGGTTGCTTTACTAATCCACCTCAAGGTCCCTTCTGAATTGCAAATATTTTAGGTATTGTTCAAGTATTACTTACTCCACTCAAATTCTTCTTTCCTTGTTCTTCAGTCCACACAGTATCATTTGTACAAATTATACTAATGGCAAGAAATACTAATTACAATTACCTTTGGAAACATTTTGAAAGTTACTGCAGAGACTAAAAATGATCAATACAGATAAGGCAAACTTACAGTTTAAATCTACCTATAGAATTCAGTAGCTATGGGCCTTGGCTGGTTGGTGCAGTGGTTGAACGTTGGCCCCAGTGTGTGGATGTCCCAGGTTCGATTCCAGTCAGGGCACACAGGAAAAGAGCCCATCTGCTTCTTCACTGTTTCCCCTCTTGCTTCTCTTCCCCTACCCCCTGCAGCCATGGCTTGATTGGACAAGTTGGCCCCAGCACTGAGGATGGCTCCATGGCCTCTGCCTCAGGCCTAAGAAGAGCTCCATTGCTGAGCAGATGAGCAGCAGAGCAACGCTCAAGATGGGCAGAGCATCGCCCTCTAGTGGGCTTGCAAGGTGGATACTGGTTCCAGGGCATGCAGGAGTCTGTCGCTGCCCCCCCCCCTCACAGAGTTAAAAAAAAAAAGTCCATAGCTATGAACATGGTAAAATAGAGCTAACAGGGACCCCAAATACACATATATATTCCCACAGTTTAGCAATCAAAATGTTTTTGTTGATTGCTTTCCCCCCACATTTTAGGGTAAGGATAAATAAAATGATACCTAAACCCTTGGAACTTTTTAAGACAAGTTTCTGTATAAATTAAGTATTTTCTTTTTAAATTCTATCTAGTCAGTTCAAGAGAGATTTTTGACAAATCTACATTTTATTCAGGAAGCTGTATTTAATTTATAAATTTGAACTCAGATTATCTTTGGATTTGACTTTTCCTCACTATTCTTTCAAGGAAGTTTAGGTATGCAAAAATTCTCCATGGACTTTTAAATCAGAATTTTAATTTAGACAGAAAGGAAAAAGGACCACAGTTACCCATGTTAGGAAGTTCAGAATCTGAAAGCAGCTCTTCCTTGCATCTTCAAAATAAGGAACAGGATCTAGTTATCTACTTGGACAGGCTTTGCACTGATTCATACTCTACTGAGAAACATGCAGTGTGAATATAAAATTACTCTGCGTTACATCTAATTTGGTATCAGATAACATAACTGACAGTAGAAATCATAAAATTTCATTTGTATTATAAAATATAAAAATTAGAAAAGCCAATATGGTTTTAAATAATAAATTTATCATTTCTCAGAATAAAATATTTAGGAAAAAACACAAGCTACATTAATTATACATGTAACATTATAACATCAGGTACAATACTATAAATTTTATAAGAAAAATTACACTGAAATCAGAAGAGAGATGGGGAAAAAACTACCTTTTTCTCCAAAAGTGTACAGCTCTAAGTAGATTTACTATTATTAAGTTAAGGAACAATCATTTTGTATTTGAAAAAATGGCAGCACCTTGTAAGTACCTAAAAATGTTCCTCAATTGTACACAAGGCACCTAAAAGACAGAAAGCACATCCCTTCCTCACATTACTACTAAATTGAGAAAGCAATCAATGAACAACTAAGGTGCCGCAACAAAGAATTGATGCTTCTCATCTCTCTCCCTTCCTGTCTGTCTGTTCTTATCTGTCCTTCTCTCTGTCTCTCCCTCTGATTCTCTGTCACATACACACAAAAAATAATAAAATAAGTAGTTTGTTGTCATTTTTAAAATGAAAAATTTTATTTAATTTATTTTTTTGTATTTTTCCGAAGCTGGAAACGGGGAGGCAGACAGACTCCCACATGTGCCCGACCGGGATCCACCCTGCATGCCCACCAGGGGGCGATGCTCTGCCCATCTGGGGTGTCACTCTGTTGCAACCAGAGCCATTCTAGCGTCTGAGGCAGAGGCCATAGAGCCATCCTCAGTGCCCGGGCCAACTTTGCTCCAATGGAGCCTTGGCTGCGGGAGGGGAAGAGAGAGACAGAGAGGAAGGAGAGGGGGGAGGGTGGAGAAGTAGATGGGCATTTCTCATATGTGCCCTGGACGGGAATCAAACTCGGGACTCCCGCACGCCAGGCCGACGCTCTACCACTGAGCCAATCGGCCAGGGCCTAAAATGAAAAATTTTATAAAGGTTCCATTATTGCTAAAACAAAAATTCACCAAATATAACATAAATTTCAAATATATTGTGTAAGTAATTACTTTGGAAAATCCAAACCTCTAAAAATAAACTTTAATACATTTAATATATATTAATGGTGTGTCATATGAAAAATTATCTTAATAATATATGCTGAGATTACTTGAGAAGTGAAATAAAAGAACATTACTTTCTCCCCCTATGAACATGAAGGTACAATGAGGGAATGAAGAATAAGGTCCATTTTAAGATTAAGTAGGACTACCTATAATAACAAAGCAAGTGAAAGACACTAGAAACCAGAATGTGCGTTTACATTTTCCTTATTTAACCAACCTTTAGCAGGTGGAAAAGGATGAGAAGGAAGTGAATCTGAACAGAGTTCCAGTGGAAACTGTAGGAGTTCTTCATTATCTGTAGAGGCTTAAGAAGTAAGAAAAACACTAGTTATTTAGTAATAATCTATTATTAATTTTTAAAAATTAAGAATCTAGGATAATATATATATTCCCCCTCCCAATTTAGTTTGGTTCTTTTTTTCTTGGCTGCTCCCATGGGGACCCTTCACTTCCCTGATGCTGACAGTGGTGCTGCCTTCCCTGAGATAGGTTTATTGTGTGATTAGAAAAAGGTAATGTTGCCTGACCAGGCTGTGGCACAGTAAATAGAGTGTCAGCCTAGGATGCTGAGGATCAAGGTTCAAAACCCCAAGGTTGCCGGCTTCAGGGCAGGCTCAGCACCTTGAGCACCAGCTCATCCGGCTTGAGCGTGGGATCATAGACATGACTCCAAGGTCATGGCTTGAGCAAGGGGTCAATGGAGCCCCCAGTCAAGGCACATATAAGAAAGCAATCAATGAACAACTAAGGTGCCACAACAAAGAAGTGATGCTTAATCTCTCTCCCTTCCTATCTGTTCCGTCTCTCTCGCCCTCTCTTTCTCTAAATAGCAAACAAACAAACAAACAAACAAACAAAAAGATAATACTGGTAAATCTCTTAGCACAGAGCCTTGCAAATACACTGTTTACAAAAATTAGGGGATATTTCAAAATGAATATGAAGAGATAAAAAGAAGCATTTGATTTTTTTAACTGAACAAGAACCTCAGAAAAGCAAATAACAAGTCAAAGAAAGTTGTTCGATTATGCAAGTGAGATGCAAAACCAACTTTTATTTCATTGGTGAAAATGCACTATACAAAAGGCTGCAAGTACTGGGGTATCTGCACATTCCCTGATCCCCTAATTTTTATTAGTATCCTACTCTTTGTACCTTTCTAGTCCTATGATTCTTAACTATCTATCTTCTTTGATAAATATCTGAACACATACTTGTTCATAATTAATGCAATGCTATACATGTAGAATGCAAGCAACTTAAAAAAATTTTAGATGAATCATGAGTTTTCATTCAGCCAATGAGTCATTAAACTTTAGAAAGTATAGTACTTCCTTGCCCTTTTTTTCAGAACATATAAATGGTTTTTAATAACTTGGGTTTCTTTGAAATATATCAAGAATGGTACTTGCTAAGTTTTACTGGATAAACAATTCTAAGCATCTGTTGAATACTATTAGACCTTTCCTGAGAAAAACACATGATGCTTAACTATATCAGTAGTTTCTCATGTCTTGAGGACCTCCTTAGAGATGCTACAACAGGAGCCTCTAAATTACTGCAGAATTAATACGCTACAATTTAAGTCTATAAAACAGCACTATCGCTATGTAAATGTAGTCAACCATCTACTCATGTGAGAAAAGCATCAAGTCAGCCATGTGCTTATCATGCACACAGTTACCTTAATAAAGATAAACAAAATGGCAGATTCTCTTCAAGAAACAATTCATCTATTTAACCAACCTATCCTCTGAATTTTATCATTGAACTATAACATTTATCACTGAACTATAAAGTAGACAAATATGAACTACAATCCCATTCATCACACTGTAGATTTACCTCTTTGTAGTGACTTTTCAACATGTGGTTTTGCGGTCTGTAAGGCCTGATTTTTGTCAAAAGTTATTGCAACTGCTGTGACTGTAACCTAGAATCACAGAAATAATTAAGTTAGCAAAATAATCACTGCCAAAACAAGTTTCTTACACGTTATTCAGTACCACAGAACAACTTCTACTAATTGGTTAATTTGCCTTTCCTAGTCAAGATCGTACATCAGCTCAGATATTCATACTATAACTAAGCCCAACATGTACACCAAAACTCTGATATTCCAGAAAGCGCTAAAGCACCTTGTGTAAAGGAAAGGGACTGCGGAAATCCCAGGTAAGTACAAATCCTACTGTATGTATGCAGGAACACAAACGTGAGTCCACCTTCAGATAACCAGAGTTCAGAAAAATGAAATATACACATTCTGATTCATACTAATATGTTTAAAATATTTTGAATTAAAACAGTGTATACTGACTTAATTATGGCAAATTCATACTATTAAAACTGATCAGATAAGAGATAGAAATCTTCTTTAATAATAGACTGAATCTTAATTACCTGAATTAATTCATCTTCAGGCAGAGACACTGTAAAATTTACATGGCAAAGGCAGCAGGGAATCATAGACCGTAGTTTGAAATACAGGCTCTATATAATAGAAAATATTAGTAATATCACTTTTAATTTAACAGTTCACAAAAACTGACGTTTTAATGTACAGTATATTATGGCAAATGGAAAGTTTAAAGGATTAAACAAAGCTGGTCCACTTCTGTTTTGTCTGTCCTTACATTAAGAATACATTTTTTTGCCTGACCAGGCAGTGGTGCAGTGGATAGAGCATTGGACTGGGACGCAGGGGTCCAGGTTCAAAACCTCGAGGTCACCAGCTTGAACATGGGCTCATCTGGCTTGAGCGCAGGGCCACTGGCTTGAAGCCCAAGGTCACTGGCTTGAACCCAAGGTTGCTGGCTTGAGCAAGGGTTCACTCGGTCTGCTGCAGCCTCCCCCATTTAGGCACATATGAAAGAGAAATCAATGAATAACTAAAGAGACTAAGGAGCTGCAATGAGGAACTGATGCTTCTCATCTCTCTCCTTCCTGTCTGTCTGTCCCTATCTGCCCCCTCTCTGTCTCTGTCACACACACACACAAAAAGAATACATTTTTAGTATTTAAGCAGATAATAAGGTTTAATCACATTTATTGGTCATAGAAACTAATATAAGAAAAAGGTATTTTAAATTTACACATACACAATTGATTTTTATAAAGTATAAAGCCATAAAATAACTTAAAATATATTTCTTTTAAAGGACAGGATATTAAGATAGGACAACTTTAACATTTTGCCTGATGGCAGAGTAAAGATTGACATGTAAATAAAAATAACTTAGCCCATAACTGTGTAAGGTATTCCAGACAATCTATACACTTTTTCATTTTAAATTTCATGATTCTTAGGAGTTTTGACTAAAATATAGTTAGTCAGAAGGCTCCTACCTTGAGCAAATTTTCACAGAGATCATTAAAGTTCTTGTTCAGGGCTTGATTAGTTAGGTTAAGGCTGCTTAATCGAATTACTCTTACTGATGTGAACATCTAAATATAGAGAGATACGATTGCATGTCATTCTATTATTTTTACCAGTAAATTCAACAGTTAACAGAACTGCCAGATAATGAACAATAATAACTAATGTGCTATAAAAAAGGGGAACATTTTAATTGCAATAAGGATGTTAAAAAACAACAACATACATTAAGAAGAATTTGCTGAAATTACTTAAGCTGTATTTGCTTAAAATTAAAAATGAAAGGTTCACCTGTATCTCAGATGTCCAATTATTTATACCAGGCATAATTTCTGTATTGCAACTATAAAAGCCTGTCAAAACAAATTATAGTTAAAACAGATGACAATATATCATTTATTTTTGTGTTAAAAATAACATTTTTTCAATTATTATAAAAAGTTAATTGTAAGAACCATTCATTCCTTTTCTAAAACTATATAAATTCAGAAAACTTTATACTATCTAAACTTTATACCATCTTAATAAATTATCAGTTTTTTAAAAATGCATAATCAGAAAAGGATAAAGGTTCTAACACCTAAGTTCTGACTTATGTATACTTTAAAACTATGTGTTTAGCAGCAAAGCACATGACAGGATGTGATATCAATAAAGCCTTTAAAATAAAGTTAGTTCCAAAAAAAGAAAAAAAGTTAGTTCCATAATAATTATCAACCAAAATACTGATGGGCAAAAAAAAAAGACAGTCTCATCTCAAAGGTATTTTTTTCTGTTTACCAGAAGGAGGAGGAACATCAGTAAGCAGAGAATGTACATCTTCCATAGCGTCTGTATCATCAACCTGAAAATAGAAAGATTAAAACAATTACATAAGTAGATATTTACTACTCATTTCACATTTTAAAAAATATTATTTACTAAATAGAAAACATGAGTCAAAAGAATAGAGCCATTTTCCTTAAATTAAAATATAAAACTTGAAAAACAATTTCAAATATCTGTAAATTTCTCCACACTAATAATTATAAATATTTGTAAATGAAATATTTTATAAGTATATTTAGTGGGGTTTTTTGTTTTTTGACAGAGGCAGAGAGAGAGTCAGAGAGAGGGATAGATAGGGACCGACAGGAAGGGAGAGAGATGAGAAGCATCAATTCTTTGTTGCGGCACCTTAGTTGTTCATTGACTGCTTTCTCATATGTGCCTTGAAGGTGTGTGTGTGTGGAGGGGGGGGCTACAGCAGAGCAAGTGGCCCCTTGCTTGAGCCAGCGACCTTGGGTCCAAGCTGGTGAGCTTTGCTCAAACCATTGAGCCTGTGCTCAAGCTGGCGACCTCGGGGTCTCGAACCTGGGTCCTCTGCGTCCCAGTCCGACGCTCTATCCGCTGTGCCATAGCCTGGTCAGGTTAGTGCCTTTTTTTTTTTTTTAATGAGCCTGTTCTCAATCCTCGATGATGGCATATTTCCAAAGAAGATATTAATCTTCTTTGATAAGCAATCTCTATTTGTGTAAATAAATATAATGCAATTAGAAAAACACAATCTTTTTTATTAAATATACAATGGCTTTAAAACAAAATTCTGTAGGGATAAATTTAAAGGCATGTCTAAAGAAATAAGTTCAAATCCTATTTTTCTTATATCACAGTATTCCATTATGACTACTAAAGAGAGAAAATACCCAACTGGACACATACTGACATTGACCTATATATCAAAGGTGTAAGTCCTGACTCACACTCTGAGCTTCCACTCACATCACTGCTGGGACTTCCAGAACCATTTTCAGGTTCCCTTTACCTTAGCTATCCACAGTCACGGCCACACCTCAGTGCTACACTCCAAATCCTGCCACACCCAGCTCTCCAGCATTCTCCAACTACCATCCTGTCCTTCAGTCTTTTCTCTTACTGAATCTGCACTTTGCCTCCCTGTCTTCTACCCACATTTGAAGCACTTCTGTTCCCTACTTAGGATTCCAGGACCAGAAATGTCAATGGTGCTTTCGATCAAACTTCAGGTAATGCTAAGAATCACGTGAAGAGTTTGTTACACAGATTCCTGGGCCCCATCTTGAACTTTTCAGTTAGTAGGTCTGAAGTAAGGGTCCCAGAATCTGTATTTCTTACAAGAACCCAGTCAGTGCCAACATTCCAGGCACTCACAGCCCACTCTGAGGGGCACTACTCTAAACAGTACCCTGGGTCCTTTTACCTCCTTAACCTGGCATATTCTACACCAATTTTCATTATTTTTCCATTCTCAGCCCATAAAAAAAAATGAGAAAAAGCACACATCCACACAGTTTAAGTTTTCTACAAATTAACACTCTTATCGCAGTTAAGCCTTGTGCATCTCCCAGGACTGACAACCTGATCACATGCACAGGCACTGTTCTAGACTCTTCAGAACTCCAATCACATTCCAGTACAACTCCACCATCAGTTACTGCTTCACTGAGATCAAGGCAGCTGCTTTTTCTTTCAACTGGTACCTTACTGGAACATTTCTGAGCATCTTCATTTACTTCTTTTTCCTTCAATATCAAAGGAATCTAGCCCTTTCAAAGCTCTAGAACGGAGGGCAGGGGGAGCAAATTTGTTGAGGAAGAAGAAGCACCATGAACCTTTTGTGCCACTTTTATTTTCCAGAAAAGCTAGTTCTGAGTGTATTTTTATAATCAAAGTTCAACGACAGCCTCTGAATTCAGCAAGAAAACACTACAATCTGAATTCACAGTGCCTATATCATTAAATGTAAAAATATTATAAAGTAAAATGTTGTAACAAATAAAGAAGGTAATTATAGTAAGTAAAAGAATAGCACTAAAATTTCTTAATTAAATTCATTCAAGTTTACAAAAAATAGGTCAAAAGTTTAATATTATTTTAATTTTCTTTTAACCCATATATTAATTTTTCCAGACCCACCTGCATTATTATAACAATCTTCTGGTGTTGAACAAAAAATATATTATCAAGTTCTGATATTCTCAAGTTTACTGTAATTTCTATAATAAAATATTTTTATACACATATAACTTGTAATGATACAAAAAAATCACATCTATTTAGGATTGATTGTTAAAGTACACATCTAAAAAAATTCAGAAATTAGTCCATTACAATACCTCTAAAACAAAAGCATCTTTCTTCCCATGTGAAAGGTCCAGTTCTGTAACTTCATCAGAGCTTTCTGATTGAGATCTTAACAGTCTCGAGCGTTGTCGAGGTTCTGGGATTGGTGATCCTATAATCTCTTCAGATATCTCCTAAAAGAAATATAATTGCTTTGTATTATGTAAGACCGTATTTCTCAGGGTCTTTTTTTTAAACTGGTCTTTTTTAAAAAAAAAAATTGAGGTATAATTGACATGTTATAGTAGTTTCAGGTGTACAACACAATGATTTGATATTTGCATACTTAGGTTTGGTTTTAAATTTTTACATTAACAGACAACTACCTGTGAGCGGAAGCCTATAAAATATATTTAAAGTCTATATTTAATTAAAAGCTTTATGACAAATTAACCTTTTATAGAGTATGTATATATGTATATAGATGTTTCCTTTGATAACAGCAGCCTTGACACACTAATTCAAAAACATATATATATATATCATAGACATAGCAAGGCATTACTGACAACTAAGGTACAAAGAGGAAACTACAATGAGTAGGGAACTGGCAGTCCTTCCAGCTTAGAAGGCATTTTCTGCTCAGTATTTAAAAGTCCTAATAAGTCCATAAAGAATTAAAGATTTATGTCTGCAAATATGATTCTACTCTTTTTTATCTTTTTTTTTTTTTTTTTTTTTAGGTGAGAGGAGGGAAGATAATGAGGCAGACTCCTGCATGCACCTGACCAGGATCCACCCGACAACCCATTGGGGCCAATGCTCAGATACTGAGCTATTTTTAGCACCGAGGCTGATGTACCACGATAGAACTATCCTCAGTGCCAGGGGCCAAGCTCGAACCAGATGAGCCACTGGCTGCAAGAGCAGAAGAGGGAGAATGGGGAGAGGGAGAAGGGAAGAAGCAGATGGTTACTTCTCCTGTATGCCCTGACTGGGAATCAAACCTGGATGTCCTTATGCAGGGCCAATGCTCTATTCACTGAACCACCGGCCGGGGTCTTATATCTTTTCTTATCCAGTGGTAATTTTTCAAATCTCCACATAGTAAAATGAGAAACACAATAAGTGTATGTGTGTGTGTATACCTAACACATATATTACACATGTATTTGCTCTGCAACTTATTAAGCTAAATAAACTTTGGTAGTTATAATAGTTATCTTTTTGAGGTCAGTGTATGATGCACTCCTACATGGGTTCATCAGCTTTTTCGATTAGATAGCTAAAAATCAGTGCTAAGTAGAGGTTCTAAATATCTGCTCACAACAAGAAATACTGGGAGAATGTGGACATGTAAGCACAAACGCAAAAGGCAAAGCTAATTGTCAGTGTAACAGATCTATCTTTTTAAAAAAAAAAAAACAAGAAAGTTATAAGAAAAAGCTTTTCAAAAATGTAGTTTTAAATGTTCATCACTAACGCATACCCTATGAAAGACTACTACCACCCAGTTTCATAACACACTAATCTATGGAGTACTTTCATACCCATTTATCTTGTTTGCACTCCAATTAACCTGTCCTGTATAAATCTGACAGGGTGCCTACAATAATGAATACAATTCTTAAATATAGTGGTCAGAGCGAGCCTTCCTGAAAAAGGAGACATTAAGCATAGATGTAAAGGGAAGTAAAAGAATAAGTAATGAGAAGAGCAAATGTAAACAGTGGGGAATAAATCTTTAATGTCCAAAATAAGATAACCTAAAAATATACTAATACCTAAAAAATAACTTCTGTATTCACAATATAGATTTATTTACTTACTGGAGGATTGACTTCATATAACTCTTTGTTCTTGGCAATCGTGTCATTTATCTTCTTTTGCATATGAGAGATATGCTGTTCGTAGGAGCCATCATTGGGAGTCTTCCCAGCAATCTGAATTCCACTAGGCGTTGGTAACGCTGCTAAATATACACCTGTGGCCGACTTGTAAAAACAACGGGGAGATTAAAAAAAAAATTTAAAGACTAGTTCTCAAGGTTTCAGAGTTAGGAATACGGTCTTTGCCCTGCAGGAAAAAGATAATTAGCATGAGTGGATGCACATGCCACATGTGGAAGGCTCCAGCAAAACGAAACTGGTCACAAGAGTTGGTGGCTTCCAGTGAGGACCGGGGTAGTGGAGGACAGCAGTGACAAGATTTACTTTTCACTGCATATCCAACTGTACTATAAAATTTTTATCTTGTGATTGTAAAAATTAAGTTGCACTGAAAAAGTTCAGAAGAAAGATGAAAAGATGTTAAAAGTAAGTTTTCATGAGTAAATAGATAACTTATCTTTTCTGTAGCAAAAGTAAAATGAAACTTTGCACAGCTAGTGAAGAAACTGAAGTGCACACAGAAACTTACTCAAGACCACATTGTCAAGAAATGTTTAGAAGAGATTGAATCTGTTCCTCACTCCAAAACCCAAGCACTTCTCACTATACCATGCTAACTCCATCATTACCAGGAAAGAAAACTTTACTTGACACAGACCTATTTTAAATGTTTAATGAAATAAATATTAATTTCTCTGACCCTATAGCAATATTATATGCCATTAGTACTGGAAATTATGGGAAATACAAAATATATACACATTCCACAAACCTATGTGCATTTATTTATTTATTTATTTTTATTTATTTATTTTTTTCATTTTTCTGAAGCTGGAAACAGGGAGAGACAGTCAGACAGACTCCCGCATGCGCCCGACCGGGATCCACCCGGCACGCCCACCAGGGGCGATGCTCTGCCAACCAGGGGGGTGCTCTGCCCATCCTGGGCGTCGCCATGTTGCGACCAGAGCCACTCTAGCGCCTGAGGCAGAGGCCACAGAGCCATGCCCAGCACCCGGGCCATCTTTGCTCCAATGGAGCCTTGGCTGCAGGAGGGGAAGAGAGAGACAGAGAGGAAAGTGCGGCGGAGGGGTGGAGAAGCAAATGGGCGCTTCTCCTGTGTGCCCTGGCCGGGAATCGAACCCGGGTCCTCCGCACGCTAGGCCGACGCTCTACCGCTGAGCCAACCGGCCAGGGCCTGTGCATTTATTTTTAAATATACTTATATAAAGAAAGCAAAAAAACACACAGAATTATAAACATCAAAATGTTAACATCAAAGGAATAAAATGTGGAAATACTATTTTTTTAACTCTGTATATTTATGTATTTTGAATTGAGTTGATTATTATTTTGAAATTAATCAACTGTCAATTGTATAGAAATCCATCCTTAAAAGTGTATGATGCTCTATCCAGTCATCTATTGATGGGCTTTTTGGTTGTTTCCATGTCCTGGCGACTGTGAACAATGCTGCAATGAACACGGGGCTGCATGTGTCTTTACGTATCAATGTTTCTGAGTTTTTGGGGTATATACCCAGTAGAGGGGTTGCTGCGTCATAAGGTAGTTCTATTTTCAGTTTTTTGAGGAACCACCATACTTTCTTCCATAATGGTTGTACTACTTTACATTCCCACCAACAGTGTATGAGGGTTCCTTTTTCTTCACAGCCTCTCCAACATTTGCTATTACCTGTCTTGTTAATAATAGCTAATCTAACAGGTGTGAGGTGGTATCTCATTGCAGTTTTGATTTGCATTTCTCTAATAACTAAAGAAGATGAGCATCTTTTCATATAGAAGATGTGGCACATATACACTATGGAATACTACTCAGCTATAAGAAATGATGACATCGGATCATTTACAGCAAAATGGTGGGATCTTGATAACATTATACGAAGTGAAATAAGTAAATCAGAAAAAACCAGGAACTGCATTATTCCATACATAGGTGGGACATAAAACTGAGACTAAGAAACATTGATAAGAGTGTGGTGGTTACGGGGGGAGGGGGAAGAGGGAGAAGGAAAAGGGAAGGGGGAGAGGCACAAAGAAAACTAGATAGAAGGTGACAGAGAACAATCTGACTTTGGGTGATGGGTATGCAACATAACTGAACGACAAGATAACCTGGACATGTTATCTTTGAATATATGTATCCTGATTTATTGATGTCGCCCCATTAAAAAAATAAAATTATTAAAAAAATTTAAAAAAAAGTGTATGATGCTCTATGATGAAGTCTGTGTAGAAAATGAAATTGATCCTTGGAAGGTCTCCATCCTGGCTTGCTCATTAGTGTCCATGACTGCACCTAGGACCCAGTTTCTGATGCTCAGCCTCAGAATAAATACCCTCTGTGCCATATGAAGCTTTAGTGTACTCTCACACTTTTTCACTGAAATTGCTAATGAGGCAACAGCCCAGAACAGCTAACATAGACTCTAGTACTAGACAGTCATGGGTTTGAACTCCAGTTGTACTACGTGTAATGTATCACTTTGTACAAGTTCAACCTATCACAGCATCCATTTTCTCCTCTTGTAAAGATAATACTCATTTCTTCTGCAATAGCACAGTGCCAGACACCCAGTAGCTCTTATCAGAGATTAACTGTCATGAAAACTACTCTTGGGACCTTGAGATTTAAGTGCACAAGCTTAAACACGAAGATCAAAATCACAAACAGCTCTAACTAGTGTCAGTAGTGATCAGAAAAAAAAGATGAGTAAGAATCAGATAAGGCAGTATTTGAGGCAGGTACTAAAGAATTATACCAGGATCACAATATAGCTTTCTGGGCCTCAAGCATCAGAAATGTTTGATACAGTTGGCACAGAGTTCCTTTGTGTGTGTGTGTGTGTTTGTGTGTAACAGAGACAGAGAGACAGAATGAGGGTCAGATAGGAACAGACAGACAGAAAGGGAGAGAAGCATCAGTTCTTCTTTGCAGCACTTTAGTTGTTCATTGATTACTTTCTCATATGTGCCTTGACCGGAGGTCTATAGCAGAGAAACTGGCCCCTTGCTCAAGCCAGCGGCCTTGGGCTCAAGCCAGCGACCTTGGGGCTGAAGTCAGCAACCACGGAGTCATGTCTATGATCCTACACTCAAGCCAGTGACCCCGCACTCGAGCTGGTGAGCCCACACTCAAGCCAGGGACCTTGGGATTTTGAACCTGGGTCCTCTGTGTCACAGTCCGACCCTCTATCTGCTGCGCCACCATCTGGTCAGGCAGCACAATGTTTCTTAAGCCTCTGAATATGAATCAAGCTCTTAGTTTCCATAGATACCCACCAGTAACTACAGTTTTGTATTTAGTCCAATATACACATTTCTGTTAAGTCTTCACTAAGCATGTGAGGTTTTCTTTGAAATACATATTTTTTCCATTGATTTGAGATAGAGAGAAAGGGGAAGGGGGAAGAGAAAGAAGCATCAGCTCGTTGTTCCATTTAGTTGTGCGATCATTGGTTGCTTCTTGTATGTGTCCTGACCAGGGATTGAACCCATGACTTCATTGCTCTGGGACAAGGCTCTACCCACTGAGTCCCAGCTAGGGTAGCATGTGAGTTTTTAGATGAATAAATTATAATAAGTACTTTTCCCCCAAGTTAATATAAATATCAAATATTTGAATATAACTCAGATTACTTTCATTAATCATTACAAATTCCTCTAGTTAAAAAATTGTGATTCTAGCCTGACCAGGCAGTGGCGAAGTGGATAGATCATCAGACTAGGATGCGGAGGACCCAGGTTCAAAACCCCAAGGTCACAGGCTTGAACGTAGGCTTGGGTGTGGGATCAAAGACATGAACCCATGGTCACTGGCTTGAACCCAAAGGTCACTGATTTGAAGTCCAAGGTCTCTGGCTTGAGCAAGGGGCTACTCACTCTGCTGTAGCCCCCCCCGGTCAAGGCACATGAGAAAGCAATCACTGAACAACAAAGGTGCTGCAATAAAGAACTGATGCTCCTCATCCCTCTCCCTTCCTGTCTGTCTGTCCCTATCTGTCCCTCTCTCTGACTCGCTCTCTGTCAAAAAAAAGTGGCCCTGGCCGGTTGGCTCAGCGGTAGAGTGTCAGCCTGGCGTGCAGGGGACCAGGGTTCGATTCCCAGCCAGGGCACATAGGAGAAGCGCCCATTTGCTTCTCTACCCCCCCCCCTTCCTCTCTGTCTCTCTCTTCCCCTCCCGCAGCCAAGGCTCTATTGGAGCAAAGATGGCCCGGGCGCTGGGGATGGCTCCTTGGCCTCTGCCCCAGGCGCTAGAGTGGCTCTGGTCGCGGCAGAGCGACGTCCCAGAGGGGCAGAGCATCGCCCCCTGGTGGGCAAAGCGTCGCCCCTGGTGGGCGTGCCGGGTGGATCCCGGTCGGGCGCATGCGGGAGTCTGTCTGACTGGACTGTCTCTCCCTGTTTCCAGCTTCAGAAAAATACAAAAAAAAAAAAAAAAAAAAAGTGATTATATAATTAGTTCATCATAATCTCATGCACTCATCCCCTACATACAGAAATGTCCATATTTTCTCTTATAGAAAACGAGGATAGTCACCCCATTAAAAAAAATAAAATTATTAAAAAAAAAAAAGAAAAGAAAACGAGGATAAAGCAAGAAACTTAGCATTTTATGTACAAATGCATACTGAGAAAAAGAATTCAAGCTCCATAAATTTCTTAAGTTAAATTTCTATGCATATCTTAGAAAGATGGCAGAGAATTCCAATGTAAAAAGTGACAGTGACATAGATAGAAATTCTGGCTTGCAAAGTATCTAGAATATGAGAGGATTTCCATAGAATTGTTGCTCAGATTCCAGCTGATGCAGACATCCAGTTCTCTGGGTCTCATATTTACAAAGGCAGCTCTTGCTTTCACCATTAACAACTTGCTAGTCAAGAATTTGTTTCTAACCAGCGAAGGTAAACATGGAGCTGAAATAAAGACCTTTTCCCTGCCTCACAATTTACCAACACTTAAGAAACACATATTTTACTGCATATTCTAGTCTTCTGACAACAGGTGTACATTTATAATGAAATATTATTCTCTGCCCAATAGTCAATGTCTCACAGGTATGGCTTTCCTTTCTCCATCAATACTAAAGATTATTTTAGTCCTCCCCCTATGGAGTGACTCTGACCTCAAAGGACATCTGGTAATGTCTGAAGACACGTTTTGTTGTCACACTTGAGGGAAGTTATTAGCATCTAGTGGGCAGAGGCCAGGAATGCTGCTAAACACCCGCCGAGGAATGAGACAACCCACTACAACAAGTGTTATCCAGCCCCAACCCTCAACAGTGCCAAGAATGAAAAGCCCTGCTTTAACAATGTGACCACTATAAAGTCCAGCACAATGCTGGCCAACTTACTAAACAAGTTGCACGTGATAATTTTTAGAAATCGAACTATTGATGTTATGATCAGAATATAAAAATATAATGATAACATAAATATCAATCAATAGACAGATATTTTATATGGTCATTTATTTATTTAAAATAATAATTTTATAAATCAAGATAAAGCATTTGAAAGCCTATCGCCAGATTTGTTACTTCTTATGTCTCCGACCCTTAAGTCTTGATGCACATTTCTTTACACAAGTCTTTTTAAAAGACTCTTTGAACCACATAAAACAGAATCTTCTACAGCTACAGAAATTGCAAAAACAAAAACAAAACCTGTGAACTTACCGCCAAGCCTGTCAACATATTTTCACCCACTGTGATCTGAATTCTTAGTCCAAATAAAGCATTCATTCCCTTGAGTTTTAGTTTATTCATTAGCTGCGTATGCACTTCATATTCCATAAATGGCAACAGATTACTGATAGATGTGGCATTTGCTTCTGCTTGTGCTTTCTTTTTTAAGCGACATAACCTGTTAAAAAATAATTTAGTTAGTGGATGGCATTCTTGGTACTATCTTAAGACATGTCCAATTTTTAAAACTTTCTAAGAGTATGCTTGAGAAAATATTTACTTGTTTCAAATGTGCTTAATTAAGTTATATCAATAATCTCTCTGCCATTTATTGCTTGTTTTTGCTAAAAATCTATTTCAACAAACAAAAAGGAAAATATCTCAAAATCTCTAGAAGTGAAATACTGATCAAAATCACAAGAGACAGTAATTTAAAATCCTAGTTTTCATAACTCAATGTGATTATATGATGAATAGATAGTAGAGGGAAATGTTAATTTGCTCATTAAAAGGATATAAACTAGCCTGACCTGTTGTGGTGCAGTGGATAAAGCGTTGACCTGGAACACTGAGGTCACCAGTTCGAAACCCTGGGCTTGTCTGGTCAAGGCATATATGGGAGTTGATGCTTCCTGCTTCTCCCCCCTTTCTCTCTCTCTCTCTCTCTCTCTTTCATTCTAACGCTCTCTCTTCTCTAAAATGAATAAATAAAAAATTTTAAAAAAAGGATATAAACTTATAAAAATATAAAACGTGACTATCTACCATGTGCCAGGCACTGTTCTAGGTGGTGAGCACTAATCAATGAAAAAAACACAAAGTCCTATTTCTCATGGTTATAGTCCAGTGCGGGATGGGGAGATAAACAAAAACAAGGCAACCTCAGGTTATGTGCAAGAATCAGGTATCTGAAGAAAACAAATAAGGTGAAATGAGCAGGAATAACCAGAGAAAAAGTCTCACAGGAGAGGTGACACTTGAGTTGAGATCTTAAAGACATGTGAGAACTGGGAGAGTTGGAGAAAAGACAGTTATAAATGGAGCATACCAGAAGAACCCAAAGAGACTGCTGTAGCTAAAGTGAAGTGAGCAAGGGTCAGAGTAATACAGATAAGGGGCAGGTCAGCAAGGGCACGATCATAGTAGGGGCTTATGCGCAATGGTAAGGAGTTTGGTTTTATTCTGCCAGCAATGGGAAACCCCCAATAGGTTTTAAGTAGTAACATAAGCAAATTTATATTTTAGGCCATTATTTATAATGCTACACAGAAAATGGAGTAAAGATGACAGAATCGATGTAGTGATGGTAGATAAGAGGCTATTTAGGTGACAGACAATGAGAGCTAGAACAAAAAAGATAGTAGTGAAAATGAAGGAAAGATCCCCCAACTGGCAAGCTAGGCTATTCATCCTAGTGGTTCTCAAACTTTGCTTACATCAGAATCACCTGGGCCCTGGCCGGTTGGCTCAGCGGTAGAGCGTTGGCCTGGCGTGTGGATGTCCTGGGTTCGATTGTCTATCAGGGCACACAAGAGAAATGCCCATCTGCCTTTCCACTTTTCCCCCTCTCCTTTCTCTCTCTCTCTCTTCCTCTTCCGCAGCCAAGGCTCCATTGAAACAAAGTTGGCCCAGGCACTGAGGATGGCTCCAGTTGCAACTGAGTAATGTCCCAAATGGGCAGAGAATCGCCCCCTTGTGGGCTTGCCGGATAGATCCCAGTTGGGCACATGCAGGAGTCTGTCTCTCTGCCTCCCTGCTTCTCACTTCAGAAAAATTAAAAAAAAAAAAAAAAGGGAACCACCTGGAAGGCTGGTTATGAAAGAAATACTGGGATCCTGGCTGGTTGGCTCAGTGGTAGAGCATCGGCCCAGCATGTGGAGGTCCAGGGTTCAATTCCCGGTCAAGGCACATAAGAGAAGTGACCATCTGCTTATCATTCCCACCTTCCTCCCCACAGCCATGGCTCGAATGAGCAGGTTGGCCCTGGCTGCTAAGGATGGCTCCAGGGCCCCGCCTCAGGCACTAAAATGGCTTGGTTCCCAAGCAATGAAGCAGCAGCCTCAGATGGGCAGAACAGTGGCCCCAGATGGGGTTGCCAGGTGGGGTCAGGGTACACGGGGTAGTCTGTTTCTCCGCCTCCCTGCCTCTCACTTGATAAAAAACAAACAAACAAAAATCTGCACCCCATCCCAGAGTTGCTGATTCAGTAAGTCTGGGGTGGAGCCTGAGGATTTACATTTCTCTAAGTTCCCCCTAGGATGATGACGCCATTTATTGGTCTGGGACCACACTCTGAGAACTACTAATGGAGACCAACCTTCTCCTACCTAAAATAGTAAAAAAAAAAAATGGTTAAGATACATACACACACATTAAAATCTTCTGAAAAGTACCACAGGACCAAGGCAAAGGGCAGTGTGGCGCATAAACATAAGAAAGTAGCACAAGAAAGTTCTTTTGTGAGCTGGAACAGTTCTGTGTCTTTCTTGACTGTGGTACCAGTTATAAAAATTGAGTACGGTCTATAATATAGTTAACAGTATTATACCAATGTCAATTTCCTAGCTCAAACTCTATGACACTTGATGCCATCAATGAGGAAACATCGTGACTGAAGGGTACACGGGACTCTTTGTACCATTTTATAACTTACAGTGAGCCTATCACACTCAAAGGAAACAAAACATGATGAATAATAACCAGCAGAAACAATAGAAAACAAAATCATTTTATATATTAAAATTATTAATTACCGAGTCAGTCAGACTATAACATGTACTATTAGATTTGGGAAAAAAATAAAACTTCTAGAACTAAAAAACAGATTACCAAAACTTTTAACTTAAATTATTAGGCTTACTAGCATATTAGAGACTAGTGAAGAGAGAAAAAATTGAAAGACAGATAAGAAAGTATCTAAAATATAGCACAGAGAAACAAAAAGACAGAAAACACAGAAGAAAAAGTAACAGACAATGTCTAACATATTTTAACTGGAAAGTCTGACCTTTAAACTGGAGTATCAAGAAGACAGAAGAGATAGAAACACAGAAAAAATGTCTAAAATTTTCTAAAACACATCAAAGGCACAAATCTACAGATCTAAGATGCTCAATGTATAACAAGATAAAGATAACTCCATACCTAATACTTCATAGGGAAACTGCAGAAAACCAAAGACAAACTGAACAGCTCACACACAGTCTGAGAATAAAAACATATGATACCTTCAAAGAAACTATTAATCTAATAGATTACTGGTATTTCTGAACAGTAACAATGAAAGTGAGAGGGCAGTAGAAGGGTATCTTTAGTGTGCTGAAACAAAATAACTGCCTCCCCAAATATCTTTTAAAGATAAAATAAACACAGACAATCAAAAATAGTTCACCACCAGCAGACCCACTAAAAAAAATACTAAAGCATATACCTCAAGCAAAAGAAAAACAATCCAAAATGAAAGACTTAAGATGCAAAAGGAATGAAACAAAAGTAAATGGATTTTTCAATATGAAAGAAGTGGAGAAAATCAGCTGTTCGAATTGGAACCAGCATGAGATGTCTATAACACATCAGAACGGGATGTGAAGTAGCAGGTGAGTATATGGGTCTGAAGCTCAGAAGTTCTGGACTTATAAATCTCAGATCACAGACAGAGAGCATATGAGTTCACTATGGAGAGAATTTTGAGAAGAGGGTCCAGACCCAGAACTCTCAAGGATCAAGAGATGAGGAAGAATCAACAGGAAGACTAGACACTATCCATAAAGGTAGAAAATAGCAGAAGGTGTGGCACTGTGAACTCAAATAAGTTTTTAGAAGGAGAAAATGATCAACTGTGCGACTATTGCCGAGTTGTCAAAGAAAATGAGGACAGAAATGCTCAATGGATTTGGTAACCTGGCAGTTGTTAGTGACCTACACAGTGTTAGCTGTTTCCTATATGCTTATTACAATTTAGCATTTCCTACTCTACTATATTTTAAAAGAAACTTAACAGCTAAGTGAAATAGTAAAAGCAACACTATATAGCACTGTTCTTAAAAGAAAAATGTCAGTTTCCAAAATGAAATATACTGTATATTTAATGTCATTAAAGCATATTGAGTCACATCCCTATGCCTTCAAGTTAATTAATAATCCTCAGAATAATATAAATTTATACAGAATTTAAATGTTTAAAACTAATATAAACTTACTTGAGTTTTATTATGAGGGCACTTTTCCTCCCAATTTTCCATATGATAAAAAAGTTTCAGATAGAACTGCCCAGCCTGTCTAGGGTCCCAGGCAGGAAACAGAGCAGATATCTGAAAAGAGGTCTATTTGGTATACTCTTTTAAGGTCCCCAAAATTGTTTTAAGAAACATACCTAGCTTGAATAAGACAACCTTTTCCAATAACTGCTGCATCTGTTGGGAGGTCTATAGTTGTAAAGAGAACATCAGGAACTTTTTGTTTCCTGCAGTTATAGCAGTATGTGAAATGAGCTGGAAATGGCATATTCAGTTCATCATATGGTAGATGGCAAAATCCACAGCCTGCAGGCAAATTCTCCTCTAACCTATATGAATACATTAAGGAGAAAAGTAAAGCACTCTTGAAAATTCTGGTTCTTTTCAAAAACATAATGCACCTAGTACTTGTGTGCAAGCCACACTACAATTTCTACCACAGGAGGTTATAAGAGTATCACTCTGACTGATAATTACAAATGACCATGAAATCAGAACTATATGAGAGAAAAAGGCTTATACAAATAGCAAATCATTTTTCATCAATTCATATGTGTGATGACTTACCACTTGACAAAAACCACTATTATTTCAAAGTTTTTTTCTTTGGGATACAACATAAAAACAAATGGTTAGACAATAAGTGTGGCATTTTATTACTCTACAACAGATATAACATAAATATAATTTTAAAATTTCTAATAAAAAGCATTTTTAACCAGAAAACCTAACAATATGAAAAAATTATGGTTAAAACAGATTTATTGAGAAGGAATAAAAGGTTAGTCAAAAATAGGCCTACTTCAAGATTTCTAATTTCTAATGACTGTTTTTAACACTTCTGAGAAACCAAAACAACTGCTTCATAAACAACATACATATCATATGTAAACCACAAATGGACAACCCACACCCTTCCCGTTCACTGTAAAACGTTTGTTGTAACACACTGCTTATGAATTCATTTTTGAATGATTAAGCATTTTTCACTCATTAAATCTAAGAAAATCAACAGAATAGAAACAGAAACAGAGAAAGCTCCAAAGTGAACCCGACTTTCTCCTACCCCAGCTTCTAGGGCTCTCAATTCTCCATAATCTAAAGCTACACTTCAAAAGTGGGAACTTGGCAAGTAGACATGTTATAAAAAGGAGAGGAAACTCAGACTACAGTATTCCTACGAGGAGCCAGGCTTTCTGCAAACTCTTTGTATACATTATTTCACTGAATTTTTACAATAACCCCCTCAATAAAATTACTCCAAGATATTGTCCTTTTATTACTGATATAGCATTCTGGTACATGAGAAGTAACAGGGAAATCAGATGTATGAGTGAAGCTGTGTGACCCTGAACAAGTACAGAGCCTCCTCTATAAAACGGGAATAAGAATATTTACCTAGAATTTTTTTTTTACTTTTTTGAAGATGAAGAAAACTACAGGTAAATAACATATGACTACCACCCCCCCACACACACCATATAATGCCCAGCAGACAACAAACACTAGCTCCACCTGGCGTGAAGCCAACCTGAACACTGAGTAACTTGCTCAGTTACACTAAGTAGCAGACCTCACATTTTAATGCCAATTAATTTGAATCCTAAGCCCATGTGTTATTGGGGGGGGGTTAAAAGAATGGAAACTGGGATGATTCTTAAATACCTCACAGAAATTTCAACATAAATGGTACAACAACATAAAGCAAAACAAAATAGAAGTATTAAAATTTATGAAATTATTTAAAATATGCAATGTACAAAAGGGACCCTCTGAATATTGGGATCATAGGAAATTCTTCCATCTACACTCCTATATTCTTCAAATTTTCTCAAGTAATCAGTCATTATTTTATAAAAAAAAAAGGGTTTGTTTTTTTTTTTTTATCAATAGAAATATCTGTTGCATCGGAATGCCGTACAAGAAAATTCACTGTATTTATCCAAGCCACAGTACTGAAATAACATACCTGCATGAGAAAGGTTATTTGTTAAATCAAGCTTCTACCTACTTAAGAATGAAATCTACTGATGTGGCCCTGGCCAGTTGGCTCAGCGGTAGAGCGTCGGCCTGGCGTGTGGGGGACCCGGGTTCGATTCCCAGCCAGGGCACATGGGAGAGGCGCCCATTTGCTTCTCCACCCCCCACCCTCCTTCCTCTCTGTCTCTCTCTTCCCCTCCCGCAGCCAAGGCTCTATTGGAGCAAAGATGGCCCGGGCGCAGGGGATGGCTCCTTGGCCTCTGCCCCAGGCGCTAGAGTGGCTCTGGTCGTGGCAGAGCATCGCCCCTGGTGGGCGTGCCGGGTGGATCCCGGTCGGGCGCATGCGGGAGTCTGTCTGACTGTCTCTCCCCATTTCCAGCTTCAGAAAAATACAAAAAAAAAGAAAAGAAAAGAAAAGAAAAATCTACTGATGTATAAGAACTTTACTGTAGTGCTGTGAGAACTCACTAGCAAAATCTGTTTTTTCAATAGTACATTCCAATTGTTTATTTCAAATGTCTCACCTTCACTTTCTTGTTTATGATGATACTTAATGCTTCGAACACACTGTGGTCAAAATCCATTTTTAATACTGACAAAAAAAGATGCTGACTAAGGTATTCTCTGTGCCTACCACAGCTAGAATAGCCTTGTTATATATATATATAGACTTGAAAATGTGTACTAAATTTGATCACATACGGGATTTTTTTTTTGCTTTCTTAATATATATATACTAATACAGGGTGGGGCAAAAGTAGATTTATAGTTGTATGAAAAATAATATAAAAATTAAATAATAATAAAAGAATAAACTTTCACATATTCACAACTATAAACCTACTCTGGTCCTACCCTGTATATTAATACTGAAATAATTTTGAAAAGCAAATATGCATACTGTAGGGTAAGGGCTAATTAAAACTTCTATTATCCAGGTAGACTCTGCTATCAAACTAACAGTTTTCTTGCATATGTATTTGATAACCTCATCTGTTGATGAAAAGCATTTTTGACACTTATGGAAGCTAAAAAGATTAAAGGAAACAATAAATAAACCAGAAAGTAATCTCACTTTACCTAATGCTTTCACTTGTACTTTCTCTTTTACATATATTAAAGTTCTACTTCATTTTCCATGAAGCTTTTATATATAATTTTGGTATAATATAGTGTTTTGATTGTTTTATAAATAAAGAATATTCTTTATGGAAATTGTTTCATGGCCTTTCTCTGTTTTGAAGGTAAGACAAAAACAAAGGAAAGAAAGAAAAAAATCTAATAAAATTATTTCTATAATGCAACAAAGTAATGTCGCCTTGAAATTCTTTCATTGGTTATCATAAATGTTACTTATAAAGATACTAGATGTTATAATAGGCCAGGTATGACCAACATATGGCCCGTGGGCTGTAATGAGTTTATGCGGCCCTTGATTAAATTATTAATATTCTCCGCTACTTTAAAATCTCAGCTACTCAGAAGCCGGAGTCTTTTATTATTGGAAATCGAGATATTTAAGAAGATAGTGATATGCGGAAAAGAATTCAGCGTGTGACTAATCTAGGGTTAACTTCCAATAATTGGTCAAATGGATTCGTGATACTTCATTTTTTTAAAAAATTCCATTATAAAGATTTACAACTTTTGTACTTGTCTGTACTCGATACTGTTTGACATTTAGCGGCAATGTGAAACCCACATTCTTTTAGGCGGAGTTTGCCAGTGCTCACCCAAGGTCAAACAATTCGTTATTTTTGTGGTCATGTGTGCTGAATCAAGTGGCATTGTAGCACAGACAATAGCTGCAGTTGATAACTGAAAATGTGTCCAGGCTGTTTGTAAAATGAAATAATTGTTTTATTTGCGATATAACCCCTTCAAGCTCATTCTATTAATTAAATATTGTTTTGATTGACTGTGATACAGTTTGGATATTTATATGGTATATAATTATATTTTTATTAAAATAATATTGTATATTAAAATTTTTCCACTCACATTCATAAAAAAATTACATAATACAACTTTGTTTACTTAAATGAATCATTTTTGTATTTAAAATTTTTTAATTTTAATATTTCATCCGGCCCATGAAAAAAGTTTTCTTTCTAATCTGGCCAGGGGGCAAAAACTGTTGGCCACGCCTATTATAGGCCCTGGCCGGCTGGCTCAGCAGTAGCTGTCGGTCTGATGTGTGGGTGTCCCAGGTTTGATTCCTGGTCAGGGCACACAGGAGAAGTAACTATCTGCTTCTCCACCCATTCTCATCCTCTTTTCCCTCTTTGCAGTCATGGCTCAAATAATTTGAGCAAAGTTGGCCCCAGGAGCTGAGGATGACTCCATGATCTTGCCTCAGGTGCTAAAATAGCTCAGTTGCCGAGCAGCAAGCAGTATCACCCCAGTAGAGGGCTTGCAGGGTGGATTTCAGTTGGGGTGCATGCGGGAATCTGTCTCTCTGCCTCCCCACCCCTCACTTAAAAAAAAAGATACTAAAAGTTACAGCCTTGGCTGGATAGCTCAGTTGGTTAGAGCATATTTCTGAAGCACAAAGGTTGCCAGCTTGATCCCTGGTCTGGGCACATACAGGAACAGATCGATGATCCTGCCTCTCTCTCCTTTCCTCTCTCTCTAAAAGTCAATAAAATAAACATTAAAAAAAGATACTAGAAGTTATAATGTGTCATATAATGCAGATGTCAATACTTCCCTGTTCCTGTTAGGTAGAAATCAGTAAAATGCGAGGTCCTAATAGGAGGTCCTGATTTCTACACTGCACCACTGTAACCCACCCTCACAAAGAAGACCTGTCCCAGCCCTGAGAGAAAAGAAGTCCACCTCTCCCTTCTGTGCCCTTATGGAAAATAAGCCAGGCAGCCATGACAACCTCTGTTCCAAACAGCTCTCCACAGTGCCATCCTGGAGGAATCGAGGGTTCAGTACAGCTGCCGTGCCAGATGCAGATAAAATACAGACTTCTTCACTATAATAGAGAGAAAACAAACAAGGTAACATGTTCAGGCAATCTAAGTTTGGACAATGTTAACTATCAAAGTAATTAAAAGGGTGATAATTTAAATTCAGGTCAGACTCTACTAAATATTAACAATATCACAGGATTACCTCCTAAACCTAGGAGAAAAAATAGAATATAATGTTATGAAAATAGGGAGGGCAAGAATTTCTTATTATTTAAAAAATTTTAAAGATAAAGTACAATATTAATGACAATACATTCCTTTAAAATACGGTAAAGCTAATAAAGACTGGAATGTTTCAAAATAAAAGTAACAAACTATATTGTTGAATTAGGTAATAACTCATTAAAATTTATTAAAATCTTCTTAAATGCACATTAAATTTTATTTAAATTATTCTAAAAGCAAACTATATAAATATCCATTATTGCAACAGGTTAATATAAACAATAATAAAAAGGTATCTGAAACAAATAATATCCAAATTATACTAAATGAAGCTTAAACTACATATATACTAAAAATGAACATTCAAAAGAACTCTTCAAAAGTCTTTACTACATATTACTCAGTTTGAAAGCCAAAAAAGTAAACAGTAAATGCAATTATTGAACAAGATCTCAAAGCAAATGAGGAAAGTAGAAGCCTAGGGATATAAGTCTTGGAGACAAAGTGCAAAGGACTCAAAGCCTAGAAAGATATTAAAGAAATAGTACTTGAGGAGAGAGAGGTCAGCCTTTAAATCAGTGGTTCTCAAACTTTTTGAAGCTGGAGCGCATTTAAAATCCTACAAATAATTGTAGACGCACTATATACAAATTTCTGAGAAATAATAACAATAATTATAATAATTGTTATAATAATTAAGTCAAATATTAAAGAAAAAAATATAAAGCCCAAGTATGCTTTTATGGTAATTAAATGAAATAAATATGACAAAATTAAATTTATTCTGACATTAAAAAACATTTTTATGTTACATATTTTGAGTTATGTTTTTTAGAATTCATAAAAAAGAGGGGTTAAAAAATTTACAAACGACAAAACATTATCTTTTTATATATAATATATAGAGATAATATTTTAAGTAATTTAGTAAATTCGGCAGGTCCTGGCACGGATGTGTTAAGTTTTTTCATTCTTGTGTTTATGAGAAACATAAGCCTGATGTGTCCTAGAGATTTCTTCAATGTTTGGGCAGATATTTGAAAGGCAAACTCTCATTTCCTCGTCAATACATTGAAAAATTCCTCTTTTTACTCTTAATTGTGTTGAGTGCAGAAAACCCCCACCATACATATCATCTTAACTTTACACCAAACAAAGAATAGAAGAAACTTGCCTCCAGTCTTTCCAAGAAACATGGGGGTAATGTAAACAATCCAGCACCACAGCTTAACAGCCTTTTGCAACCTAATCAAGCAAGTGAGGTGGGGGTTGGGCAGACTGTCAGCTTAAGCCAATTCCCCATATCTCTGTCCCCCCAAATCTAAACTCCAAAAACCCTGTTGGTTTTTTGGTCCCAAATAGGCACATATTTCTCTAAAATACAATAGGGTGCACTTGGAAATCTTCTGGGGCGCACACTTTGAGAACCACTGCTCTAAATGCTTAAGTGGGTCCTGAGAATGTTGGAAGGAAGAGCTTGGAGTCACTAGAAGGCACCGAAATAGGAGCTACCAGAGCAGAAATGCATTTCAAGTTTAATCCAGTAATAGTAAATTGGATGGGTTAGAACACAACAAATTAGTAAAGATGGGATTTAATACAGAGAACTTTTGAGGTCCAGAGGAAGAAAGGAATTTGTGTCAGATGAATTCAAACTTCTAACTGAATTAACTGGACTCGTGTCCATAGATCCTGCATCTGTGACCTATTTCCAGTCACAATGAATCTACACCTCTGGCCTTCTCCACATGCTATTCTTTTAGCTTTGAACACTCTCCTTGTGCCTCTTCTCCTCATTTATATAATTCATACTCATCCCCCCAAAATTCAGTTCAAGCTTCAATTACTTTATTAACACTTTCTTCCAATCCTACCTCTAACCGCCAACCCTCTGGGATCCCAAAGTATCCTGGGATATCTCTATCATAAAATGTATACTCATCATAATTCTCCAGTAGAATGTGAATCTGATGACAAGAATTACATCTTGTAAAATCACATTCCTAGAATTTGAAAATGTGTGGCACTAAATCCGTGAATGAGGCAAGATTATATATATATTGGGGAGAAAGGCAGGATAAGAATAACAAAGTCAGTAGTTTAAACAAGAGTAGAACAGGCCCTGGCTGGTTAGTTCGGTGGGTTAGACTGTCCTCCCAAAATACCAAGGTTGCTGGTTCGATCCCTGGTCAGGGCATGTACAAGAAGTGACCAATGAATATACAACCTACAACCAAATGGAATAACAAATGAATGCTTTTCTCTCTCTCTTTCTAAAATCAATCAATTAAAAGAAAGAGTAGAACAGCCACAATGGTAATAAAACAGTTCATCAAGAGGGTAATACTCAAGAGAGTAAAACATGGACCGCAAAGGAGAATAAGAAATAGGCATGGCTCTGTAATGTTCACATTTACTACAGTCTAATAATTTTTCTCTAACATAATGATCACCGCAAGTGCAAGAGAATTATCCAGGTAATAGATGGCAGAAAGGATTATCTAAGAACAGAAGGTGGAAAATAAGACAGCAGAAGGTCAAACAGTTTCTGGATGATATCTATTAAAAACTTCTGGAGCAGATGATAGTAGGGTTCAGGAATGGCAAGCAGTAAAGTCAGAAAACTCTTGGTTAAGATAGAGGCCAAACAAATCAGGTGTACATGAGCAAATGGAATGGGTAAAAAAATATTAAGCTGTGATCCAAGAATGAAATCTTATAATTTCAAATTTCTAAGAGGCAATAGTTTTGAGCAATAACGAGGTCCAAAGTATGGTTGAAAGCCAAGTGGGGAGACAGGACTTAAGAATGAGAAAGTATGTACAATGCTAGGAAAACAGAAAGGAGATAATCACATTTAACTGGAGGAAATGGCAGAGAACGCGTTGAGAAAGGCAGAAGGATGTTTTGGAAGTACAAAAGTCTGAACTGTGGAATGGCATGGATTTTAAAGAAGATGTTGTTCAAGTGAAAATTAGGGAACAAAAGATTTTTTTTTTTACAGAGACAGAGAGTCAGAGAGAGGGATATAGATAGGGACAGACATGAATGGAGAGAGATGAGAAGCATCAATTATTAGTTTTTCGTTTTGAAACCTTAGTTGTTCACTGATTGCTTTCTCATATGTGCCTTGACCGCGGGCCTTCAGCAGACCAAGTAACCCCTTGCTCGAGCCAGCGACCTTGGGTCCAAGCTGGTGAGCTTTGCTCAAACCAGATGAGCCCACACTCAAGCTGGCAACCTCGTGGTCTTGAACCTAGGTCCTCCGCCTCCCAGTTCGATGCTCAATCCACTGCGTCACCACCTGGTCAGGCGGGAACAAAAGATTTTTGAGAACTAAAAGTATGGAAGTCACTTTGTTACTTGGCAGAATTAGGAACGATGATTTGTTAGCAGGAAAAAGTTAATAGCAAAAGGTAGAAAGAGTTTAGAAATGAGCTTAAAGACACAAGGCAATTCATTTACAATAGATCAAGGGTTCCAGAGATCCCAGAGGAAGAAGTCAGCAGAGTCACAAACTGAAATAAAGTCAGCCAGCCTAGAGTTAATACTTGCTATGTGCTACTATTCTTACTTAATGTTTAAACTCAGGCTCAGAGTAGTAGAGCAACTTTCTCAAAGTTTCATAGCAATTCAGTGGCAAAAATGGCATCTGAACCTTGGTCTGACATACTTTAAAGCCCATGCTCCTGGATCACTCCACTAATCTTCTCCCTGTTTTCATGAAACTTTTCCCATTTCAGAT
The DNA here is from genome assembly GCF_036850765.1 of Saccopteryx bilineata. NCBI lineage: Eukaryota > Metazoa > Chordata > Mammalia > Chiroptera > Emballonuridae > Saccopteryx > Saccopteryx bilineata. Next base: position 122,085,143 of record NC_089490.1, read on the forward strand.
GACAGTCTGTAAATTACAGCATCTATAAAAGCAAGTTGTTGTTATCATTTACCAGATGCTAGTTGATTCACTGTAGCCCACTACAGCATGACAGCCTAATGCTTTAGCATGTGATTTTATTTCTTGTCTGATTTCTGCCCACCAAGCATCTCGAGTTTCTGGTTCATCTGAAAAATAAATTTTAAATCAGTTTACTACTCAAGAGCACACTGTCTGTATGAACAAGAAATGTTTAAAATAAACATACTCTGGAGGGCAAAAAGGTACTGGTCTACAACAGATTCTAAAATTTCACATCTTTAAAATACTACTTCTCAAAAGCTTAATATTTTAATTTAATGCTGCTTCTCAAAAAGTTTAGCATTTTACATTTGATTGCTAAAAAATGAACCTCTTAGTTCTGGTTGCTTTATTACTTTAAGGGACATCTATAGGGATGAATTTTATTAGATGCAACCTAAAATGTAGACCCAGACTTTCCAGATTCTAATCTTAAACTGTAAGAATATCTCAGATCTCACCTCTCTGAGAGAACACATTGAGTCATATACATAAGTTTAATTTAAATTCAGATTTCATTTCCTGGTACCTATATTTTATAACCCACTATACTCTGTGTTCTTTCCAAGGCAAAGATTTGTTGATATTAAAAAAAAGAGTAAGCCATCTGTCATTACCCTTTGAAAGAGATGTGAGTCTTAAAGCAAAATGACAAGAAATGAACTAATTCCAAATAAAGAAAACAAGTAGATTTTAAAAGCTAATAGAAATAATTTGGTTAGTGCATAAAGGGACAGACTTCACATGGAATACTATAATTCTGTGCATAGTTCTGTAGTTAAGGGAATACCTTAGAATCACAGAACTGTATTTTACTACCAGAGAGGAGTCCAATCACACTTAGGAATGTTTATAAATGGGGCATCTGTCACACACACTTGTACTGAGCTGCAAACTACTGCTCAACAGCTGCAAATTACAGCAACGTTTTATACATAAAGATGTTAAAAACAGAAGTGGTCTATAATCAGCACATTCTAATTGGTTTCTTTTTGTGGCCGATTCCAATTGGGAATGATCTGATATAGAAAAACTTAACCAATTCTAAATAGGTGTTAAGTTCTTATTGTAAATATTCTACATATGAGGCACTATTAAACTGAAAATAAAACAATTCCAAACTTCCTCTTTTTGAATTTCAGTATATATCTATTTCCAATATATGTTTTGAAAAGTAAGAAGAGTAATTAGAATTATACTCACTAGTGAAATACTGAAGACAGCAAAGTAAAGAAAGGTTAAAAGGCTTATTATGGCTCACATTCCTATGGTGCAGTTTTGCCTCCTCCACAGGGAGGAAGGAGATCGGCACAAGGGAGAAATGAGGAGAAAAGGCCAGAACTACAAATGATGCCAGCCAGCTCTTGAATTAAAGTTTTGGATCCAAGACAGAGCTACCCTAAAACTTTCTTTTGGAAGAAAAGAAAAAAAATGCAGACTCCAGGACACTGAGGGAAAGATCAAAGTATAGATAAAATAAAGAAGGAAGAGAAATAGAAAAGACTAAAATATGGTATTAGCAATCAATATTACAAATTAAGAAATGTGTGAGAAAATTAGGTGGCCCTTTTTTGCATGTACACACTATTCTGTTAAAGAATTTCTTCACATTTCTAACTGAAATGCGGACATAAAAAGCACAGATACACTTTTCTTTTAAGACATACATGTTTCCAGACCAATCTATTTAACATCATCCTTTCCTAACAGAAAATTTTTATATCATAAGACAAACTTTTAATCTATCAGATTTATTCTTTGAAAACAGATATCGTAAGTAACTTGTTTTGAAAGTAATTATTTTTCTGAAAAACTGTATAAAATTAAGTCTAACTTTTCTTAAATGCGCTAGTAGGGTCTGCTGATTTGCTTTTTAAGTCTTTCTGCAAGTTTAAGCTATTATTTGCTAAGATAAACAATTATGTAATATGATTTTATAAAAACAGATTTTTTCACATTAGGTGTGCCTACAGCTGTGCCACGAGTAATACATGGCAGTTTTTCTGTTTTAAAAATGAATTTTATAAGAAGTAATCCATAACGTTGTTTTTTAATTAATGTAAAATGAAGGAAGCCACTTAGTTTAAGCTCAAGATATATTTATTTAGAAATGGCCAACATGTCTAAATGGAAATGTATGTAATAGTAATTACTATGAGATACATGTAATCACATAGAATACAAGTTTATTTACATCCAACTTACCTTGTTATAACACATAAAATAATCAGGTAATTAAACCAAACACTATGAAAGAATAGGTGGCTGATTAAAAAAAAAAAGCTGAATGCAGCACATGTGAAGTATTCATATTGTTCTGACAAATCACAAGCAGCCTTTTTTTGACACAAGAGCCACACAGTTGCACATGGGGATGCTGTTGCTGTAATTATTTACAATTTGATTAAAAGCTAACAAGTTACATAACATGGGAGCTAAGGAAGCAAATGGCGTATGTCCACACTCCACAGAATTTCTTAAATTTGGTTTTTGGCTAAAGCAAAAGCTCAAAGAACAAAGGGTTTTGCAAAGCAGATTCAGCAGACAGGAGCCAGAAACAGTGGATATTTTGGCGCATGCTTGGATCAGGTGACAGTACAGACTGAGAACTATGGCAGCTCACTGAAATGGTCACAGAAAGTCATGGCCCTGGCTTCTAGGTGAAAGCAAGGCAAGCACACAGTAGGGCGCACTTCGTCACAAACTAGTCATTGGGCTACCAGTCATTTTAACTGGCAGCAAAAGCCAAAGGATGAATTTTTCGGCTATCAATTTAGGAGGTTGTTTAATTAAAATAAAACTAAGGTTATTCAATTTACTTAATATGAAGGAAAAATTAAATTTATCTTCAACACCTGTATCATACTTATCCCAGAGATGAGCCAGAGAATAGTAATTATGATTCAGCCTAACTTATTACAACTGCAAATTCAGAACCATCATAGTATTTGACTCCTACAATAAAATTTTGAAAACTTAAAAACTGTTAACTACATTCTTATAGCAAACATACTAGTAAATTTGAATTGTTTTATACATCCTACATAAGTCAAAATTGAGAATTTAGCACAATTTATAAAAGGCAAAACAGAGAGTTTGGCATAAAATTTTATGGCAACTATATATGCCAAACATAAAACTGAATACAATTTAGTCATTTGGAAGGTATACAGCTGAGATGTGATCAGTAACATTTCAAAGATGTTAAGAAAAACACACCTTCTTTTTAAATACCGTGCTCCTCCCAATAATCTATATAGTAGAATTATTTATAATTATAAAGGTATCATTTTAGAAGATAAAATTTATTTATTAGACAAATTTTATATCATAATATTTTATGTTTTTCTTCTGAGTCAAAACTTGATAGATAATATCACAAGTCTTTTAATATATCCTTTTAATTGTAGGCATGAACTAAGCTCTAGATTAGTACCTCACTGATACTTCTTTTAAAAGTAACGTCTGCACACTTTGGTTGATGTCATAATTAATTCATTTTGCTGCTGTTGCTTTTCTAGAGCATAGCCATAGCTTGATATTTTGCCATCTTTTTAGCATTTTATCTTGTTTCTGAAGTGCAGGTGAAACTGGTAAAGACTCTAAAATATGAGCAATAGTTTAGATCTCAAAAAGTAAAAAAGTAAAGATTTCAACACAAGATACCTTTGTAAAACTGCATCCTGTTGAAACTTCAGGCAATCACACACATGCAATTAAGAATCACTGATTACCTGAAGTGTTCAATTAAGTTCTATTTTTACATAGCTTCAGAAGAGAATAACTCTGCCTTAAGAATCTCATGGGGTGAAAGAATAAAGAAAATGGACATTCAATCTAATTTTTAAATGAACAAGAGAAGGTCAACTGTTGGGTAGATCAAATAAAGATTTGCAATCCAATTATATTCTATCTTGCTAATGGACAGCAAAAAAACACTACATTATCTGATTCCTGAAAGTAATATAACCTAAAAATATAATTGAAGAAGATAAATTTTCCCTAATGAAATAGAAAGTAGAGTTCACATTCAGGGAGTACATGACATCAAATTGGGTGGGGATTCAGTACCAGACCAGGAAGAAGAGTCCTATAATAGAAGGAGTGATGTGCAAATTTAGTACAAACATCAAGATGTAGTAATCTGGGACGTTAGGAGGCAGCTGGGATATAACCCATGTAAGACCAAACTGGAGTTCTTTACTATTTGTAAAAAAACAAAAACAAAAACAAAACAGGTCAGATATGTAATCTTCTTAATTGTGAAATTAAACTCTCCATATATAAAGACCAGTTACATTATATATAGAAAAATTATATACCATTATATTTACATTATAATCCTGTAATGAATATTCAGTTGTATTATATACATATAAAGCGTGAAATTTCACAATTAAAGAGATTATATATCTAATTTTTTATAAACAGTGAAAAATGGGTGGCTATGAACATCAAGTTACATTTTACTTCCTAAAAGCCTTATTAAAATGCTAAGAACTAGAATGACCAGGCAGTGGCACAGTGGATACAGTGTCGGACTGGGATGTGGAGGACCCAGGTTCGAGACTCCGAGGTTGCCAGCTTGAGTGCAGGCTCATCTGGTTTGAGCAAGGCTCACCAGCTTGAGCCCAAGGTCACTGGCTCAAGCAAGGGGGTCACTTGGTCTGCTATACCCCCCCACCGGGTCAAGGCACATATAAGAAATCAATCAATGAACAACTAAGGGGACACAATGAAGAACTGGTGTTTCTTATTTCTCTCCCTTCCTGTCTGTCTGTCCCTATCTGTCCCTCCTCTCCGACTGTCCCTGACTCTGCCACAAAAAAAAAAAAAAAAAAAAAGCTAAGAACTAAAAGCTGCTTAATTGTTTTAGGCTTAGTTTGCACACCTGCTCATGTGTACCTCTCAGATGTAGTAAAAAGAATAACAGCTAGCTAAGATCATCAGTAGAATTCAAGTTCCAAAAAAGCTCATCTCCATTTAACACACACACACACACACACACACACACACACACACACACAGCAAAACAGTATAAAAAGTAGCCTAGACTAGGTGTATAACAGGATGTCTGCCTGGTTGAAGAATGGTGTCCCCAATCTTCAACACTGTGTGTAAGACATGGCAGGCACTCTATGAATATCCATCGAAGAAAAGGTTTTTTTATCAACTGTAAAACAAAAGTTTTGAATGATTAGACTGATATGTATATTCTAGAAATATTTCATTAAACCTCACCTAACCCACAGTATTTTTCAAACAATATTACATACCACTTTATATTTTGTCCTGAA